>NW_022109491.1:57061869-57109937 GCF_000313985.2 Echinops telfairi
GGAGTGGCTGGAGGATTTGAATCACAGACCTTGTAGCTAGTAGTCTAATACTTCAGGTATCCTTACCGTCACCCTAACCTTCGGAGCTGATCTGTCTGGAGTTTACCTGGCCCAACAGATCCCTTTGGAAGGCACTGCTTTGATTGGATCTTGTTTGGGGACAAGGGCATTAGTGAGAGAACAAGTACCTTGTCTGCCATCATCCTCTGATGCCGAAGCAGAAAACCTGTGTGTGTGTGAACTGGGGCTCTGGGGCAGTGCTTTGTGCCACAGACACACATCTATCACTTACCATAACTGTTCTTGGAGGCCTTCATTAAGAAGTATTTGGCAGGATATGACAAAATAAACAATTTATAAATTATCAAGGGCTCCTGAGGGAGGGGGGAGCGGGCAGGGAGGGGGAAAAATGAGGACCTGATGCTGGGGGCTTAAGTGGAGAGGAAATGTTTTGAAAATGACAAGGGTAATGAATGTACAAATGTGCTTTACACAATTGATGTATGTATGGATTGTGATAAGAGTCATATGAGCCCCTAATAAAATGATTTTTTTTAAAAAAGAAGGCTTCTGTGTTTTAAGTTCAAGGACTCCCGGGGCAAAACCACACAACCTGAAGTATATTCCTTGCTTGATTTCCTAGATACCTGCACGATTCCACTGTGGAATCCTTAAGGCCTCCCAACCAGAGATCACAAGAAGTACCCTCAACCGGCCAGAGAGACACAATTTCCCCCTTTCGTAGTAGGCAACAAGGCAAGACAACAGTCTGCTAGTCTGATGAGCACTTCACCCTCTGTCCCCAAAGAGCCTGTTTCACCCACCACAGATGGGCTCCAACACCTATCGGCATGTCGTCTTGTGGCCATGTTTCAACCGGAAAATGAGTGCGGGAGCCATTGGCCCCTTTAATTCCTTCACTCATTTTGTCTGTGTCCAGCCCATCACTTCTTCTGGATGACCTGTGACGGATGCCCTTGTTAGGAGTGGAGCCTGAGCGTCCCCAAAGCTTAGGAACTCTTCATGCTAATCTGTGCCACCTCAAAGGAGTATTCGTTACCACAGCAACTGAAAGCGCACGTACCTGGAACCTGAGAGCCGCTGAGGGGAGGTGGGAGGGCTAGGCACCCATTCAGCAGGGAACTGCACCTGCGGCTACAGCAAGGTGAGCAGGGTCACATTCCTGTGGTGAAAGCTGTCAACAGAAGGCAGAAACTACCAGATGAATGAGTCCTCGCAGGCCTGAGCCACCAGGGAGCAGAGCGGAGCTGGCCGAGAGGAAGTCTAGGAGGCAGTTCCAGCTGCAAGTTCATTTCCGTGGGGGTTTCCTCCCCGAACCAGAAAATGGATCGATGTAGAAACAAAGTCCTGTGACACCGATTCTGACGCACAAGCTCACAAGTGCTGTACGGCTGTATTCAACAGGGTTTTCAATGGCGTCCGTTTTGGGATGTAGATCGCCAGGTCTTTGGTCTGAGGCACTTCTCTCCTGCTCCCTTCCCTCTCACCATGCAGCCACGCCCTAGGGATTTCCAAGGCTGCAGTTATTGGCAGGAACAGAAAGTGGTCTTTCTCCCAAGGAGCTGCTGGTGGTTTCATACTGTCGATCATGAGGGTTGCAGCCCACCATTACACCTAACCCTTTGCCTGGGCGCTCAGTGCATGAACTGTTTATACCACTTAGGTACCATCTATCAATATCTACAGCCTTATTGATGGTATCTTGTTGTTATCTACAATCCCAGGCCTATTTACTGAGTGCAAACATATGCAGGGTGAGTAAAGTTTGTTGAGTCTTGCTGCTGAACGCCTACATGCTGGCCTGGCTGTCTCTCTATTCTTAGTTTGGATAATGAATGTGTGCCTGGATGTCACTGCAATCTTGCCAGGCCCATTACCAACAGGAAAGCTGGCAGTGAATAAAAGTTTTCATACCAGTTGGATACTGGTACCTGTTTCAGGGTGAGCCCTGGGCCCACCACTGTCCAGCTCTGACACACACAGAACAACATGGCTTTGTAGTCCGAGCTGGGTCTGGATTTCTACTCCGTTGTTTCCTGTAAGAGTCCCTCGTGGAGGGGGGCAGGAGAAGGCGGCGCATCCTGCTGCTCCATCGGGCGGTCAGGAGTTGCAGTCTCACTCCATGGTAGTTAACAAGCTTGACCTCAGAGGGCGGACTGCGGTTACAAGATGGTAGATGAGGTGGGGGATGAAACTGACCTGCTTGATTTGGAATGAATGCTGCTAGACCACATTTTTCCCCAAACTGGATGAGTTGACATCACTCTTCGGAGTATTTGGGCAGGAACTGGGCTTCCTTAAAAAGAAAAAGTCCATTTCCTTCTGGACATTCTTAGCAGGAGGGCGAGGCAGATGGGGAAATGCTTGTTACAAAGGATCAGCCTGCTCAGCGGGTTCTCCTTCCGGGTGCTTCCTGGCTAGAGGCTCATAAAAACGTGCACGCCCTAGTTCAGAACGCTTGGGAAAACATGTCATTTATGCATGCACTCTTACCCACACCTATGTAATATTGCCTTCAGAATGGAACCACATCTTTAATCTGGCACCAAGGAGCCTGGGTGGAGACTTTGAGAGGGCGGCTGTTATTAACTGCCATCTTGTTGGCCCCAATGCATGGCGCCCATTCACAACTGGACAACATACTGCCTTGTCTCACCACCATCCTCTCAGGATCGGTTGTGGACTGTTATCACCGGCTGATTTTTGGAAGTTTATCACCAGTGGCCGTTCTCCCTAGTCTGATTTGGTGTGAAAGCTCTGAGTTCAGGATCATGCATAGCACCATGCAAGCTTCTACTGATGTCAGATGAGTCATGACTGCCAAGGTGTACAGCCCGAAATTAAACCTGGGTCTTCCACGTGGACGATTATTCCCTGAATTTATCGCTATACACTGAAATCACCCATTAAAAAAGGACTAGATCACTAGTGAACACAGCTTAGGGAGCACCCTTCAGCACAAAGAGAGCAGTAAGCAGTTGTCAAGGAAACAAACCCAACAGCTCCTCTGAGGAGAAGGCTGGTGAGCGATGATGAAAGCTGCAAATATCTGTCTGAAAGTTCAGTCGCAAGCTCTACTCACATCACTTCCAGTGTCATTAGAGGAATAGTCTCCTTCTCAGGAAGTAAAGTAAGATTAGCCAGGGCACCCGTCTACAGTCGTCTTTAACAATGGATTATCTAACATAATAACAGAAGCCCAAATAGCAAAAGACATAATAAATGGGGCCTCCTAAGAAATGAAACTTCTGTTCATCAAAAGACTTTGCCACAAGAGTGGAAAGACAAGCCGACTGGAAGAAGAGAATCTCTTCAAGAACCACCTACCTGAGGCGAGTCCAGTCATCAATACACGTTTGACAAGTTATAACCTCCCAGTGTAAAATGGGCAAATGACGTCAGTAGGCATGTTTCATCGAAGAGGCCATTCAAATATGACCACGAAATACATGAAAGGATGCTCAGTGTCATTAGCTACCAGAGACATCCTGTTTCATTCACTCTGGCTAGGATAGCTAAGATGAAGCTAAGCAAACAGAAAATAACAAACGTTGGTGAGGATGTGGGGAAATTGGAAGTCGCATCTACTGCTGATGGGAATGTAGAATGATAGTTATTGTGAAAAAGTATCAGATCCTTAAAACAGAACTATTCTATACAACTCTGCTCCACTACGTTTACATCCAAAGGATCTGAAAGCAGACGCAGACTCACATATCAATGTTCACTACAGCACTGTCCATAAAAGCCCCAAAGTAGAAACAATGTAAACTGCCCAGAAACGGATCAACAAATACGGTACATACATACTACTGCTCAACCAGTAAGAGAAATTAAATCTTGCATGCTAGAACACAATGCAAGAATGCATTATGCTGACATAATTCGATCACAAGATATGAATTCATTCATATGAATTCATTCATGTAAAAACGATATGAATTCATTCATGTAAAAAGAAAACCGGCAAGGGTCCCGACGCCTCACGCTACACTGAGGCATATAGCTAAGCGACTGCAGCCGCGAGTGAGATACTGGTGGCCGTGGGCCTTTACGGGCAGTCCCAAGCAAGCTGCTTCGACCCCGTGGGCATGGCGGCCGGGGAGCTCTTCGGCGCCTTTTCCTGTCTCAGGATCGGAATGTGGGTCAGGAGCTGATGGGCGGCATTGGAAAAACCAGGATGCAGAGTGGTAGCACTTTTGGCACATTCATGGTGATTGGGATGGGCATCCGATGCTAACCGGTGCAGTGGTTGCCTAGTTTGTCTACCCTCTCCCGCCAATTGTAACCCATGTACTATAATAAAAGTCTTTGAGTTAAAAAAAAAAAAAAAAGATAAGAAAACCAAAGTTTATTAGAGGCTACCAAGTTTACCAAGAGGTAGGAGGGAGGGCGAAACTGCTTGTGGAGTACTGAGTTCCCGTTTACCGTGATGGGAAAAAAGGGGCAGGTTTTCATGACTAATAAATGTACTACCAAGAAATTGCACAGCTATAAAAAGCAGAATGGGCGAACGATGCATGTACAATGACAACAAAACAAAAAGCACCAGACAACTTCTGAAGCTGCTCATGTCCAAAATTTTAAAATGCTAAGGGATCTGGTTCTTATTTGGAGGTTCGGGGCCTTAATTGGCCTCGTAAGATGCTAACTGCTTCCGCTCTACCTCCTCGTTTGCTGCGTAGTGCCCGGCACCCCACGTTCGCAAGCAGCCATCTGAGACACACTTGGTTTCTCTCTACCTGCAGCAACAGAGGATGGAGTCCGAAAACGTGACTTACTGCCAGGAAATTAGACTGGATGATGGTATCCAGCTACTGATCTTGAACATTTTGACGACAGATTTCTAGAGAAAAACCCTGATCCAAGGGAGAAAACGCAGAACAGGATGCACAATTCTCACAGAATGCACTTTCCAGAGCCATGGAGGAGGAGCATGACTCCCTGAAACAAACGCTTTAAAGTTTAAACCCCAAGTACCGCCTGAAATTTTCTTAAAGCCAAACAATAGTGTAACGGTGACAGGTCCGTCCTCCGCGAGTATTCCGCTACTTCAGATCTGCTTCTATGGGATCACAAGGACAAGAGCAGCTTCACGGCGGTGAGTCTCTGTTAAGGAGAGCTGAGGGCGGGCAACTCTGAAAGGAGGGCGAAGCTTGCTGCACGCGGGGACTATGGTCACTGAAATGCACACGGAGAAACGAACTGTGGGTTGGCCGTGTACACTATCAACAGTGACAGAACAAATGATTTTGCCAGAGACATATGCTGTAGATACTTTCCCTCTTAGGGGTCGAATGAACGACGGAATTCAAGCCCGAGCCGCCTTCGTCTTAAGGTCGGTGATTCCTAGAAGGTCGCCGCATCCCCAAAGGCCCAGCGAGGACCACCACCACAGATTGATGCGACGGAAGAGCGAATAAAACAAGGAGTCCGTGTGGAAGTTAAAGTATTTATTGATGTGTTTAAACGGTACATTCTCCACAAATCGTATTAAGGAGTTGGTGAGTGAAATTCAATCTGTGCATAGTGGGAAGAGACATGGGTGGGACCAGAGGGGGGAGGAGGAGGAAATAAAAACAGTCACAAGAAAACAAACACATTACCAGAACCTTCAGCCGCTGCTCCCCCCAAAAAACAAACAAACAAACAAAAACAAAACAAAACAAAAAACAACCAAAGAATAGCTTTGAGCATCCAGGGCAACAAGAGCAGCATTTCTAGACCCTGCGAAGGCAATGAAGCATTCAGCTTTCCGCAGTGCTGGCAGACTGGTTTCCCGTCCGCCTTGGAAGGCCCTTTTCAAAGGAAAGCAAACCGCCCCATGTTCCCTTACGGGCCATCGGCAGCTACTCAGCGAGTCTGAGTAGGCGGCAGGGAAAGAGGTGACAAGGGGGAGGAGGACACAGACTTAAGAATACAAACGAGGGTGGGGTGGGCAGTCAGTGCCTTTGGAGGGAAATGCCCAAAGAGGGGTGGGGGTGGGGGGGCGGGCAAAAAACAAACCAAAAAGACATCACACTGGAACACTGCTTATGGGGGCTCCGTGATGAAGAGTGGAAGAATGCCATACACAACTACAGGCTAGTTTCTGTGGAAGAATCGGATTAAGAAGGACAGCAGTGGTGGACACCCTAATCTGCACACGAGGCTCACTAGAAGGTGCTGGAAAGAAACGTCTTCCAATTCTTCGGGGACAAGACATGGGTCTGGAGATGCCACATCACCCAGCAGTGCAAGCACCGGACTCCAAGAAACGGGTCCTTCCAAATCACCGAGAGAGTGTCATGATGCGCTTCCTGCTCAATTCCCGTGCCCTATTTCTCAGCTAGTGTCGGAAACTCGCTTCAAGAGGGAATACTGCTGTTTTAGTGTTTTGAAATAAAAATCAGGGTAGCCAAGTGAGCCTGAAACTCTTGATTTATACAATGCAATTGGAACATCTTCCATTTCTATAGAGCGCATGTGTGCGATAGTACAATAAAACTGGGACCTCTGATTAACTTTAAAAAAGGACACTACACATCAGTGAAATATCTGCAATAGACCATTTTCTCATTTAAGTTTCATATATCATATATTGTTATATTAACATTTATCACCCATTTAAAAGAATGGAAGTTGTAATTCTACAGTAGTATTTTATAGTCTTAATGACCCAGGAGTTCTGAATGTAAGATGAAATTCTCTGCAAGCAACTGTTGGTCAGTAGTCGATCCAAAATGCAGGACCCCTTTTGGCCCACTTGCACCACCCCATTCCGACCAGGAGTGCACACGTCTCTCTGGCTCAGTTAAATCTGCATCTGCTCCAGGTATTTGTAGGTTGGGTTTTCATAACCATGGTTCTGCATCTTGTTCAAATGACGCTCTTCCGGGGTGAGCATTGGGTCAACCTGGAAGAAAAGGGCTGAGGGTCACCATGGTGCACTGGATGAAAGCTGCAGAGGGCATTGTGAACCGGGTCACCTGTTACACAATGTCCTGGGACCAAAAGTGGCCCTCCCTTGGGGTGGGTGGTGGTGAGGAGGTCAGAGGAGGGGGAGGGGAAAGGAGTTGAAAGGAGGCAAGCCTGTGAATGTTTGCAAGGAGCAAAGAGTCCAACGGATGTCCTAGCACCAGGGGTAACCGGCAAGTCTGAACTCTTCAACTACAGAGGAAGGACGGAACTGGACTAGATCAATCTCCGTCTCTTCCAGCTCTGAACTCTCTAGTTTAGCAACCTCCTGCACGAGAAAATCGAAATGACTAAGATGGGCATTTGAACGAATTTCCCAAAGCAGATTATGCTCGTATGGTTTTTACAGTCCAGAATCCAGTGATTCTGACCATTGCCACCACGCACTAAAAAAGATCTAGACGGAAACTGTGTGCTTTGGCGATTTCAAAATTTCCTTTTGCCACCCACCACCCTCCCGAACAATTAGTCTTTATTTGGAAACACCAGCCTTCATTTGCAAATACCTAACACACCTGGAAAAAGAAAGCAACACTGAGAACAGTTTTCACCGTAAGAAAAATTACACGTTCTCACAGCCTTCTGGCCTTCATCTATCCTCAAGGCCAAATTCGTGTAGGTCACTGCAACCCTCTGTGATGGGGAGCATAATTCAGTGGAGGCTGATTTCAAAATGTGACTCAGTAAGGCAGCGGACAGTTTAATTGACCGCGGGGTGTCCAGTCCTCAGGATGTTGGCATTTGAGCTCCGTAATGCTCACCTCTCCTCCCACCCTCGTTGAGGGCTTACAGCTCAGAACAAGCCCTTGTCAGTTAGCGGGAAAGCCAAACGTAGCCCCACTTTCTCACCTCCACGATGCCATGGCTGATGGTGCCGTACTGTCTCTTCCTCAGCAGCACCAGACTGATGACTATGACTGTAGCGACGGCCACGGCGATCACCAGTAAGCCAATGAGGGCACTGCTGCTCAGACTGAAATCCTCCCGCAGTGGCCCCACAGATTCCTACAAGAACAAAGCAGATGTGGAGCAAAGCCAAGTGCACACTGCTAAACGCCGACAGCGGTGAAGATGGCACTCCTCTGAGGTGGCTCTAAAATTCAGCGCTGACACCACGATGCTAGGTCTCAATTAATCCCTCAGGTGTGGAAAACCTCCGCTCTTTTCAAAGGACATGGCCATTTTAACTTTACCTTTCTTACTCCGAAGTGGGGGGGTAATGAGGACAGGGATCTTTTTTACACTGGGAGATCTGGGTTCTCTTCCATTAGAAGCAAATACATACCACTGGCTCTTCCACAAGGCCTCCGACCCTCTCTGTGTTGAAAATCTCCTTAACATCCAGTGTTTCGCCAATGACCTGTTGAAGATGTCAGAATGTTAGGGGAAATTGAGTAGGAACCTACGTCCTTCTCTTTCTTACAGCCCCTGGACAGGAACTGCCCCAGGGACAGTTCTGCCATCTGGTGGTTTTGAACTGTTGACCTTGTGGTCAGCAGCCCAACCGGTAACCCACTCTGCCATTAGGGCTCCTCAAAAGCATAACAGATGGAAACTATTAGAAGGATAATGGGTAACTGTTCTTGTGTGCCAGCACGTTGATTCAGACTCTACAGAGTACAGCAACACTAAGGATCTGCCTCACCGGATTTCCAAGGCTGTCACCTTTAAAGGAGAAGAGGACTCATCCCTAAGTTTGAGCCTCGGACCTTAAGGTTAGCGGCCAAGCACATTCGCCACAGTGCCGCTGCAGCTGCTTCAGAATGATTAAGAACGTTGTAAAGCTAACAGTGTCTAAGAACCAAATCGATCCCATCTTCAGGTTATTCAATCTGTACTCGCTTAAAAATAGCCTCTCACAAATTTTACTTACACCTTTTGTTGCAAAGGTATTACTCTATTATACAGAGGAAATAGGCTACTGGTGAAAAAGTGCTTTTTGCATTTTAATCCTTCTCATACTCAGATTCTAAATACGCCGAATCTGTGAAAGCAGTTTGAGCCCACCACAGAGCTCGTGTGGGTCAGCATCTAGACCACCACCACCCACTCTGACCGCTCTCAAAATGACAATGTGCAGGACAGGAAAGGACAGTGGCTCACCAGGTGCTGATCCACTTCATTCTTGCTGTTAATCACTTTCTCCTCGGCACCTATCAGTCTCCCTTCCTGCTCTCCAGCTCCAGAGCCTGTGCAGACAGAGATCACACCTGTGTTTCCAAAGCTCACAGAAGCAGCAGGCTGACCCGTGGAGGCCAGGTATGCTACCTAACGTGCTATGTGGGACGCACTGCTGGGAGTGTTTCTGCTCTATAAGGATGAGGGACAGACTAGACATTCTCCAAGGGGGACTGCTGGGCACCAGAGGAGGAGAGGGTGGCTGACTTATCTCCTGCTTGGTAGGATGGAAAGAACGGCTCCAGAAAACAGTGTCTGTCGTCAGAAGCTGCGGCCAAAGGCCCAAAGGCGTTCTAGCAAGAAAAACATGCGACCCCTGATGCGACATCACCTCAGAACTCATTCCTCCGACAACCCGGGTTCCTTCAGAACGGGGCAAGAAACACCAGCTATACAGCTGCAAGTTTGCCTAACATCATTATTTTCACCCACAGGCATTTCTTTCTGTTTGCAACATGTTCCCCACCTCTAAGCCCCTCCTAGTCATTGCTCAAGCGGCATTTCCAGGCTGCCGCACTTACAATCGCAGTTACATAATGATGGATTTTCTTCTGCATCTCCCACTAGACTGCAACTCTCAGAAAATAACGTGTCAAGAGCGGTGGTTCTCAACCTTACTAATACCACGGCCCCTTAACACAGTTCCTTTTGTTGTGGTGATACCGCCCCCAAAATCATTTTCGTTGCTACTTCATAACTGTAATTTTGCTACTGTTATGAATCAGGCAACCCCTGTGAAAGGGTCGTTCGACCGCGACCCACAGGTTGGGAACCGTTGGTCTAGGGCAGGGGTCCTCAAACCTTTTAAGCAAGGGGCCAGTTCACTGTCCCTTAGACTGCTGGAGGGCCGGGCTATAATAAAAATAAAAAAAAACACTATGAACAAATTCCTATGCACAACACACATATCTTATTTTGAAGTAAAAACACAAAAGGGGCAAAAACACCCAGTGGGCTGGATAAATGTCCTCGGCAGGCCGCATGTGGCCTGCGGGCTATAGTTTGAGGTCCCTGGTCTAGCGCATAGGTTCCCCAAACTTCTTTGACCCACCACTCGCTTTTCAGAAACAATTACTCAGCGCCCTCCCTGGCCATTAAAAACTTTTGTACTATAGCTCATAATCCAGGGTAAAGAGTGGGTATCTGCCTTTGAGCTCCCCGCAGATTATTCCAGCACCTCCCAGGGGCAGTACCATCCACACTGGTCTAGATCATGGATGGTTCCATTCCAAATAGTTAACACATAATGAGCACATAAAAAGGCATTCCACAAACGAGGAGAATGCCAACGAAGGGTGAAAGTCACCTTTCTCTACACAGAACAAGAATGGTTATACTGTTCTCAGGAAGGCCGGACACCATCAAACCTCATTACTTGCATGTGTCACTCCAAGTGAGGGTCTCTAATACACAGCCGGACTGAGCCCAGTGTCTTTCTAAGGAGAGGAAAGAGAGAAGCAATCTTCTCTGCTTTTAGCTCTAAAAACATGGACGTCCTTGCTTATCTGTAATAGCAAATGCATTAGGAGTTCCCCATGAGTGCCTTCGGTGGGAGCCTTTTATTAAAAGATAAGGAATATGGGTATAGGTAAGGCCCTGTCGTTGGGGAGCTTGGCGGTGATACTAGGTTCAATTACGGCAACTTCCGTAACACAGAGCAATTCTTAACCCCTTTCACAGTGGCTGGACTTGAAGGCTGACAAAGGCATGACGCATTAACTCATTCTAATGCAGGGGGAAATGTTTCCTTTTAAAGAACTGCAGGCTTGCTTCTAGGCTAAGTTAAACTGAGGGTGGCATTTGCAGTCACAAACACCAAGAAAAAGCACGGCTGTATTCTAACCACTTGAGAAAAGAGGGATATGGAAAGGCGTTATCTTGGCAAAGACACTTAAGATCAAGGCTAATAAATTCTAATTCTGAGCTACTTCTATTTCTCTATTTCTATGCCCCTCTTCAGAATTTTAAAGGGCATTTATCTCTAAGAGCAGGCTCTTCTTTTAAAAGATGTGCCATGGAGACAAATAATTTAAGCTTCTACTACAATCCAGACTCTTCTAATACATTTTTTTGGTGTGGTTAGAATCTATGTGGTTTCCTTAAAAGCTGGGAAAACAAAAACAAAACACACTTACAAACGACGTCCCGGGACCCAGAGTTATTTTATGGTTAAAGTACTCCAATTAATGACAGTTGTCATGTAAGGGCCAAAGCCAGTTAAATTTCTAGAAAATTCCTTTTTCGTTATAATCATTTCAAATATGCATTTAGAGGAATAACAACAGTACAACATGTGTGCAGAGGTGATGTTCATGATCTGAGAACAAGCGGTGGCACAAAGCAGAACACTGCTCGTTCATCACTGGGTTGCCACAGCCAAGAGCGGGCTCGCACACCACCCCCCCACAACCCCCCCACACCCACAGTTACGGGGGTTTATCTCAGATGGTCTTTGTCACTGGGGGTGACCCTCTTTCATGTTTGTTACATGTTTGCCTGTCTTGCAGTATATGAAACCCAGGGTGGTAAACCTATAGGCACAGCAAGTAGAATAAGGGTTTCCGTGAGGTCTGGTGGTGGTGAGGTAAAAGGGAATATATGTCAAGGTGTTCAATAAGGAAAAAAATGTTTTGAAACAGATTGTGGAACCAAATGTACAATACTGCTTGCTGTAATTGAACTATGGAACAATATCTGTATTAACTCCCAATAAAATGGTTTGTTTACACACACAGACACAATGAAAAGCCTGAATTTCTTCCCAATGATTCTAGAGACCAAGGGCCACCCAGTAGCCTGGGAGAATTCAGCGGCTCACTTGGCGTTTTATGCGATAGTATAAAAAATACAAGGGCAAAAACTGCCTTCAAATTCTGATTCCTCCAATTTGGAAATGCACGACTTTGAGCAGACAACGTAATCTCTGAGACTCCTTCAACTGCCTACTCTATGCTAAAAATCTTTAGAGAAATGTTTACTGAAGTATGTGACACAATGAGCATGGTACTTTGCATAATATTAACTTTTTTGTTACAAGGATTCACCTGCATCAACCTGTTCCATTCATCAGTTTGAAATAATGTTCTGAAAGAATGTTACAATACTACACATCAGGGGATATGAGACAAATGGTGAAGATAAAGGGCAAACATCTAAAAAGACAGGGAAAGACCTAAAGGGGAGTAGAAGAGAAAAAGAAAAAAAGAAAAAGATTCTCCATTCAACTGTAAATTAAGCATTATTTCTACAGACACTAGCTGTTCACAGCCAACCTGTTAGAAGGGGATATTATCTTAAAAGTCTATCCAGATTGAAACAGTTTCTAGAAACACATATATCGTTGCTGTGTAGCCTCAAGATATTCTGAAAGGGAAGCTGAGGAAGGCGGTACTAACATCTAAGTGCTAGTAGTCAAGCCAGCTTGTTAGCAACATGGATGTAGGGGGGTGATGACTTCCTTTGAAGCCTTGTGTGAAAATGACGTGGGGGAAATCAGATGGTATGAAACATAAAATGAACTTCCGGTAGGTAGACACACTGAGGAAGTGAAAAGGTCTTAAAGGGAACATCTTTGAAAAACCAACCTTTCTTCACTGGGTGGTACAACTCCGGCTGAGAGTCTAGCAGAAAGGAAAACAATAAACGGAAAAAAACAAATAGCACAAAAGGAGATTAAGAAAGAAAACGGCTTTGTTCCCCCCAAATTCTATCTTAGAATTTCTCTATAATGTGTACAAAAAGTGTTCTTCCTTAAAAGCCATGTCTGAAACATCCCACAAACCAACCAACCAACCAGCAGTAAAATCTGAAGGAATTCACTGGGCGGTTACTGTGGTGTGATAAGGAGGAGGAAGTCTGTCTGGACCTTTTTAGGGAAGTTTTCGGAGACTCCCACGATGAAGTTGGCAGTGTGACTTGTGGACAAGGAGGTTCTAGTTCAGTCTGTCCATTATGACTCTAGCTCAAACAAGTTCAGATGCTATCTACCTCCGCAGAGCCACCTGATAGCAGCCCTTGGAGGCTGGGGTATCAGAAAAACGGGACTTAGGCATGGAGTGGTAAAGACAGACTTTATGACGGGAGGGTTAGGCGCACTGCGTCCACAAGGCTGAAGGAACTAGGCTATGAGTGTTTCTACTCTGCCAGGAAGTCAAGACTGTGTCTCCTTCCGCCCTGCACCACCCCACACCCCAGGGCCCCCTCCCAGCATTCTACATTGTCAGAGATCTGACAGTTCCACAGTTGCTACAAACCCTCCACCTATAAGTTACATGACCCTGGGCATGTTTTTAACTGCTGTATCTTTGGGATACCCAAATTCAAACATCTCTAGTACCAACCTTGGAGAGAAATTTTGAGAACTATTTCATGACCCAATTATTTTTCCTTAATAAATTTTTTCTGGCTGATTAAAAAAAGTTAGAAAATTATGGTACATTTCTGTAATTTTATGATAGAGTGTGGATTTTGATACATATCAAGTGGGACATATGTCTCTCTGGACTCTATACCACCGTCTAGATTCCTTGATAAGTGTACACAATTTAGGGAGCCTGAAAATGTCTTCACAGGAACATTTCTAGAACCAACATAAAAGCAACACCTTTCAAACAATGCACCCGATCCACTGGCATCAAGTCGATTCCAACTCAGCAAACACGTATGGCAGGGGAGAAGGAGTCACTTGGGTTTCTGAGGCGGTAAATCTTTTGAGTGTAGAAAGCCTCGTCTTTGTCACACAGAGTAGTTTGTGCGTTCAAATTACTGATCTTGTGTTTCGCAGTCCAGAACATAACCTACTATGCTACCCAAATAACAACCACAAGCCAAGTTCATTGGCATCAAGTTTATTCTGACTCATATTAATCCTATAAAGGATCTCTTGGGCTGTAAAGCTTTATGGCAACAGACAGCCTCTTTTCCCCCAGAGTGGCTGGTGGGCTTGAACCACTGACCTAGTGGGCTAACAGTTCAATGCTTACCTCCGACTGCTACCTGGGCTCCTTCCATAAAGCACAGGAAACCAGAAATATACTTATAAGGCTTTTCTCCAATTAAAAACACCAAGCGACACCACTGTGCAGAATCACACTTCCAGGCTGCATCACCCTGTAATCTATAGCACCATTTCTTGCATTTCAAACCTCATGGAGGTCTGAAAGGAGGTGCCCAATAAAGCCTTGGGAAAAACTTAGCTGGGCACTATATGGTCCATCGGTTATAAACGAGTTAAAGGAGAGCACACTTATGTGTGAGATGCTGAGCTCAAGAGGGCAGCTTGCTTATTTTTGGTACACACTGACAGCCCTCAAAGGTACTTTCGGAGATCAAGAACCAACAAGGGAATAGAGGAAAGAATGCCCAACTACTAGTCAAAGGACAGATCTTCTGTCCCAACTTATGACAGAGAGGTATTTTAAGTGATTCACTTACACACCGTTACCTCTCCATTCCTTACCTCCCCAGATTCTTACAGAAAGATACAATATAAAATGATCGTGTTATTTAAAGCATAAGACCCACACACGCTGAATTAGCTGATAAAAGACCCATCTATAAAATGAGTGAACTATTACTATGCCAACTACCTGAAAGTAGCTCACACAATTCTGACACACAGTAGGTGCTTAATCAATCTAACCCTCTCCTCCCTTCTTGATTCTCCAGGGGAAAGAGCCTACCCAACTCAACCCAGTTTTCAAAGAGTAAGTTCGACTTTCCATCCCATCCTCCTGGCCATGTTGGCAATCATACACACCTTCACTCTCAGGTAAGGGCGGCAAGGGGCGGAAGGAGTGGAAAGGCGGCATCTCGTCACTCTCCTCGGAGCTCACCCGGACGTCCATGGGAGTCTCTGAGATGGAGGCAGTGAACTGGTCCATGTCGGCACGCTGCTCCTGAAGTAGCTCATCTAACCAAGAGACACAGCAGGAAACCAGGCTTTCAGAAAGATCTAGTTTCTAGGCACAGGCCCTACGGTCTGAACAGGGTTTAGTCATGCTGTACACAGATAATTTCTCTCCTAGAGTTACCTTTCGCTCACTCTGCAGCAACACACCGGAAACTCAAGGGCTTCTTACTCGACACTCCCCTTGTCTTAATTCCCCAGGGCTTCCATAACAAAATACCACATGCTGATAGCTTCAACAAGCAGAAACTTACTTTCTCACAGTTTAAGAGGCACCAGCTCCCAAGCAAGGCTCTAGGGAAGGTCCTTGTCTCCTTTCAATCTGTGGGGGCTGGGCGTTCCTTGGAGCTCTCTATGCGTCTTGGCATCAATCTTCCCCTGGGTCTAGGAGGTTCCCTGCATCTAAAGCATGTGCTTCGCTTCTAGCTCTTCTCTTCTTGGTGGCACTAAGGCCCCTCCTTCTTAGCTTGCTTCTCACTGTTTGACTGCTTTTAACTCTTGTAAGGCAGCGTTTCAAGATATCTTACCCCAATTATACCTCATCAACATAATAAATAGAACCAGATCATCAACATGACCTAACCCTGCCTTGTTAACCTAACGGATAGCTCGCTTCCCAGCAGTACTAGTACAATTACCTCAGGCATACCAAAAATCCCAACCAAACTCACCGCCATCGAGCTGATGCTGACTCATAGCAACCCAATGAGTAGCAGAAGGGGCATGCCCCTGTGACTTTCTGAGATAGTAACTCCTCACGGGCGTGGAAAGCCCCATCTTTCTCCCAGGAGAAGCTTGGTGGTTTCAAAGTGCTGACCTTGCAGTTAGCAGCCCAACGTGTCACCACTTAAATCAGTGCTTCCGTAATCTCAGACAGAGGTTAGGATTTGTAACCTATCACAAACGGAGAGCAACTCCACATGAGCCAGCCTAGCGGGCACGTATTTGTGGAGGGGTGGGCGGAGGTGACGGTGCCACAATTCAACCCATGACAGTCCTCTGGCCTCCTGTCACATGTAAGACACATTTACTCTTGTGTGTCATCACAAGATTTAAAATCCACCCCAAACCCACAATCTCTTTCATTAAAATTCCTCTTAATCTGACCCTGTGGAATCTAGGATACAAGTTAAGGCAGATATTTCATTACAAGTGGAAAGAAAGGGTAATAGACTCCCCAAACCCAGCTTGGCTACACCATCTGGGCAGTGACCCAGACGCTGGGTGTTGGCCACGCTTCCTGAATTCTGGGTAGCGACTCCTTGGTCCTAGGCTTCAGCTTTGCTTTTCAGGCTGCCGGGGGCAACAACTCTGTCCCCTTGCACTCAGAAGGGCTGCTTTCTCCCAGCTCCACGCCCTATGTACGACATGACAGTCTCCTCGCTCAGCTTTGGGCGGTGACCTCGGCCCCATCCCACTGGCACGAGGAGGTCATGGCTCTGGGAAACCACTTCCTTCCTCCTTCTGGAGTCAGTGCTGCCCGGGCTTTCTGCAGAGCTTCACAGCCGCTCCCTGCCTTTCAGAAACAGCTCCTGTGGCCTCTTTCCGGCCCATCAAACTCCAGGCAGACAGTGTGCTCTCTTTTTGTTCTTTTTCTGCCCCGTGACGTCTTCCCGGGGTTATCTTGTAACAAAAGATTGTCCAGCCACATCCTTGGTGAAAACTCTCGGACAACTGTCCTTCGTCCAGACAGCAAGATTTCCAGCTCCTTACGCTTTCTTTTCATATTGCACGGTTCCTTTTATGTCTGTCTCCCCCACCCCCTTTTTTTTCAAATTCTAAGCGACATAAAGCAAGCAGGCCCTTTAAAATCTTACACATCTCAATGGCAGATCATCAAGTTCATCACTGGTAAGTTGCTTTTGTCAAACATTTGAACAGACAAGTTCTTTGCCACTGCATTAAAAATACTGACTTCCACTGTTTAATCCCTTGCTTGTTTTCTTTTAAATCACAACCTGAAAGTACGTTTAACATCCACGATTCTAGCAACACTCTGTGGCTGGCGTCCTATGCATTCTCTAAATGATAACGACTTTCTCCATGGCTTTCCTCACTTCCGGAACTGTCTTGGACCCAATTCTACCCACAGGCTCTTCAAGGCAAGCCAGGCTTTTGCTACTTGATACCTTTAAAACCCCTCCAGAAGACGAGCCACCAGCGCTGCTCGCTAAAGCTCTCCAACTGAAGTGGCGGAGGCTGAGATCAGAGGCACCACAAAACAGAACAGAGAAGCTGCTCCGAGACTCTAAGACTGTGAGGTGGAGCAGCGGGCTGGCTTCCTGGCCCACGGAGGCAGAGGCTATGGGACATGTGGCCCAGAATGAAGATGAGGGGACAGAGCTGCTGGCTGGGGAGAGGTGCTGCCGTGGACCAGTAACTGTTTCCTAATATTATTGGGTCCTGGCTTGTGGTAACCTGCTAAGCTCCGTAATAACACCTCTTCCTCCATTAATTGTGGGGAGATAAAAAAGAAACCCCCCAAACAACCCTTCTAGCCTTCACCCATTACCAAAACCACATCCACATTTTAGGTATCTGTTCAGAGCAGCGCCCAACTCTTCCAGTGCCAAATTCTGCCTTAGCCACCCAGCGCTGCTCCAACAAGTGGATGGATTTAATGAACAACTTTGTTTGCCCACAAGAGTCCTAACTCAGTGAGGAGACTTGCTTGGCTTTAAGGGAAAGATTTTTTCTCTACATTGGCTCTGGGGGAAGTTCACATCTCCTTTCAACATCTGAGGGTCCAGCACTCTGGCGATCTCCAGGTGTCTTGGCATCGCTCGTCCTCTGGGTCTAGGAGGGCACCAGGGTCCAGAGGACACACTCTGTTCCTGGCTCTGCTTGTTTGCTGGTGGTCCTGAGGCCCCTCCTTCTCTGCTCAAATTTCTGTGTTTTTATTTCTTGTGGGGGCAATAATTCAAGAGAGAACCAATTGCAATCCTACCTCATTACCATAACAAATATAAGTTAATCTTAAAAAATGATATAATCCTGCCTCCTAATGGACAACACACTCCCTAGTGGGACAGCAACCTGGGATTTATAAGACTTCACAGAATGGACGATCATCAGATTACAGAATGGAAGGCAACCAGATAATCGGACAGGGAATCACGACTTAGAACTCAATTTGACACAGATCTTGGGGGTTGCACAATTCAATCTACGACACCCCTCTTCTCATCTCCACATTGGCTGAATCATCTCGTCCAATGCCAGTTAAGCACTGCCCATCAACCATGACTTGGATCTGCTGGATCTGCAGATCCCAGGCCTGGGTCTGCTGCTCCTGGCCAGGCTCTCAGACAGCCGCCTACTCTTCACACCTTTATTTGGCGTTTAACGTCACTTTCTAATTGAATGTGAGTATACATTTTCTTCCTAAACCTCAATACAATTTTAGCACTGCTACCTACCTTAGAAGGTCAAGCTAAAAACCTAAACACAATCCTCAATATTTCCCTTTCCCTCCCCTCCTGCATCCGATCCATATTGTCACTCTTCTCCAGAAGGACATGAGAGACCGCCCACATTTCTGCACTCCTCTCACACCAGCTCTCTCCTGGATCTTAAAACCACTTCCTGGCTGATGGCCAATTTTAATCTATGAATCAACCATCCTCACAGAAGTGGAGTGATCTTTAAACCTCGTCCCTCCCCAGCTTACAATCTGCTATGGGCTTCATATGGCCTGAACAGAAGTTTAAATCCCGTGATTTTGTTTAAATCTCTTCACGATTTGGCCCGTGCATTTCTTTGTGCTCATTCCCTCCTGGCTACGTTCTGGTCAGACAGAGCTACCCGGATGTGCCACTGTGATGTCAACGTCGGGTCTTTACAGCGGCTGCTTCCTCTAACACTGCTGTTCTCTTCAAGATCTCTGCATGAACGGCCTAGCCCCATCCTTCAGTTTTCGGATTATCACTCTGCAAGGCAGCTTTCCAAGCACCCCCTGCCTCTACGTCTCCATACAGCACCTGCCACCCCAATACTTCTGTTCCTGCCTTACTGTGGGCCCACCTCCTACGATGAGTTCCCCAAGAGATTGTCCACTTATTGACCGTTTTGTTCTGTGAGGCACGGCAGACACATTACAGAGTTGACACAAAAAGGGAGACAGAGTTCTAAAGAGGGAGAAGAAATAAGAATGTGTGCAAAAGATTATAACAAAGATGCGTGCTTTGCAACACATCCGCCATTCAGAGGAATATATGGTAATAGGAAACTTCCTGGGCTCTTGCAATTTGACACCCTCGATTTTCTTCCGGTAACAGTGTAAGGTCACAGGGCTGTGTGTGGAGCCCAGCCATCCGTCCAGGCTCCCTCCTCGACCTTGCTGTGTAAGCGCTGGACTTCTGAAGCAGGGGCTTGCAAACAACCCCCCCCCCCTCAAGCCTCATTTATTCCAGTGCTTTCGTACTCCGGCACTGTGTTACCCTGCACCCAAGGGGGGAAGCTCTCAGGCCAGACAGACACAACAGTTGGGGCACCCACCAATTTCTTCTTGGATCTCTTGGGCCACGTAAGGAACCTTGTAGAGGAGGGAGAGGCTCTGATTCCGTCTTTCTTCGATCACGTGGAGATGTGTCACCACCTGGAAGCACAGTTAGGAGAGTCCTTGTCACTGAAAACAACAACCAGGCGGGGAGGGAGGGACCGATGCAGAGGGACGTCCCACCCAGCTCCAGAGCAGCTGAGGCTGATTCTCTAGAGGCCAGCAAGGCAGCCGGTCTAGGGAATGTGGGCTACGTTATTCCGCACGTGACGTGCACTAACCACTGAACTAGCGGAGTCAGTTCAGACAGCGCATCGTTCGCGGGGTGACCTGATGATTTGCCCGGAGCGCTCCAAGGTAAAGGGAATTTCATTACAGAATTATCACTCGTGGGGTTGCGGCCTGCCGTTTATGAGGCTCTCCATAACGATAGGGTTCTCTTACAAAACCCTAAATAGTCCAGACACTAGTTAAGGTTTTGTTAAGGGTGGAAGTGTGGCTCAATTTTTAGCACTTGTTGCAGTAGATGAGGTAAAATGAGTAAGAACTCACCGGCTAAGAAGTAGACTGTCGGGAGGAGGGTCACTGTAGATTTTATTAAATAAAGCGGCAGCTAAAAATAGCAGCGGCGAAAGGTATTTTACTTCTATTTAACTAGATCACATTATGCTTTAAAAAATTCTTTCCGAGGCATAAATTATAAACCGGATTCTAAGGCAGTGATAAAGGAGAGACTTAACTACCCTTCCATCCCATGACTGCTCCCTTGAGGAGGCCTGGTCGTTCACAGAAAACTGGCAGTTTGATGCCATCCATCAGTGGCTCCATGAAAGAAAAGACCCAGTGATCTGTTCCCACAAAGGTCACAGCCCAGGACCTCCATCCCCACCACCCACAGCATTCTTCTGGGTCAGTCGACTCCATGGCACACAACATTAACAATGGCTCACGTACTGTAAATCTCTTAAAGCTGATACCAGAAGGTTTACTGGGCAAACATCTGCCCTAACTGAGATGTGTTGCTGCAAACGAAGTTGTTCCCAGCAGCTATGAAGCTGTTCCTACAGAGGGAGCTCTACAGCAATGGATTTCATTACTTGGACTCGAAGTATGCAGGGTCAAGAAGGGAAAACTTAAATGGAAAGATGCTTTTATTGCAGATTGATGCCTCTCTGACCTTTAAAAGCAAAGATGAAAGCAATTTAATCTTATATTTGCTGTTCTGTCAATCAAAGAAATTGATGAGAAAGCACAAGAGCGAACGCCTGGGAGGAAAAATGCAAATGAAACTAAAATGTACTACCGACAGCTGAGGCTGAGCCTGCGTTGACACTGTTATATTTCTACAGACGAATTAAGGAGCCATTTGCGAGGGGGTGGTCCATATAGTCACTGGAAGCCAAGAACCATCGGGTAGAACCCTGGAATTAGTACCTTCCTAGACAACCCCTGAGCTATATAGTTAGAAGTGGTGGGTGGGGGGTGAAAAAAAGTCCTATGCCACTCTAACCCAGGCAACCAACTATGGCCCGTTATAATAAACCCATCAATACCGAGCCAATCCCAACTCAGAGTGGTCCTATACAGGGTTTCTGAGGCGGTACACCTTGACGGGAGCTGGCAGCCTCACCGTGGTCGCGTGGAGCGGTGGGTGGGTTAGCAGTACCATGCTCACGACAGTACAGCCTCTTACAGAAAGCTGCATTCTACAGGTGTCCTAGAGTCTCACTAACAGAAGGGTGAACAGACAATTCCGTAGCAAGGTTCATTAGAAGACAGGAAACATACAGCGAGGCTACAGAATGCCCCTGGCTGTTTTCTCAGATGGAAGGTTTTACCTTCCCAAGTTTCTCTGATCTTGACTTCAGAGAATTGTTCTCCAGACATTAATTAAATCAAAGCTTCTCCCCTTTTCTCCTCTCACCATACAAAAACCAAAAGAGTTTTCTTTAAAATAAAGCACTAGCGTATAGTTTTCCAACCCAAAGTTCAAATGTTTTTCTTCTAAAGAAAATGAAGTGGCACTTAAAACTTTTACCTTCTGCAAAGAGGCATGCATTTCCTTCTCGCTCAAGCTTCCTGGAAGCCGCTCTAGAATTGTTGCCATTTCCTTCTTCCTGTCTCTGCCACTCAGCTTCAAACCGAGCCTCAGGCTCCAGACTCACACTCTATGCCAGGAGTCCTCAGACTTTCTAAACAGGGGGCCAGTTCACTGTCCCTCAGATTGTTGCAGGGCTGGACTATAGTTTTAAAAAAACCAATGAACAAATTCCTATGCACACTGGAAGAGTCAGCTGCTAAGCAGGACAGGCAGCAGCGACAAAAACACCTGGCGGGCCGGATAAATGTCCTCGGCGGGCCACATGTGGCCTGCGGGCTGTAGTTTGAGAACCCCTGCTCTATGCCTTCTAGACCAGCCCTAATCTTCTGGAGGCCGACTGTAGTCGTCTTAAACATCCCACTTCTACAGTGAACCCTGCAAGCTTAAGGACTATTCTTCATCTTCATAGTTATAAAATTAAAATTCTATGCAACGGTGCTCAAGGGCACAAAGGATTCTGCTTTGTACTATTGGGTATTAACAGAGTTTGCAATATAGATAGCAAGAACAGAAACATTTGCTCAGAAAATAGAGCAATAAACCCAGCTGATATTCCTAAAACATTGTCTAGAGCAGTGGTTCTCAATCTCCCTAATGCCGCAACAATTTAATACAGTTTCTCATGTTGTGGTGATCCCCCCAACCATAAAATTTTATTTCCATTGCTACTTCCTAACTGTAATTTTGCTACTGTTATGAATCAGGTGACCCCCTGTGAAAGGGTCCTTCGGCCGCCAAAGGGGTCACGACTCACAGGTTGAGAACTGCGGGTCTAGAGAGACTAGCTTATAACTATTATACAAACTCAGGAAGCCAGGAACGGGAAGTTCCTGGGACTATGGGCAAGTATCCACGCTTTTAAATGCTTTTCGTGTACACTGTTTCATTGCAAAACCCAAACCCAAACAAAACCCACTGCCATCAAGTCGGTAAGGACTCACAGCAACCCTATGCAGCACGACATTAAAATACGGGAGGGGCAAGATAAAACCGGCCTGCTATTCCAGGTCTTCTCGGGAAATTACCCAATAGGATGAACTACTAAGCTTATTGAACTAAAGGAAGTGAGTCAGCCATCTAATACACAGGTTATTTTTCTATGAAAATGGGTGTGAAACCCCAGTTCGTAGATGGACACCACACTAAAATGAGTAACAGAGACCAGAAACAAATCTTCATAGATGATTTTTTTTAAAAAGTTGGGCCCAGCATGGGCCCCAAGCCAGGGCTGTGCAAGTGTCTGGACCAAACTGTATCACACAGAAGGAGTAGAGAGCCCAGCTTTAAAGAGCGCCGAATGCAGTTTCTCAGAGTTAAAATGTTAATTCTGGTCATACCCTAAATCAGAACAGAATAAAAAATGTTTAGAAATTGGCGTGTCACTTCAATGTATCGATGCACTCCCAACTTCAGAAACTGCTGACCGACATAGTTGCTGTCCCTTCTGACTCACGGCCATCCTGTGTCAGAGCAGTTCTGGGCTCCCCTGGACTTAAGGTTGTGACCTTCAGAAGCCTTTGCCACCACACCTGTGCTCCCAGGCACCACGGTAGGGGGTCTGACGCGCCAGTGTTATCAGTTAGTAGTTGAACACACTTAACTGTTTACATCACTCAGGGAAATACTTGGCACAGATGTAAGGAAGTATGGGAAAGGTATTTCTAAAACAGTACCTCGCACCCTAGCAAAAAAACCGATTCAAGTGCCAAATGTCTTTGGAAATTAAAAAAAAAATTTTTTTAAGGACTAACAAATAAACACAACCATCAACAACGTCCAACCACTGATCAGAGCAATCTCTGCCCACCTGAAATATTCTCAGAGCAGCAAACGCAAAGACATCTACTGTACCTGGGATTTCATCTGGGCTGCCTTCTCTGGGTCCACAGCCAACACATGCTGGTAATGGCGGATGGTATGCAGGCGGTCCTTGTTCTCAGCACGGACATAGCGCCGCAAAGCCTGGAGGATGCGGTGGGGCTGCAGGAGAGAGAGCAGCTGTGTGAGTAACTAGACTAGAACGCCAGAATCAGGCAGGAAAGTAAGGTTTAAGAAACCCACACGACAGTATAAAGCTCATCTAGGCACAAGAAGGGAAGCTGTTCTTTCAAAAGTTCTGAGCTTACACTAAGTAACAAGACGCTAATCTTTCTAGGATAAAGAAGAAAATCTGAGTTGCAAGGTTACAGAGGCTCCGTAACAAATAGCACTTGTCAGAATCTGAAATTTGTCCTCTTTACTCGGTTTAACTTATGGCAAAAGTTAGGTCGTCTTTTGTCACTTGGAAAAAGCCCTGACTGGTTAATTTAAGAAGGCCTCTCCCAAGACTCTCCCATCTCCGAAAGCAAGGCAGGTTAAAGTTGAGTTTTTAAAAAGTCTGTGACCACTAGCACAAAAAGCCTAAGCTCCATGAATATTTTCTTCATAATTTTTTTATTTAGAATGGAACTGGTTCGAAAGTCTTTATTTAAATATAAAGGAAAAGTAAAGGCTCCGTTTTAAAGTCAAGGAAAGTGCAATTTTACTTTTTTTAAGTAGGACTAGCAGAAAAAAATTAATAATTAGCTCATTACCAAGCAATACTGTGAGGCTGAAAAAGCTCTAGTTTAAGCATTGGACTGCTAACCCCAAGGTCAGCAGTTCAAAGTAACAAGCCACCCTGCCAGGAAAAGATGAGGCTGTCTCCTTCTGTAAAGATTTCTGGTCTCAGAAACCCTATGCCGTGTCACTGTGAGCTGGAATCAGCTGTGGGTTTGGGTACTGAGATTAAGATCCTTTTTACATGATAGGTGGCATGTATTTAGGCATTCAGTGAAATAATGCTAAGCTAATGTAGTAATACCTTTTCCTCCATAATCATCTTTCTTGCAGTTAAACACAATTTTCCCAGACCCGTGCCTCACACCCTGCTTCCACAGAGGCAGACCCCCACTTCAGGCAGGCAGTAAGAATACAGCTTCTCATCACTGAACCTGTTGGGGGAATACAACTCACTCGTGGTGGATCAGACTGCAAGACCGCCAGGTAGTTCTCCAGAGCCATGCGGCGGCGGTCGTTCAGCATAGCTTCCACCCGGGCCAGGTGAGTTTCCACCAGCTGCTGTTTCTCACTAGCCGCTTCCTTCTCTAGAACTTTGACCATCGCCTGGAAGTGCTAAACCAAGGGAGGAGAAACAACATGGAATTCACGGCACCTGGAGGAGGCCTCCCAGGCCCTGACACTTGCTGAGTGCCTGCACAAGAAGGCATCCGGCTCAGGGAGGTAGCTCAGGGCAGGGTGTAGTAATGAAACGGTGCCCTCTTCACACTGAAATAAGACAGTGGACTTTCAGATCGGGAAAGCACACACCAGCAGGACGCATGTTGAATGTGCCAGGTTACACGGAAACTTTTGCACACATAACACTGACAGCAAGTTATGTCTGACCTACCTGGCCAGTGTTAGTAGGAGTTCAAGGCTACTAAATCAAATGACTGCACCCTGCACCAGAGGCTTATAGAGAAACTCAGACCCTTGAGATTTTCTAAGTGAAGAATGCAAAATAAAGGCCTTCTGAAGTCCTCCCATCACAAAGAGAGGCTTCCTTGAGACACAGACAAGCGAGTTTAACATGCATGCAAATGTGTTGAGACCCCAATCAGCCACTATTCCACCAGTGGCACGTCCACCCCATCCGCCCTCTTTTCTAGACAAGAGGAATGCCATTTGCTACTGTCATTTTAAGGTGGCATACCTACAGAGTTAACGATGAACATGTATTAGGTCTTTATTTTCTGCTTCTTGATTTTTCAATTAAGCCACCCCCCCCAAAAAAGATCCCTCCAATTCTGTCTTGCTGAAAAACAATAATGAGGATGACAGATGATTTCTGCCAGGAGAACGGAATTAACAAATGCAGCCAAGCTCAGATTACTTTCTGGCAAGAACTAGAGCGCTCTGGTGGGGGTTCGGTTTCTCTACCAGAGAGGAGCAATGCTAGGGCACGTCAATTGGGAGGTGGAAAAGCAAGCCAGTTACGACATACTTGTAACACAACCCTCAACCAAAAGGAGGTGTCAATGTCTAATTTCCTGTGAGTTTGGCTCTGACCCTATTTTCAAACGGTCAAGCTGGAAGCTCTGTCGCTGTAGAATGAGTCTTACCTGAATGAGAGTCTGTCTCTCTGCTTTAGGGAGGTTCTTAGCTTGAAGTTCTGCCTCTTCCCATTCCTTCTTTACCTAGAACAAATGCCAAAGACATTGTAACTACAGTCTCCTCAACAACAGAACCAATGTCAATTATGTTTTAAAATAAAGACACACACACTATAATCAGAGAACAATCCCCTAAAACAACATCTTAGCTTTCTCAAAGTATCGCCACGCGCTGGATCTCATGTAGAAACTGAAAAAGAGAACTGCATCGTGTGACCCCTGAGGAGCTCAGGCCTATTTTAGCTTGTTTGAGGAAAGAGCTATTGCCTCACAAGGGCATGGGTCTTAAGGAGGATCCAAACGAAACCTCAGTCCCATGACCTTCTAACCATGCAACCTTGAATTGTACAGCCTTGCGTTACTTACGGTCCCCGAGTCTTTGCACCTCGTCAAAATAATGAAATTAAGCCTCACTTCTAAGAACTGAGGTGGAGAAAATAAAGAGCACCTTTTCTAGAGCACTAATGGGTGTGTGGGATCTCAGATTGGTACTGAGCCTGAGCATCAATTTCCACTCGGACCTTCTGCGTTGGCCAAGGAGAAAGTTGCTAGTGGTTCCTGTAGCCAACACTACTCTACCGCTTAAACGCTCTGCTTTCAAGGATGAGGAAACACCCCCAAGTCTCAAAGTCTTGACAGTCAACAGTATCTGTTAGAATTGATGGCCATATATGTTATCATTTAATTTTGTTAGAAATACTTTTTTCCCCTTTCCCTTACTTTATTGGGGGCTCTTACATCTCTTACCACAATCTATAAATTCATCCAGTGTGTCAAGTACATTTGCACATATGCTGCCATCATCATTTTCAAAGCATTCTCTTCCCACTTGAACCCGATATCTGCTCCCCAGTTCCTCCTCCTCCCTCCCTCACAAACCCTTGATAAGTTATAGATTATTATTTTCATATCTTACATCATCTTCCATCACCCCTCACCCTGGAAGGGGGGTATAGGTTGACCCTTGTGATCGATTCCCCCTTCCTCCCCCAACCCTCCCCTAATCTTCCTGGTATCTCTACTCTCATTGTTGGCCCTGAAGGGTTTATCTATCCTGGATTCCCTGTGTTGCAGGGTCTTATCTGTAGCAGTGTGCATGTTATGGTCTAATCTGATTTGTAAGGTATAATTGAGTTCTTGATAGTGAGGGGAAGGAAGCATCAAAGAACTAGAGGAAAGTTGTGTATTTCATCAGTGCTATACTGAACCCTGACTGGCTCATCTCTTCCCTGTGACCCCTCTATAAGGGGATGTCCAATTATCTACAGATGGGCATTGGGTCTCCACTCCATGCCCCCTCCCCACCTCAATTCACATTGGGTATGATTTTGTTCTGGCTTTTAGATGCCTGACACCTGATCCCATCGACACCTCATGATCACACAGGCTAGTGTGCTTCTTCCATGTGGGCTTTGTTGCTTCTCAGCTAGATGGCCACTTGTTTATCTTCAAGCCTTTAAAACCCCGGATGCTATATTTGTTGTTAGCTGGGCACCATCAGCTTTCATCACCACATTTACTTATGCACCCATTTTGCCTTCAGTGATTGTGTTGGGAAGCTGAGTATCACAGAATGCTGGATTGTTAGAACAAAGTGTTCTTGCATTGAGGGAATACTTGAGTGGAGGCCCAATGCCCGGCTGCAACTTTAATTCTTAATATATAGATATGAATATATAGTTCTATTCCCCTCTCATTTTATATATATGTGTATTTACATACGTACATGTCTGTCTTTAGACCTCTATATATGTCCTTTGTCTCCTGGTTCTTTCCTCTATTTCCTTTTATTTTCTTCTTGTCCCACCATCATGTTCAGTCTTCATTTGGGTTTAACAATTCCTTGCTGCTACAGTGCCCCTGATTAAGCCTCACTAGGCATCCTATGCCCTTCTTTCCATTGATTTAAGTTCATTTGTTGTTCCGTTGTCCCTGGATTGGTCCTGCCTTACCTCACCCCTTCCTTTCTCCCACCTCCCCTTCTCCCATATCCTCCTGGAACCACTGGTCTCGTTCTTTTCATCTCTGAATTATTTATCCTCCCAATCTTATCTAGATAGACATGAGAAATACTTTCTTCTTATGGTTGAGAATACATGCTCTCTATTCACAATAGGAAAACTTTTTTTTTTTTGGGGGGGGGAGCGCTAAACTGCCTTCAGAACACAGTCCTACTCTGGTGCCCAGGATCACCATGAGTTGGAATCCACTTGACGGTGTGCACTTTTAATATATAAATGTCACACTGAAGTGCTTAGTAGAATGCCCGAAAGGTAATGAGCAAAGCTAACTATCCGATCAAAGAAGCAGAGGGGCGGGAAGAGAGGAAGGACTAACAGGTAGCTCTACTTACGCTCCTATCACCTTCCCTTCCCTACCACAGCTAGGATGACATTCTGAGGAGATGGGGTCACTGGTCACCACTTACGAAAATGAAAGGGACCCACACCAAACACCATGAGGAGATGCCCTACCCTGTCCATTCGGTTGCGGTGCCGAATTTCCAGCTGCTCCTTAGCCTTCTGGAAGCGAGCATGCTCATTATCATCTGTTGAGGTCTCGAAGTACACATCAACATCATTGGTGGGCAGAGGAGTTGGGGGAACTGAAAGAAAATTACAGAAGACGTTCTATTAGAGAACCAGACATAGTCTCAAAATTGTGCCCGCACTCTAGGAAGACAACTGAGCCCAGGACCTGTAAAATTGACTCAAATCTGTCTTGTATCGTGCTAAAAGTACAGGGTGCTGCTGTCTGCCAAGACTCCACTCTGTTAGATCACAGTGGGCAATCATCCTTACAGAATATTCATCAACCATGTCAGTCCATGCTAATCTAGCAATTTACGGGTACATCAACCATCTGGTACCTGAATTCCAGTAAAACATCTACCTACAACTTCAGGGCAAAAGGAAAAAAACTCTTTGCCTTCTTCTGTTCCTTCCTTCAGTTCTTAATGTCATAAAATCTGAAGGGAAAAAGAGCTACCTTACGGCTTGTCACTGAAGCCTCTGAAGAGATGAGGGCAAAGGTCAAAATTCTCCATTTCTTAGGTGTTTCATTTTCTTGGCTACTTTTACGTCAAAACGTATCTGGGGGAGCTTGTTCAGTTGGATGCTTTTTGCTTGCACTGAGGCTTGGCAGAGAAAGTCTAAGCACTCTCCCCTGTAGTTCTGGGTTTTCAGTGTTACTGAAGGACGCTTGCCTCCGTCTCAAACCAAAGCGCTGTAACTGTACAAGAACAACTTGCGACCGATGAAGGTGCTTGGTGCTATTTAATCTCTTGCACTACCTGACCTTCTCTCATGAAGTAAAAATCATGAAAATACACACGTCCCCACTGCTCGTCACACAAACTATTCCTAGCCCCAGAAAAATGCCCATCTTTAACAGTGGAGCCTAACATTCTCAAGGAAAGGAGTAAGGTGGTGAGTTTATGAGTCACTCTCTCGAGAAATAACTGTGGACCTTCTTTTTATCTTTGTGAAGGAAAGTAAATTCTTATGAGTGAAAGTAAAGGTTTTGATGGTAGGTTCTCACACACAAGAACAGGTTATCTTCGGAAAGTGCAGAGAGATTCTCTTGTTGAGAGAAAAGGAAAGGGGTGGGGGTGGGGGGATGAACCACAAAGACCTGGAAACTCTCATTAGAGCTCAATTCATTCTAGGTTTCCCAAGTGAAAGAATGAAGCATGACTTGCTTGCAGAAATTACTACGTCTTGACACAATTTCAGAACTAAAGTGGAGAACTGATACCAAAAATGCAACTAATTTTCATTCAAAAAATAATCTAACTTCCAGAATATTTCAATATAACATTAAAACTGGCTAAAATAATAAAACTATAAATTAGTAAGCCACTCCAAAGTTTTTGTTAGAAACCTCTTTAGTGTTATTAATGCTGTACAGTTAGTTCCAATTCATAACAATTGATTCTATGCACAACAGCAGGAAACACTGACCTCCTATTGACCCTGTTGTTATTCAAGTTAGTCAAAAAAAGTATTGCCACTATGGTTCTAATTCATATATGCACAGGTTTATTCGAAACAAAATATATTTAAAACATGTCTCTGCAATTTGTGCAATGGCTGCCGACAAGTTCTATCAGTAATACGTTTATCTTAGTTTCACTAAAGTACCTACCCAAAAAAAAGATTTTTTCCTGTGTGCCATGGAAAAAACTATTTTGAAGTTAGGGTAAGATCAAATTAAAAACAAACCTTAAGTGGACATCTTCCCAAAGCACTAAGCTTTACAAGTTCATAGGAATGCTGTGCCCCATCACACACGTTTTTAGACGAATCAAGTATTCTCAGGAAGGTGGGTAAGCCTTTAAAGAAGACGAGCCAAGCAAAGACAGACGGTCCATCTCGATGACACTGTGGATGGAGTCTAGCATGTGAATATCTCGCGCCGTTTGGCATTTTCACAGTTAAGCTAACATCATGGCTTAAGCAAGTTTTCAGCTGGCTGGGTGCCAAATGCATCATGTGACGATTAGCTAGCTCCAAGACAGATCTTCCTTAAGTCTTTTATAGAAAGATCAAAATGAAAAAGACCATTTTAGGGAAGGAACCGTAGGCCAGGATGAGTCTTGCATTTATCAAGATGATCCCTCCAGAAGAGTGACTTCCGAGGGGCCTTGTAGAGGGCCAGTACATTCAAGGCAGACATCAACTCAGAAGGTCTGTTAGTTGTTCTTTAGAAATCCCAACAGGGCAGTTTTGGTGGAATGTGTCAAAGGACACAGGAAAATATATTCCCACAAGGATGCCCAAACTGCTGTTTTTAAAGCGGTATTACATCACAGAAGGCAGTGTTTTTTAGGGAAGGGGTATAGAGAAGTGGAATTACTGCCTTCAGGGAGAAATACTAGTTTCACATTTTGACAGTTTTGTTTAATAAAGATTTCTATGATTTTTTAACAGCAATACGTTTGAACTTACCCTTGCACAAACCTAAAACGTACAACTCATGTGCTTGCAAAAGCTGCACGCTAACAAGACCAAAGAGGAACTGACCCATTTGCATTATGGTGCTGGCAAAGAATACGGAATATAAACGATGGCTTGTCAGATGAACAAGCAAATCTGCTCTGGAAAAATTATAGCAGAACACGCCTCAGAAGTAAGGATGGTGAGACGACTTTGTCTCTTGTTCTTTGAAAACATTCTCGGGAGAGACCAGTTCCTGGAGAAGAGCATGGTTGCCAGAAAAGGTCGGGGAAAGAGTAGACTCAGTAAGATGGACGGACACAGTGGCCGCAACGACGGAGCAGGGCTTCGCTCTGGTGTACATCGGGTCCTTATGAACCAGAACCAACCTGGCGGCACTGAGCAACCACAAAGGGCAACTAAATCCTAAAAAGGATACATTTTGTGAGGACTCTTTGCCTCCTACAATGGTTTAAATAGGATTTCAATACCAAATGTTCAGGTGAACAGTTTACCAAAACACATTCTCGGATACTCCAAAGCTAAGTGAAGGAAAATGTCAAAGCACCGAACCCCACAAGTACCAATACTCAGGTTGCTAGGAGAGAAGACTGTGCACTGGCAATGGAGTCTTGATTGACAGCATGCTTATCAGTTTGGCTCTACCGACAGAGTGGGGCTTAGCTCTAGGGACACACACCTCTGCTCTTGTGAAAAGCAATCAGCTCACTGAGACAGCACACTTTTCCCAGCCTCTTTGCAAGGACGTTAGCCCTGGCCAGAGCAATGCTTCCACACCTTCAAAGCACTCTAGCTGGGAGCTCCCACCAGTACACAAACACATGGCTTCTCTTTGGCAAACTGCCCTTAACCTTTATTGGAAACAACTTTGCCCTCAGTAACTGCCATTCCATTCTTACACCACTATGTACCTGACCCTTTGGGTAAAGGAGGTCAGCAGTGAAATCTAATGCCTCGGGAAGCAGCCGGGGTGGCAAAGCCCTGGTGTGCTCAGATGCTAACACCAGTTGCTTCCAAGGAACAAAGATCCAAGCGTCCACTTCTGAGAAGTGAGGCTCAGAGCATTGGAAACCGTGTGGAATGGGTCTATCTTGTCCTACAGAGTTATCATGAGTTCTAGACCACCTAATGGCAGGAGGTTTGGAATTTTGGGTTTGATTCCTCAGGATTCAACCTAAAACAATATTTTGTTAACTTTCATAGTTTGAGTAGGTTTTTTTTGTTTTTAGTTTTAGTTTTATAATGTAGTAATATGACTATCATTAAGTGTTTTTTTAATCACCCAATGCTTTGTGAATAAACCCAATTTCTGCCACTAAAGTTTCAAATGTTATGCAGATCATAAAAACAACTTTTCCTCAGGTCACCAGCTAAAGGCACTAAAAGCACACCACCTTTAGACTTAAAATAGCTTTTATTTGGGTTAGAGGGGGTAAAAACTCCACAAAGGTATTTGAATGAACAGCCACCAGGAGCTACAGCCAAAATCTTTACAAAAAATACCAGGAACAGGCAGCAACTCGTTATCCTAATTAATTCCAGAGCTAGACCCAAGAAAGTGCCGTCTGCTTGCTCTGAGGATTTTATGAACACATGGACTAGTACTGCAAGGTAACACTCTCTCACTGCTGACTCATAGTGACCCTGTGGGTTTCTGAGACTGTAACTGTTTACGGGAGTAGAGAGCCCAGTCTTTCTCCCGAGGAGCTAATGGTGGTTTTGAACTGCCGACCATTCAGATTGCAGCCCAATGTGTAACCACTACGCCACAGGGCTCCTCTGTTGCAACGTAAGAGAAAGAGAAAGCGTAAAAAGGGGCAACTAGGGAGAAAGGAAAATTGTCCTCCTGTGTGTACCGTAAATCCAATTCAAGGGAACCACTGAATTTTCTTTGTTTCCAAAGAACACACAGGAAAGTTCCTTCACTTTGTAGAGTTCAATATGATCTGGAGATCCCATATTAGCTGAAGAAACAACCCGCTGAGACCACTTGGCTGTAGAGCTATTTCCCTAGCATGCATAATGCAAGGCATTTCAATGTCCTGAACACTCAAAATAATCCCTGTTACTTAGAGAACAGGAAGTCCTGTTAGCCAGTATGCAGCCCAGGGGATTAGCAGCAGTGGTGGTTCAAAGACAAACGAGCAGCAAAGCCCAGAACATGAGCATGTGCAGATTTCATGGCTCATATGCTTACCTGGTTGTGCCTTTCAACTAGAGACAGCTGAGGGCACCCAACCAACCCCAAGGGCCCTGAGACCTGGGAGTCACGGACTAGAGAAGAAAGCAGCTCTCACAGCAGCAGCAGCACCACCACCAGCCGGACACACAGAGTTAATGGGCACACGGAAGCTGACCATTCGACTACCAGAATTAGAGCCACGTCTAGCTCCAGGCAGCACAAGGTGAGGAGGATGACAGACAGCAAACGCTGAGTCAGTTGGGACAACTACACAGACGCAGTCACGAGGACGGCCCAGAGAGACAGAACGCTGGACAGGACAGTGGCTGCTGCACAGAGCCAGCGTGAGGCGGGACTTACTCATCATCTTACACACAGCCATACAATAATCCTCAGACTCAAAATTGTTCCTGTTGCCTCCGCAGCCGCCATATATAAAGCGCACGCACTTTCCCTTGGAGAGGTCGAAGTACCAACGAGGCATCACGGCCCGGCAGGGCCCCGTCATCGCCTCCTGGGAGCAGACAGCTGTGTGAAAATGGTCAGAATGTCAGCAGTGGCTTCAAAATGCTACAGACCAGCAAGGGGTTGGGGTGGGGTGAGGAGAAGGTGCCAGGGGGCAGACTAACACCAGAAAAGGCCAAGGTTGGGCAGAACCTGGCTAACTCACTCACCAACTCACAGTCAGTCCCTTCCCATTCTGAAGTACAAAAGGACGATTGGGAACCGAAAACAAACGTGTTTCTTTTTACTATTAGTGATTGGTTCTCTGAGCCTCACGTTTCTAACTTTTAAGTAGCATTGTTTGCCTCGTTGGATCTGGTGTGTGAGTCCCAGGCCAGTGGGGATGTGAGTGCAACTGCTGTGCTGTTGTGACTTCCCAGTTGCTGTGAAGACTACTTAAGGCGCTGAACAGGATGAGTGCTCAGTTCCTATAGTGACCAAGCGAGCTGAAACTTCTAGACTCGCTAAATAATGTCCCCGCCAAAGAGAGTCCTAAACAATTCTTCAGATAGCAATTGGCCTCAAGTGCACATTTAGCAGGAGACTAGAGGTAAGTGGTACTGGAACCAGCACAACTTTTCACCCTAAACTGGCAAGATGAAAACATCGCTGACCTCAATCCCTTACTAAGCGGCCATAAAATGCCACTGTCCTGGCTGCAAACATCCTTCTCAGGGGCAGAGGACACACTCAGGAGAAGAAATACCACGGAAGGTATTTTCCCCCTGGAATGCTGGCATGTCAGCAGTATTGAAGAGGGGGAGTTCCCTTTGGGGAGAGAACATTCCAGGCTGGTGGGGAAGAAGCATGCCAAGGGGTGTGTTATGGTATTTCTAAGTCTCAGTTCTCTAATTAAATCCTTCCAAGGGAAAGGATTTTCTGGTTCAATTCTGAGTCGTCCACCCCACCCCCACCCCGATGTGTCAACTGCCAGACTCCCTAGAGTGGCAGACCCAAGGTGTGAGTTCATGTCCACTGCACAGAAACGCCACTTTTCCTTTAGTCGGTTACCAGTCCTAACACCAAGTTCTAAGCAGCTACCATGTGGACTGTAACGCTGTGGCTCAATGTCTGGGTTACCTTTCACATCGTGGGTAATTTCCTTTTCTGAAATGATCCCATCACTGCTGGGCTCGGTTGGGTTCTCCTCATTGTATTCATCCCCTTTAAAAGTGTCATAGTAGTAATCACGGTCTTCCACAGCTTCCTCCTCCCCCTCTTCTTCCTCATCATCATCTTCATCGTCATCCTCATCAACAGCTGCTTCTGTGAAGTCTTCCAAATTGGCTTCAGTAGGAAATTCACTACAGACCACAGGAGGGGGAAAAAAAAGAGGAAGGTTGATGCCAATTTCTAAGACAATGCTCAACAATGGTTCCCCTGCCTATTTTAAAACATAAAAACAGAGACAGGAAATAAGCTCAACTCACATGGAACTGCTACTAAAGCCTTCAGCTCAGCTACATCAGCAAAAGGGAAGAGCTACTGAACAAAGACTGCAAAACCTGCAGAAGGGAATGTGGCCCAGAGCACTGTAACGCGGAACCCCGTGTACTGCTGTGATCATGTTCAGCTGCGATTAGAATGGAGGTGGCTTGATGGGGTCACGAATAAGGGAACACCTCCAAAAGTGAGGGTTTAGTAACAGCAGCCACTGGTACACTAGGGCGAAAGGTGAGATGAATTCCTAGGTCCTGGATAGGAGTTTACCTTTTATAAATATCATAGTCATCATCCTCTTCCTCTTCCTCCTCCTCTTTGGAGATAGTGGATTCAACAATCTTTGTTGGAGGACAGCACACATACTCAATGCCATGGAACTGGTCCACCCCACATGGCAACAGCATGCCGTAACTATATAAGGCCATCCCCTGCGTCAGACATGCCTGAAAGACATCCAGAGACCAGCAGTGAACAGACTCTACAGTGACTATGGTCAAATGCTCACCAAGCCTTAGCCTGACACCTAAAAAAAGCCCTTATTAAGTCACTACATACTGCTTTCTTTTTCAGACACCAATTTTCTGCCAAAAAGTTGTGATATTATTTTTAGAAAATTTCTACATTTTTCTTAACTTGCAACAGGGAAATACCGCTTAGGATAAATACACTGAAAGCCCCAAGCTGGAGAAAATGAAGAAAAGGGAGTTTTCTTCTCACTAACTCTCAACACCACTTAGACGGTGGGCAGTAATTTACACTCACCCTACAAGCAGGCAGTTCCTTCAGAACATGACCACAGAAAGAGGGCTGGCTGGAGAATCAACTTCACTTCAGATAGCAGGAGTTACGAGAGGACAGTTCTCTCCATAGCTAACTGACAGTCAGTTCTGTCTGTCTGGAGTTGAGACATCTGTTTTCCTTAACTGGCTAGCTCTAGGGCTTGGGTGGCTCTCCTGTGATAGACCCTGTGACAGCACACAGCATCTTTGCTGGATAATGCACTTTAGGAGCTTTGCTTGTCAACCCTGGACTTCATGAAAGGATATTTAATCCTCTCAAATGGTTAGAATCTAGAAGGTACAAGTATATTCAAACCCTGAAAATTTAAAAGGGGGGGGGGCACGGTAGTAGGTGGGAGGGCTAATTCAACACTACTTTCTTTCCAAGCAGATACACAACACTTGACTCTTTCCCATCCGTTTTCTTACCTCCTTGACGACAGTGTGCCAATGTTGGTGGTTTTCACACACCTCCATCTGCGTTTTGTGGGAAAACTGGCACTTTTCTGGAACTAGCAGAACATCACTTACAAATTCACCCACTGGAAAACAGAAGAGCCGTCAGAAGCAGATCCGATGGTAGACTGGTGGTGACACATCTCGATAGTTACCATGATAGGTACACAGTCAGGTGGACCCAGGAGCACTCTCCAATCGACATCAGTTGATGTTAGTCTTACATGCAAAGACTAGGTACAGCTCCAGGGAAGCAACCACAAGAACCCAACATTCTCTTAGAAGCACAATGCTGGGTTCCCTAGCTCTTTCCCAGTTCCATTGCTGATCCGTATGAATACAGGATGTGTGGAAGCCAAACAGGGTACTTGTAACATTTGTCTTCCCTTCCGCCTCGTGGTTATGACAAACACATGCAGCTACACTGCACAGCCTCTGATATCACGTGAATAACACCAATTACCCCTAGTCTTTTACCATCTTAGTTCTGCTCTAAGAACAAAATGCCCAGGAAACGAGGGCTGGTTAGTCTACTGCAATGCAAATGAATCTTATTTTAGCCCTTTAGTTACCTAGAAACCTAATTCTATAATAAAGCACCACTTTAATAAGTGACCCAGGTGTGTGATTAATTACACAGGGGAAAGGAGACCTTTGATAATGAACAGCACTGGTAGATACTAGCTCAGCCAGGTGGTCAATTAAGCAGCACCAATAACGAGCCGACATACGCCATAACCTATGGAGACGACATCACCCTAATTTTAATCTAGTCACGACAAAGCAAGACACATCCAAATTCAAATCTGCTAAACAGAAAATATCATTATTTTTTTTTTTAAAGACTTGGGAACTATTCTAGCTCCAACGTAATGTGTAATTCCTTGTTTGGATCCTGGCTTGTTAAAAAAAAGCTATGGAGGACAAGATGAGGACATTTAGGGAAACTGTACAAGTTTGATCAGTTTTGTCACTATGTGGAAGAATGTCCTTGCTCTTAGGAGAAACAAGCAGATATATTTAGAGGGGAAGGGTCATGATGTTACATTATGTGTAAATGACCTGACAAAACGTATCTATAAAATACACACGGAGAAAGTGAGATACAGTAAAAAAGGCTGAATTGAACCATCTCGGCAGAGTGCAGAGGCAATCACTACTGCTACCGTTCTAAAATCTAAAACATTTTTTCAAAAACTTGGGACAAAACACATTGCTGTTAGCAATAGAATCTCTTTGTCATCTAAAATTCTATGCTGAAGTGTTTACCGGGAAAAAAAATTCTGTGATGTGTTTATAAATAATTGGAAGTAAGGTTCTACATGAATAAATACAAGTGGCCATGAACTAACGATTAGGATGGCTGGCAAAGGGACACAGGGGAATAGCTGCATTATTCTACTTTTAGATAGGCTTTTATTTTTCTTAATACAAAGTTTTATAGTACTGTGATTGTCACTCAGTGGTAGATTCCCATCCAGGACTGACAGGGCAGGACTCAGTAATGTACACTAACAAGCAGCCTGGGTAACTGTGACACAAGAGATGGAGTTTACCACTAAGTTCAGGGGGAAATGGAATAAGTAGTGGCAGGAAGGGAAATAAAAGCTGGCAGGGTAACTGCTCTGTCCAAAATAAGAGAGAAGTCTGATAACAAAGTTTTCTAGCCTAAGAAGGGTCTCGGTATTCGTCTAGCAGAGAGTCTGTGTAGATCCACCCATGGCCTAGTACTCCCAGGTCGTCTCTGTCTCTGACTCTTGGTCCTCTAAGCAGTGGAGAAGTCAGCACCCAAGTAACAAGAGGAGGGAAATGCTCATCTATTGTGAGACACATCCTGACAGTACAAACTAGAATAGGTTAGTCCACCTCCTCACATCAACATAGTGTTACACAAGGTGGTCAGGGCACTTTGAGTCACTGAGAGGAATACAACATTGTGGACTTAGCACCGGCTCTGTGCAGACAACGAAGCAGAGCTATGAGACAGGCCTGGTGCTGTCCTGGAGGGTTTCTAAAGGCACTAGGGAGAAGTAGAGCAGGCACACAGCTTTGCCTTCACCTAGATTAATATGCACAGCTTAGACACAAAACAAGACAGCATATTGGGATCTGCCCTCTACTAGGAAAGCCCCCTGGCTCACCCCCAAAAACATAGGGGGGAAAAGAGAATATATTTAGCAATATATATATTAAGTACATGGGAGGCTAACTGCCAGGATTTAAAAACACTAAGTAAATGTTAGCAATAACTACTGATGCTAATATTTTACTTTAATGATTTGGGTTGAGTAACTAGTTTATAAGAAACTAACTACAACATCTTATCAGAAAGAAATCTATAAAAGTTAGTAATTTTGATTTTTAAAACCTTAATTTTGCATGGATAATGGCAGCATTAGGGAGAAAAATGTTTAAATAGTGAATTGTACTTACTGACCCAGAAAGTTGTTCTCTAAAACTATTACCTTTAAACTAAGTAACAGTTTTGTGTTACTCTGAGGGAAGGGGGGGGGGTAGTATTTACAAGACCAAAGAGTCAACAGCTAATGTAAAGCAGAGCCGAGAAGGGTGTTTTTGGTGCTGGTGCTGGTGCAGGGAGATTAAGTAATGGAAAGAAAAAAAAATCAGATTAGACGAATGTTATCACCATGTGAAGAAATTAACCATATCACTTATCATTATGTCCACAATTGGAATAAGTATTGCTGTGTAAATTCTCACCCCAAAATAAGAAAACCAAACAAAATCCAAGCATTTTGCTATCAGATATATCTATAGAAGCAGCAAACAAACTATAGTTCTTCAAAGAGGTCTTGTACAACAGATGTGGCAAATGTAATACGTCATTTGCTTCTATAAGCACTGATCATGGATGAAAGGAAGATAAAATCCTTGATTACTCCAATTTTTTCTTTATCATGATGTTGTCTATTGGTCCTGCTGGGGATTTTTATTTCCTTTCATTGAGCCATCATCCACACTGAAGGTTGACCTCCTTGATCTTCCTCAAGTGCTTCAAGTCCTCCTCTCTCTCAGCAAGCAAGGCTGTGCCATCTGCCTGCGTGTCACAGGTTGATGGTAAGCTTTCCTCCAAGCTTGATGCCTCGTTCTTCTTTATACAGTCCAGCTTCTTAAATTATTTGCTCAGCATACAGATTGAGAAGTGTGGTGAAAGGATACTACCCTGATGCCCACCTTCCCTAATTCCAAACCATGCAGTATTCCCTTGTTCTATTCAAACAGCTGCTGCTTGGTCCCGGTGCAGGTTCTGCGTGAGCACAATGAAGTGTTCTGGAATTGCCATTCCTCTCAATGCTATCCATAGTTTGCTATGATCCATAGTCAAATGCCTTTACATATCAATTTTTTCTTTACATTATCATACACACATTTGCAAGGTAGAAAATTCTGTATTATACTTATCAGCCAGACCACAAATCTGCCTCATGCCTGCTGATTACATTCAGGGATACCTTCACCATAAACATTAATTTCACATGACTGATGTAAGGGCAAAGTTGGATTGCATCTTCGGTTATCACTTTTATTCAATACTACGAAAAAGCTTATCCTCAGAAGACAGAAGCAATGGGAGAGGCAGAGCTGATAATCACCTGAAAAGTGGTCAGCTGTAAAGTCTAGAAACAGTAAGTATTCCAAATAATTGGGAATTTCCCATAAGCTCATACAGCCTCTCAACAGAGATGGAGGGACATGCATTTTGAGCCAAGAGAATATAAAATTGAACAGTGACCATGGATGAAAGAGGACAGGTTTTTGCTTAGGGGGCACTGAGTTCTTTTTAATCGTGGTGGAACAATTTGGAGCAGGATAACAATAATGGTTGTACACACAGAGTGTAATCAATGGCACTGCATTATACATGTAGAAGTTGTTGAATTGGTGTTTTGTATATTTTTGCCAAAATGGAAAAGAAAATTACATAAATAACAATGAGTATGGGGGGAAAACAAAATGTTCTTAAATTGACTGTGGTCAAGATTGTACAACTCTCTTGATATGACTGAACTATTGAATTGTATGATATGTGGAGGAAGTGCCAATAAAAAGTGTCTTAAAAATACATAAAATTGAATGGAAGAACCCCAAAGATTTGAAAGCAGGGACTCAAATCAGTTATTTGTACATCAAGATCCACTGAAGCTTTATCCACAACAGCCAAAAGGCAGAAACAGGCTCAGTGCCCATCCACAGAAGCATGGATAATATTAGTGTTCCTTTTCAATGCAATACTTATATAAAGAGGATGTTTTCATACATGCCATATATATATATGTGTGTGTGTGTGTGTGTGTGTGTGTATGTATATATATGAACAGTGAAAACATTGTGCTAATCAAATAAGAACCAATGCTGTAAGATTTCACTTAAATGAAATTTCTTTAATTGGCAAACAAACGCAAAGAGATAAAAGTTTACTAGTGGTTACCATATGGTGGGAAAAGGGAAGAGCAAGGACTTATTGCTTAAGGAGTCGCCAGTTTCTGATAATAGGAAACTGATTGTACAGCATGCTAAATTAGTGCCACTAAATGGTACCTCACACAAACGGCAATATATATTTCATCACAATAAAATAATTTTAAAGTAAATTTTAAGTGGGGAATTCCCCTTTCAAAAAACCAAAATCTCGCAAAGGAATACTCACCCAGACACTTAAAAGGTGTAACAATGTGACTCTTGCACTGTTTCTTGTCCCTCCGGCACCAATTGTCAACACTAATGGGTTGGTTTGCTTCCATAACATTTGTGATCTGCAGCTCTGGATACATCTGTCAAGAAGAGGGAAACACAAAAGCCACATCCACATAATGACCTGATTTTACAGGTGGATATTTCCTTGTCAGTCAAGATAAATTTCTAAGCTGACTTGGCATCCAGTCTTTTCCTAGATAAATTCTAAAGTTTCTCACCCTGTTACCCCTGGTACCAAATGAAGGAGCCAAGTACAAAGATACAGTTAACTATACGCTTTCTTTTTACTAGAGTTCTACAGTGTTCATGCATTCTCGTGAAGTAGTTTTCATTTAAAATACACAAAGCCAGCAGGCTTTCAACTGAAAAACAAACAAACAAACAAACAAACAAACCATTAGTTATCCCATTCACTTGTAGTATAGTGTGAGTTCCTGAATTAAAACATTTGAGACAAGTCTAAGAAAATGTCTAATTATTAAAGTAAATAATAAAACGTCTTCATCCCCTATATGCCAGTATTGGTAAGAAATTAAAACATCCATCTTGTTCTGGATCAAATTTTGACTCGGTAGATAAACTGAATCAGATAAACTGGTAAAGCTGCTTTGTGTCAGCCAGCAGAAAACCCAACCATGCATCTCATATGCTGATTCACATCTTCCCATAACAAGTAAGAAGCTACGATAACTAGGCTGTATTGCCAAAACTTCCTGTAAGAACTGAGAGCTCTTGGTTGAAAAATCTCAATCATATCAGACTTTAAAAGCAAGAGGCTCTAGTCAATGGCAACTTGGCTGTAGGTCAAAAGAGCAGTGACAGACTGTCCATCTAATGAAAACAGGTTCAACCTTGGCTCAGGGAAAAATGGTTCCTACTTTCTAGCAACGCTCTTACCTCCTGACAGTACTGAAGAACTTCTTCTTTTGTTCCAAAGCAACTTTTTGTGCCTGTTGGGTCAGGTTCCCACTTCCCAGTCTGAATGTTCACATGCATATTTAACTTCCCACAAAACATGGCAATCTGCGGCTCAGCAACAGCAAATCCTGTTCCAGCATTGGCTGCAAGAGCCTATTAAAGGGAAAAACATCCGAGGTTTACTCCCAAAAAATCCGCTACAATAGCATGGTCATTTGGCATTTTTTTTAACAGAATTTATCCTCAAAAAATAGCAGTGTTAGAAGGCCTAAAATCCCAACCCTCCCATACAACACCAAGAAAAAAAATGCCAGAAATATGTATTCAACCACATAAAAACCTTGACAGGGTAGTAAAGTGATGGCAGAGGAGCCATAGTTTAAAACAAACAAAAAGACCTGGGTGATTATCAGATAGTAGAAAAATCTCTCTCTCTTCACTGCCCCCTTTGTATCCTAGTATAGCAACAGATGATTGTAGTAGGGGAGTCAGATACGCCACTTGACCTTAGCCAAAAGGCTGAGAAGCAATTGAAGGGTAGTCGGAGCTGTAGCCCAAACAACCCAATTCCTTATACACTAAAGGGGTTGGTCTCTGCCCCAAAGTAAACAGAACGGATGCAAAGTACTGTTCAAGATGGGTGCTCTGGTCAGAGTAAGTGCCACCTGATGGACCGAGATCTCGCTCTGGCCTCAGTCAACATGCTCAGAGGACAGAGGTGGTGAGCGCAAGAACTGAATTGCACCTGCGCAAAACTGCGCTGATTAGCATGTGTTTTCTGTTCAGCCAGGGAGCAAACTCAACATTGTGGCTTGAATCAAAAAACTCACAGGAAAAGGGACAGAACAGTAGATAAAGTCTGAAGACTATACGTACCTATGGTTTCTCGCAAAAATTAGCACTTTCAAAAGCACCATGTATTTTGAGGAATTGAGAAAGTCAACTCCACGCTAAATATCTTGGCTAGAACAACAAAAGCACAAGGCATAAGAAGAAAATGGATATGACCACTTAAGGTAACAAGATAAACTGAGAGTTACTTTGCTTTACAGAAAGTCAGATCATGAACACATAGGAAGAATATGATCTAACAATACATAACAAGTTAAAAAAACTGGAGGAAAATATTGGCAAATAATGAAAACCACGAAACGATGCATCAATAAAACAAAAATATAAACAATGAGACAGGAATATTGGGATTAAAAAATATAATAATAAGGGGGAAAGTCAGTGGGAGTCTTTCACAGCACATTTGAGCTGGCAAAACAATTAGCAAACTGAAAGACGGGCAGGAGCCCTGGTTTTGGGTGTGTGTGTGTGTGTGTGTGTGTGTGTGTGAAGCTAATTGAAACTATAGTATCTTAAGAGCACAACGAAAGAAGACTCAAGACTGCAAAGTATAGCAAGACATCATCATCAAAGGAAACTAACATATCCATCATGGAAATTCAAAATAAGGAAATTTGAAGAAATCAGGGCAGAAAACTTTGCAAACCTGATGAAGGACATGAACTTCAAATCCACGCAGCTCAACAAGCTTGAAGTAGGAAAAACCCCAAAAGACACATGCTATACATATCAAACTCTCAAAGAGAACCCTGCAAGCAGCAAGAAAGAAAGCAAATGACAATACACACAGCACCCTCAGTAAGACTGTGTGCCAGTTTCTTTTTAGAAATCGTGGAGGCCAGAAGGCAATCGAATGACACACTTAAAGGGCAAACAGAAAGGCACTGTCAACCAAAAATACTTCTATCTGGCACAATTGCGATTCAAGATTGAGGGTGAAACAAAAACATGCCAGATAAAAGCCGTGGGAGCCTGTTGTCACTAGACCTGCCCGACAAGAAACACTAAAGGGGATTTTTTCAAAGGCAAAGGCACTAGACACAACTTCAGCAAAGGTAATTTCATGGCAAGAATATGGACTGGTCTTGGAAGGTGTTTTGTCCATCATCCTAGCTATTATGTTACTCGGGCTCAATAGTTACAAATGCATAAGAAGTATAAGTTTATACACGAGGGATAAATATGCAGTAGTTAGTAACAACAAAAAATGAGGTAGGAACAATAAAGGAATTGGGTTTTTATATGTTCCTGACATTCAGTTGGTATCAATTTAAATTACTAAGTTGCTATAAAGGTATTAACATGTAATTATCATGGTAACCACAGAGAAACTAACTAAAACTACACACACACACACACACACACACACACACACACACGGTAAATAGTGATTTACTATGCTATGTAAACAACTTTCACCAAAACTAAGGTGACCAGACGTCCTGCTTTGGCAGGACAGTCCTGATTTTGGGTGTTTTAAGAAAGTCCTCATTTTTTGGAAAGAAGGCACGACAAGCTAAGGCATGGTCTATTTGGTCCATATAGACCAAATTTTTAGTCAAGCGCGCCCGCCCCCCCAATGGTGTCCCGCTTTAAATCTGGTCACCTTAACCAAAACACAAATATTTTAATAACGAAACACACACACAGAGGAGGAGAAAGAAAATGATTCACTACAAAAAAGAAAAAAAATGAAGCAGAAATGTTGGCAGTGCTGGAAGAGATAAAGAACAAAGAAGGTGTAAGACACACACATAGAAGCATAGTAAGTCTTGTTGATAAATATGCTAATCAAATGGCAGAGAGTAGCATAACAAATTTATATATAGAGAGAGGATCCAACTATATGGTGTCTACAAGAGGCACATCTTAGTGCAAAAACACAAACACAAACAGGGTGATAATAAAAATGGTGAACAGGGCGGGGGGTGGGGGTGGTTTTCATGCAAACAGTAGCCAAAACTGAGTCAGGATGGCAATTTGCATTTCAGACAAAAAGACTTTAGGTCAAAATTGTTTTTTGGAGACAAGGAAGGGCATTATACAATATAAAAAGGCAAACTCATTAGTAACAATGATAAATATATGTGCACCTAACTAACCAGAGGCCTAAAGTATATAAACTCATATTTGATTTTTAAATACATTATGATCTTTTTTTCAGGACAAACTACCACAACTGTTTTACTTAAATGGTTATTAAAATTAGCCTGTCTCCTATTCGCAAAAGAGGGCAAGCACTTGCTGGCTAGCTTGGAGAAAAAGTTAACTTGGAACTAGAATGTGGCCAAGATTAATCAGGGTTGAGAAGCACCGTAGGTGGACTTCATGAAGAAGACCATCAGAATCTTGGTTGCAAACCTATTGTAAGAATCATCATCTACTGCAGAAGGCAGGTCCTATACCTTCAGTACACACTGATATGAAATCCTATCTCCCCCCCACAGAGCGAGAAAGAAACACGGACTTTTTCCTATAGCTAATATCCAATGGTACTTAATACAAATCATTAAAAGGTACATAAAGGAAATTAAAAAAACAAATATGCGTCACACTTTTCACATTGAGCTCAACATGTGTGTAAAAATGGGCATTCCCTGGAAGTATTTTTTTTTTTGCACTCCTGACGATTGTGGCCAGACACTTAGGACTATGAGCATATACAGTGAACCCTCGCCACTTCGCGCTTCGACTTCCGCGGCTTCACTCTATTGCGGTTTTTGCGTAACAGCGCATGCTCTGTCATTACTGCCACTGATTGGCTCATACTGTACACGCTTGATGCCATAAATAATATAATAAATAATGAATGATAATTGTAATGTCCAAAATGTTTTACTGTATTTTCCCTTTTTTGTTTAATAAATTGGGTAATACGAGTGTAATGGTGACTAAAGGGTGTTTTTTCATGTCCTCTATGCTCTAACTACGAAAATATTTGATTTACAAATAAGGAATCCTACTTCGCGGAATTTCATTTATCACGGTAGGGTCTAGAACCGATTAACCGCGATAAACGAGGGTTCACTGTACATAGGTATGTACATGAGATAAAGGAAAGGAAAACCCCGGTGACATTCTTACATACCAAAATGAGTGTCCTCATAAATTCTTCGTTTACTACTTCAAAAACTCAAAGGTAAATGAAGGCATTCTAGGAAGATACGATAAATATTCCACCACTTGTCTGTCAGTGTGTCATGCTGTGGTGGCTGTGTGCAAGCCATGTAACCGGTATTTCAAGGACCAGCAGCGTCACCCAATGTGAAAAGGTTTCAGCAGAGCTTCCAGACTAAGAACTGACTATGAAGGCGGAATCAGCTGTCCATTTCTGAGGAATTTGCCACCGAAAACCCTATGGATAGCCTTGAAACATGCCAGTTCCTGAAAACCCTCCTGAAAAGCAGCGGAGTATTGTTGGAGATGGTGACAGATGAAATCTTCAGGTCGGAAGGCACTCAAAATACGACCGTGGAAGAGCTGCCTTCTCAAAGTAGTCTGATGGGGTCAAGATCATCATCTGCTGATGGGGAGTATGTCAAAATGAGAAGGAACGGCCGCAAACATCAATTAATAACTAGAACTTGGAATGCAAAGTATGGATCTAGGGAAAGTGGAAGTTGTTAAAAATTGACATGCATAAAGATGGATATTTTAGGCACTAGTGAGCTGAAATGGGTTTGGCACTGGCTCTTTTTTATCAGAAAATCATATGGTTTGCTACAGCAGGAATGGCACAATCAAGGTAGTCATCGTTAAAAAGGGCCCTGGACTGCCAAAAGAACCAACAAGTCTTTCTTGGAAGAAGTACAGTCCAAATGCTCCTTAGAAGCAAGTGTGAAGAGACGTCGTCTCACATACTGTGGACATGGTATCAGGAGAGGCCAGTCTCTGCAGGACGTCACGCTTGGTAAAGTAGAAGGACAGTGAAAAATAGGAAAGCCCTTGATGAGAGGGATTGACTGGTGGCTGCAACAACGGGCTCAAACATCGGAACCATTTTGAGGATGGTACAAGACCAGGCAATGTTTCATTCTGTTGTATATGTGTGGGAACAGGCTCCACAGCACCTAACAACAACAACAACATAAGAATGTTTAGTAAGAGGCCAGATTGGCACAATGGTTAAGGGCTTGACTCCTAACCAAAAGGTCAGCAGTTCAAATGCAGAGTGGCTCTTCCAGCCATTACACCGCTTTCTTCTATTAAAAAAGAAACGACCAGAATTAAATCTGAAAGATTTTGAGCAGTATTTCTTAGATTCTTGTATATTCTAACGTTAAAGGCACATAAACAAAAAGGAAGGAGTCCTAGTGACACAGTGATTAAGTGCCTGACTCCTAACCCCAAAGTCAGCTAGACAGCCGGCAAAAACTCAGCGGGGCTGGTCTACCCTGCCATACTGGGTAGACAGCACACAACAAATAACACTATGAAACAGAACTCAGGTGTGAATTTCAGAAGTACAGGAGGCACTTTTTATACCTTAAATTATATCTACATAAAACACAGGAAGCAAACAAACAAAAACAACAATTAGTGTGAGCTCACTCTAACCACAAGCCTGGAGTGGTCAATTGTAGCACAGGCAGTCATTTATCAGCACCACAGATTATGTTCCACATGTTACTCATTATGGTTGCTGGCTAAAAGACCACAAGAGTTCTAACTGCATAAATGTTCAGTTTTGGGGTCAACCACTGAGGTCAACACATCAGTGGTGAGTGCATTTGATCTTTGTGCTGAGATGGTCAGCATTACCTTCCCTAAAGAGAATCTAAAATACCAGAGGTTAAAGCAACAGGAAGAGGCAGCTAAACAGCAACAGATTTTCATATCAGTTCCTACACCAAGAAAGAGGAGAGTAACTGGAATCATTCCAGACAGCTAATATACTCTAGTAATTCACTTTTGAGTTCAGAAAGATTAATCCTTGTGGTCATAAGAGGCTCTCAAGGAGGTATCATCTGAAACATAAAAAGTCTCTCTGGGCCATGTCTAGGAATCAACTAATCAAACGAATCCCCCAATCTTACCTAGAACACAAAAGGATGATTTTTTTTCATGTAATGTTTATGCTTCTTTACTTTGAAAATGCTTTTATTTAATGTGCTCTCCATTTTCTCCAGCATACAGTCTTGATCCATTACACCAATACATAAATCAATCTGTTTCCTAAGTCTAACATGTTACAAATGAGATTTCACTGCCAAGTCAGCACTTCTGACAGCCTGTGAACCGGAGTCCTCTCCCAAAGAAAATGAACGCCCATGCTTTGGCACTAAAGCCTGTCTTTGTAATCTATGCACACTGCAGCATTTTCAAGGCTTTGCAAACAAACTGCATCAATTGCTTCCCTAACCTAGTGCTTCCATTTTACTTAATAACTCATTCTTTTTTTTTT
>NW_022109491.1:57111397-57113315 GCF_000313985.2 Echinops telfairi
CTTGTGTTTTCCAGTCTAGCCTGTTTGGGCACCTTATTATTAATTTGGCTTGGGAAAGAATTTAGCTGTCCAAAGACAAATTCAACCTGGTAAAAAGTGCTTCTATTAACTTTGTTGAAAACCTAAAATGGCTTAGAGTAATGCATAAAAATTCAACTATGTATACATCTTAACATGAGCCTTATTTATATCCATGCCTTCACCACTTTAAGAAATGCAATTCTTGGACATAGTAAATCTTAACTCCTTTCACAAAGCAACTCACAACTAATACAAGCTTTCCAATTTAATGCAAATATATAATCCCATTATTTCTGTTCTAAAGCAGGGCTCTCAGTAGCACTAAGAAAGAAAATCCTGGAATGGAGTACATCCTTCAGACCAGCGGTTCTCAAGCTGTGCATTGAGACCCCTTTGGGGGTCGAACGACCCTTTCACAGGGGATGCCTGATTCATTAAAGTAGAAAAATTACAGTTATGAAGTAGCAATGAAAATAATTTTATGGTTGGAGAATCACCACAACATGAGGAACTGTATTAAAGGGTCGCGGCATTAGGAAGGTTGAGAACCATTGCTTTATCCAGAGTCCCTGTGCTAAGGACCTCCTAGACCCGGGGGAAGATTGATACCACGATCCATGGTAATCTCAGGACTACTAAGGAGACTTTCTTCCAGAGCCAATGAAGTATGAAGTCTTCCCTGAGAACTACTGCCCTAGAATCACATTTGACTCCATGGGTTGTGGAAGTACCTGCACATAAGGGAGTATTTTATCCTATTACTGAAACTTTCTTTGTATGAGAAGGCCCATCATTACCCACACTTTAATATGTAAGTTTCTCTCGCAATGTACAGATTGAGATATAGGCAGTCAGGTAGAGGTCAGATCAAGTCCAAGGAGGTACATGCTAACCCAACATAAATTAGGGGAAAGGGGGGAAGGGAGAGGGAGAAAAGGTAAGGGGGATGAGAGTGAGAAGATGGCACGGGGGGAGTAGGGCACTAACCAACACTGGGGAGAGTATTGGTTATATCTCCACAAAATGGGGAGTGTGCAGACCCCAACATAACACACCAAACCACAGGGCAATGTAACCATGAAGAGGAATACAGGAAAAGATTGGGCTACAGGGCTGGCCTCAACCAGAGCCAAACCCACCCCCTCCTAAAAGTGCATGTGACAGAGGGCAACACTAAACCTACAGGTTTAGTGAGGTGGAGTGAGGCCCCCACGGAAGCAAATCAAGAAGGAAAAAGAGGAGGGAACAGTTGATCTAGACCCCATAGTGGCACACCAAGCTCAGAGGACGACATCCCAGCATGGAACTGCTAAGGCACAGAGAGGACTGCTGGGCAGACAACAGCTCATGACATATTGCCCCTGCGACACAGCATACTGCAACAGAGAGGACAATACTGGGGACACACAGCAAGGAAGAAATGCAGTCTGAACCCTCTGCAGCGGGGCAAACCAAGAAGGGAACACAACAGATAAGTAACAGAAGCAAAGCCAAGCCGCAAAGACCCTAAAGAGCCCCACAAAATAGACTTCAGCTTAAGAAGGGCAGTTCCTGGAATTCCCCCAGGACCAGTGGGGAGATAAGTCATCCTTGCAAGTCTTATCCATATTTCTAGTTCTAATAAATACTGATTGAAGCATCCTTTGTAGCATGAAGTTACCACATGCAAGGCTTTTATTTTTAAAAAAAAGAAATGTAAGTAAAATAACAATCAGATAAAAATATCAGATAACAAACAAATAAAAATATCAGAGTAGTTTCATGCCAATTCACTAAGTGGTATTCAGAGAGTCATACACTAAAATGATTTAAATATATGCTTATGAACCATCACCGAATGCTCATGGGGGGCTTAAGTGAAGAAAATAGGGGTGTGCACCTTACCTTTCTTACCATA
>NW_022109491.1:57114261-57116793 GCF_000313985.2 Echinops telfairi
TTTTGAGAATGATGAGGGCAATGAATGTACAAATGTGCTTTACACAATTGATGTATGTATGGATTATGATAAGGGTTGTATGAGCCCCTAATAAACCAATTAAAAAAATCTAGAACAACAACAAAAGATTAACCTACTTGAAAACCCCGCGGGGCAGTTCTGCTCAGTTCTGTAAGAAACTAGTCAACAGCAGTTTTGTTTTTGTTTTTCAAGCAAGATTGGCCAAATCAGTCCTAAGTTCACATGCTCTCAATCATCTTATGTTAATAATTTAAGCCTCCTGACCTTCTGCAGTTAGCATGCCTTTGCAAAGCGTGACTAAGATAGAACTGCCCCTGTGGGTTTCCAAGACAGACTGTCACTGTTTCTAGGAGTAGAAAGCCACAACTGTCTCCCACAGAGCAGATGGTAGGCTCAAACTGCTGACCTTGTGGTTAGTAGTCCAACACATAACGCACTAAGTCAGTGGTTCTCAACCTCCCTAATGCATGACCCTTTAATACAGTTCCTCATGTTGTGGTGACCCCAACCATAAAATTATTTTCGTTGCTACTTCATGACTAATTTTGTTACTACTATGAACGTAATGGAAATATCTGACATGCAGGATGTATTAGACGACCCCTGTGAAAGGGTCGTTCGATCCACCAAAGGGTCATGATCCACAGGTTGAGAACCACTGCACTGAGCCATCACCAGAGTAATAAAGTACTTTCAGAGAAGAAATGAGTCTACATGGCTAGCAGCCTCCATGAGCCACGGACCTGAATTAGATGGTGCCTGGCTACCACTACCGACCCATTCTGATGGGGTTGCAATAGGTTGTCCCTGATAGATTGTGATGACCTATTGTCCCAGTTGATGTAGAGCACAATCTTGAAAAAACTCAAACTCTTAGAAATTAGACAGACTGGTCCAGGAGAGACTAAAGGACTGCCTGAAACTATCATCCTAAGAACTTTTAAAAATCTTGAGCCAAAACTCTCCTGAAATTTCCTTCAAACAAAATAGCACACAAAACAAAGTACTGGGGGGAAAAATCTGTAGAGACCAAATGGTGAACAATTACTCTAAAGTAAAAATGAGAAGATAAAGGGGCAGAGAAATGAGAGTGCTGGCAACGGAACAACCAGAACATATAATTAAAGATAATGTCGAGGGACAGTGGAAATGCAACTGAATAATTTGTATTAAAATTGTCAATCAAGAACCCAATTGCTATGTAAACGTTCACCAAAAAAATTTTTTTAATTCATTAAAAGCTATTTTAAAGAATAGAGTATTTCAATGTAGTTGAAATATAATAAAGAACACTTCTTTTAAAAATATTCTATCCTTCAGTTGGACCAATCTTACTAAAATACGTCATGATTTTTAGCAAGGTTTATACATGAGAAACTAACGTTATCAGCTTTGTCTGAAACGCTACGTAATTGACTTCAAAAGGAAAAAGCACAAGTGAAATATCCAGAAGGGAATGAATTAAGAATGTCAACACATTGTGAAAAATGCTACCAATTTATCCCTAAGGTTCCCAAAGCTTTACCAAACCAAACCAAACTCACTAACATCAAGTCAATACGGACACACAGGGAACCCCTGTGGGTTCCCGAGACTATAACTGTTTACGGGAGTAGAAAGTCCAGTCTTTCTCCTCCGGGAGTGCTGCTGGTGGTTTCAAAGGTTTGACCATGTACATCATAACCCAACGCATAACCACTGCACCACCGAGGATCCTTTTAGCTCTTTACAGGAACAGAAAACCACATCTTTCTTGCACAGAGAATCTTGTGGATTTGAATTTTCTACTTTGTGAAAAAACAGCCCGTTGCGTAACTAGGGCTCATTCAAGCACGGATGCAAACCAAACCCAAACCAGTGATTTATTGTGACCTTGTATGAACCCTGGTGACATAATTGGGATGCTAACTGCAAGGTCAGCAGTTTGAAACCATCAGCTGGTTCTCAGGAGAAAGAGGAAATCTTTTGGTTCCACTAAAATGTACAGCCTAGGAAACCCAAAGGGGCAGTTCTACTCTACCCTGTGCGGTCAAAGGCAGTGAGTTGTGTGTTTTCTGAGTGGCCCTGTAGGACTGAGAATTGCTCGAGGGCTCTCGAAGTTGCACGTCTTTATGAGAGTGGGCAGCTTCATTTTTTTTTTCACCTTAGTGGGCTCAAACCACTGACCTTGCGATGAGCAGTAGTCCAACGTGTAAGCCACTATGCCCACAGGGCTCCTTATGTGAAAGTATAGAGAAATGCTAACTATACTCTCATTACTGTGCAAATTCTAAGGTTGCCTTTCTACTTCTGTTATTCAAATATTTTCATAAAATAATAAGCGAGTAGTCTGATTTTCCAAACAAAAATCTTTCTGTAATATTTTTAAAAATTAAAAATCCTGGCAATACCGGGAGGGTGGAGGGAGGGTGGGGTAGAAAGGGGGAACTGATTACACAAGGATCTACATATAACCTCCTCCCTGGGGGACAGACAACAGAAAAGTGGGTGAAGGGACACGTAAGACAGTGT
>NW_022109491.1:57118137-57119826 GCF_000313985.2 Echinops telfairi
AAAAAAAAAAAAAAAGTTAAACAAAACAAAACAATTTTTCTTTAATCGTATCTAAAACTTTTTCTGTTTTATTATTTCATTACAATGAAAATAATGGAAACTACAGCCTGTGATGCAGAAAGAAAAGCATTAAATTGGGCAAAATAACCTGTATTTTTACTACTGAAAAATAACAATTAGCCGAAATGACTTTCACTCTGGGCGTGGGGTAAAATTCACAGTTTAAGACATAAAGGGAAATTTCTATTTAGCAACTTTATGACCACTTTTGAATGTCAAAGAGCGCCTGACCCAAGCTACAGCATTTCCAATCACCTCACCGTGAAAAAATGAGGCCCAAGAAGATGTGCTGTCTCTTCGTGATGACCCTGACAAAGAAGAGCCGCCGCATCACAGGCTCACAGCAGAGCAGACCTCGGGAGAACTGAGCCAGAATGCCACTTCGAAGCCAGGGTGGTGATTCTTCAGCTTACAGGCTTCAGACGTATCAGGGGGAAGCAGAAAAGGAATCGTGCTTGGTAAAAGTGGAGGGTCAACAACAAGAGGAAGATTCTCACTGAAAAACTGGCAACAACAATGGGCTCAAACGTTAACAATGACTGTGATGATGGGGCAAACAGATGGAACCTAGCCACATTTTGCCCAATAACAGCAGTTACGGGCATAGAATCAGCTGTGACCCACAGTGACTCTAGTAGGTATGAACAAATAATACTCAGATACCAATTTTATGCAATCAATCACTTCAAATGCCCATTAAAACCATGAAAAATAATCAAAGGACAGCAAAGCTCTACCCTTTCCATACTGAAAGTTGAGTCAAAAAACCATCTTTTCTATGATTTATGTACCATCTAAATTTAAAAGTAAATGCAGACTCTATTATCAGCTCACACCAGATCTGCTTGCAACAATAATTCTTCCTGTCTTGGACTCATGCCAAGTGCATTACTGTGATTATCAGCATTTTAAAATATAAAATAATGAAGCTAGTACGAGCCACTAGGCAGCGTGTTTACTGCTTGCTGCATTAGTCATTAATTAGCCTTCTGGGGCTCAAACCTCCTAACTACTAAATAAATAAATGCATAAAGGACAGCAGGAAGAGCTGTATTCAAGTAAAGAAGAATCTAAACGTGTTTGAATACATACACAAAACAAGACGGAAAGAACACTACCACTTTTGCGTTCCCTTTGTCAGGTGGCCGACTGAAAAGCCTTGTCCTCCTATGACCGTTCCCCACAGAGCATTCGGGATAGCCTTACAACTCAAACAGATTTTATCACTCTCCTGTTCCAGGGATTCACACACTTTAACATGGCCTGAAAGGTGTACAACGATCTGGGCCCTGCTCAATCTCCCAAATCATTTCATCACTCTAACCTTGCTTTCCACAGCCAGGAACCTTCTTGCCCCAAAGCTATTCTCCCAATAGAACTTCTCTGGGCAGGCAGAGCTCAGCTCCAGAGTGCAGCCCATGACAAGCTTTCCAGATCTCTAAACAAACCTTCCCTAAACCATTACCTTGCTATTACATTTTTAAAATATCTTGCTCCTTATTTAAACTCACTATCCATCCTATCGAATGTTGTGACGAGGCTATCACTTATCGGGGGTTATGCAGGTCAGCAGTCGGAAAGTACCCTTGTACACAGTTCTAAAAGCCCCCAACTACAAGGGCATGCATT
>NW_022109491.1:57120749-57132690 GCF_000313985.2 Echinops telfairi
TCTGCCAGTTTCTGGATTGCAACCACAGCCCCTTCACTCACTCAGGCTGACGGTCTTCCCTCTCTTGGCTCAGCTTCCAAGTTCCCCTAACCTTAGAGTGCTTGATTCATCTAGACGCTGTTATTGTATCTGGGGCAGCATTCCCATAAACTTGTGACAAAACTTCAATGTCGGCTTGAGTTCTGTAACAAATTTGATACTATCCCTGACCTCAATCATTTTGTTCCACGGCACTTTAACAAGACTAAAACAAGTCTACTACTGAGGGAGATTGTCTGCAGCCACCCGCTGATCAGAGGAACGTCTTGAAACACATTTTTATGCTGAATTAACCAGTGCATGTATGAATTGGGACTCCCCTGTAGCAATACTTTTGACGTACAAGGGTATCATAATGTAAAAACATACCATGACTACATTTCCTTTAATAGACATCTATCTTCTCACTCAGAATTAGCCATCTTAACAATGAAAAACCTGCTAGTTTTACATGAACCAACCACTATTTATTTCTGAAATTAACAAACAAAATCCACAAAACTCTCTGTGCAGGCAGATACACGAAGCGACCTTTTGCTTTCTTTTCGTTTTGGTTTTTTTTTTTTGACACCCCTAAGGCCTCCATGCTCCTGCTTCAGCTGCATTGATTACTGTCTAGACCTGAGCATCCTATGACTTTGATTAATTACCTTCCAAAAAATTCCTTTTGCCTTTTCTCCTATTTCCTAATTCAGTGTTTTCCTCTTTCTTGATTTACTCCCTTGTATTAGTGGCTTATATCTCCCCAGAGCTTCCTGGAAGAGTATGTGAATGGTAAAAGGAGCCCTAGTAGCACAGTAGTTATGTGTTGGGCTGCTAACTGCAAGGTCAGCAGTTCAAAACCACCAGCCGCTCTGCTGGAGAAACAGAGAACTTTCTACTTTTGTGAAGAGTTAGAGACTCGAAAACTCAGAGACAGTTCGACCCTGTCCTATAGTACCCCTACGAGTCAGAATCAACCCGATGGCAGTGAACAGTAAAGAAGTTTTTATTATTTATACACACACTTCATAGGAATTTGGGTGAATGCTGAATTGTATACTGAAAACAATTTTAGGATTTAAGTGAAAGTCTTCTGGCTCCCAGCACTTCAGTTGGTAGGTCTCTGTCCAGTCAGATTCCTAACCCTTCGTGTAGATCTATTTTTCTATAAAGAATTAAATTCTAAGCTCCTCTCACTCCCTAGTATTCTGAAATTTCAATGCAGCATATTCTACTCACTGCCAATGAGTAAATGCCAACTCATAGCAACCCTAGAGGACCGGGTAGAACTGCCATGTTAGTGTCAAGACGAACTTTGCTTTCTCCCACAGAGTAACTGGTGGTTTGCGAACTGCAGACCTTGCTGTTAGCAGCCAAAGTGTAACCACCATGCCAACAGGGCTCCTTAGCATATCCTGTAGGGGCCTTTTGACCCTTACTGGCCACTTCCAGTCTAGACGTACTCAGTCCTGCATTTCATTCGTTCTGTTTTTCTATAGTCTTTTCTAGTTTCTTTTTGTTTCCACTTTCTGGGAGATTTCTTAAATTTCTAATTTCCAGGAATTTGTCCTTGTTCTCTGACCATCTCTCTCTGAATGTCAATTTGAGGACAAAAGTAGTTTCAATTGCCTTTTTTGCTTTTGAAGGTTTTGGCCAAGGGCTTGTTGGTTTTGATTTTTGTTTTTGTTGAAAAATATTGGACGTTTCATCATGGACAGCCAAAAGAACAAATCTGTGTTGGAAAAAGTTCAGCCAGAATGCTCCTTAGAAGTGAGGATGGTGAATCTGCCTCGAATATTTGGACACAGTATCAGGAGACCAGTCTGGGGAAAGGACACAAACAGTGAAAAATAGGAAGACTCTCGACCAGATGGACCAGCAGTCATGAGGCTGGTGCAGGACAAGGCAGTATTTCATTCTGTTGTGCACCAACCAACAACAAACAACAAAGCTTTTTCCTGGAAGGCTGAGCTTGAATGGCCCGCCAGTGAGTGCGGTTTCTTCTTCCGGGGGAAGAGTCACAGCTCCCTCCCTGGTTTGGTTCTGGGGGCCTCTCAGGGAAGATTTTCGCAGACAAGTGTCTGTCTCTTCTGCTGGGCCTGCTGTTCCCCAAGGCTAGGTCTCCAAAGTCAGTCTCAAGTCTTCCTGGGATATGGGCTGGGGAGAGAACTTAGGGGGCTAATTAGGTGTCCCTGTTTTATAGGTAGTCACAACCCTGTTTTCAGCCTATCTTCCTTTGGAGATTCCAGTACTTCTCATCCCTCAGCCTGGCCTCTGCTTTGCAAATCAGTTTGCCTAACTTTGGGCTTCTGCTCTATGTGCTTTCTAACCTAAGATGTTGATGGAGTGTGGATTTCTGTTCTTTATTTTTATTGGTCTGCCCCTCTGGTTAAGAACTGAATGGCATTCTCTCATCAGGATACAAGCTAGAACTACTACAACCCTCCACTTGTATCTTTTGAAATGCAACAATTCAAAAGCTACCTCTGGGAAACTAGAGATGAGAAACGCAAGAACGCGAACTCTTGTTTGTTTGATTAAAAATACTGTATATACTTGTGTATAAGCCAAGTTTTTCAGCACATTTTTATACAGTTTTTGTGGTAAAATTAGGTGCCTTGGCTAATATTCGGGTCAGTTTATACTCGAGTATATGCGGTAATGCCCTTTAAGAAAACGAAATTCTGATCCTTTACTCCAAAGATGATTTCATTTCATCATTTAAATTTTATTTCTGTCAAGATGCTAATAACCATTGGGCAGACAAGGAAGACCTAGTATGTATATTTCGGGAGCTGGAAATCTTAGCAAAAGGATCCAGGCAGGGATACAGTGTAATGCATGCATTATGAATGAGAGGTGAGGAAGTGCAGACAATGGGTGTACTGTAATAGGAGAAGAGCTAAAATCCAAGGTGCACAGGGTGTAGCACAATCGGCAGCTGGGGCGGGGTCTTCATCACCTCTTTTCCAAGCAAATTGTGCCTAGGTGCACTTCTACCCAAGTGTAGGCCCTTGCTAGGCATATTCGAGAATAGGGGAGTGGGGAGGGGGGGAAATGGAAAGATTATGAAGAGGGCCAAAAATTAGACAAAGGAAGCCACAGTATTCATCTAGCAAAAGAGGCAAAGTCGCACAAAGGCATGAGCACTGTAAACAAAATGGGGCGAGCTGGAGAAAGATGGAGGAGACTGGCACAGGGGGACATAAATGAAAGGAAAAAAGGATCCCGAATTCCTAATTCAAAGAACTAGTAGAATTATGGCGTTACTAAGCAAAATAGAGAAAACAGGAAACTCGAGAGGGTTAGCAGGGAGGGAACTGAAGAATGCGGACAGAAAACTTTCAGTTTTGCAAACAAGGACTCCTGGGTTACTCACACAAGGATGGTGGACATTGCTAGTAAATAAAATACAGGTCAGGAATTCCACAGGGTTACCTGGGTGCACAGCAAGGATGTATGATTCAGTAAGAGGCTTGAAGAATGTTTAAGCCCAGAGGGTAGGATCGTCTGGGGAAGCTGTGTAGTGTGAAAAGGACATTACCTTAAAGAAATATCTTATGCTTTAATGGACAAGCAGAAAGAAAGTTCAGGAACGTAAACCAATGAAAACATACACTGCAGAAAGATAAAGTAACAACTGAAAACTAACAGCTGGATTTCAGTACAGTGAAATCACCAGTAACTTTTCAGTGCGCTGATTGCATGCTGGAGTGTCACAGGAAGACAAATGAGGCGAGCAACTTGGGAGGAGCGTCGAGGGCTCTCCACAGTGTTTTTAAATACTAAAATTTCTTTGGCTACAACACAACCATCACTTTTAGGTCACCTTCAATCTGCAAAACGGTTGAAAGTTTATGTGACGAAGAATTGCAGCACTATGTGGTTCACTTTATACAAACAAAGCCATAGAAAGGTTAAGAGCTTCTCTACCAAAGAAATATGCTACTTACCTCATTGTCAAAGTATTTACAGAAGTCACCAAAATGAAAAATCATGTAATACATGTTGCTTTTCACAAAACGTGCTCTGTATTTGCTTTTTCTTCTTTAAATGTCACTTATTTGCTCTTGAGGGCATGCAAAGCACAAAGCAATTCAACAGCTTCTGCACTTTGGGGGCACTGATTACATTCTTGAACTTGTGGAACCATTCTCCTTTGGTGAAATGGTCTCATACAGGCAGATCTCAAAAGATCTTAATGCTCAAGGCAGACCTTTTATTAGATTCCAAGATAACTTTATTGATTCCAAGATAATTGTGTTTGGTTTTAGGGAGCTATCACTGGGTATTTTTGATGTAAGGTTCAGAGATTACCTCAGGGAAATGGTTTCAGGGGTCTGAATGACTACTCTCCATGAGTCCAGAAAGTCTAGAGTCCATGAGAATTTGAAAATCTGTTCAGTAATCTCTAGTTTGTCTGGTCTCTGACCAAGGGGTGGTTCTCCGTCCTCTGTTGTTCCAGACAAACAGGGAGTCTCCAGCAGCTACTCTTTCTTCGGGGCAATGCTGTAAATACAAAGGGGGCTCTGAAAGTTCATGGAAAATGGAATGAAAAGAGAATGCATTTTTTCATGAACTGTTTGAAGATCCCTTGTTATTAGACTCTCATGGAATGCAGTTTCTGAAAATGCTGGCCCCGATGGCAGCCAGTGTTTTCACTCTTAAACAAATGACTTGAATTTTCATGAGGTCCCACTCATTTATTTTGTCTTTGCTACTGTTGTTGTATGACAAAGGATGTTCTTCTAACCTGGTTATCCCCGCTTGTTCTTCCACAAGTTACATGACTTTAGTTGGCAGTTAGGTCCCTAATTAATTTTGAATTTGTTTTGCACATGTGGTGAGGAAAGAACCCTATTTCATATTTCTGAATGTGGAAATCCAATTTTCCCAGCACCATTTACTGAAGACTCTTTTCCCATCAAAAGGCATTCTTCTCAAAAATCAGTTGACTGTAGATGGGTGGGTTTATTTCTAAAATCTCAATTGGCTTGGGTGAGGCAAACGTTAGGGTTAGGCAAGCAAAATGTAATTTGTCATTTTATTTCTTGACTGCTGCTTTTCGAATCCAAGTAAAGTGAAATCCTTGGCAACTTCAGTCTTTTCTTCATTTATAGCCGTGGTGTCGGCTGGATCTTTTTTGTAAGGATTTTTTTTCCCTTCTAGTGAGTGCAAATCCATAGTGTGGTAAACACAATGGAAGTGTCCACCCTACCTCCTCTGGCTTCTCTACTGCCACGAGGCAGGGCCAGAAATGCCTTCACTCTCTGTCCTTCTTCCCACTACTCTGACACCAAGAGCTCCTCCCAGGGCACTCTACTACTGTGCTGGGTTTGAAAATATGTTGCAAAATGCAGACAATACTCACAATTAAAGGGGTTTATTAGGGAAATTAACAGATTACCACAAGTCAGGATCGGGTCCACAGTATACCTCTCTCAAGCCAGCAGTGAAGTCTCTCTCTGGTCCCCAGGGGCTCTCAGCAACATGGCCCCTAAGCCTTTGACTCCATAGACCAGGAAGCTAGACTCTGTCCCACAGTTCCATAGCCTAAGGGCCAGATGAAGAGGAGGCATGCCACAGTCACAACACTGCTCCTCTGAGCACTGTGCCAGTCTCTGGTGCATCTGGTCTCTCTCTGCAGCCTCCGACACTTCACACAGAGATTTGGACTTGCTCTTCCAAATGGTCCTGGGGTTTCTCTGTGTCCCAGATGGCTCCTATACTGAGGAATGGCTTTGATGGGGGTGTGGTTTGTCTGTTAGCTAACCATAAGCACAAAGTAGTAAAGTAGAAAGATGTCCCCAAGGAAAAAGGTGTGACTTGGTTCATACTCTCTAATAGTCAGTTCTTAATCCCACCCTAATCATGTCCAGGGTCCTGGGAGTCTAGTGGTTATGAATTGGGCTGCTAACCATGGGTCAGCTATTCAAAACCACAAGCCACAGGAGAAAGGCTGGGCAGGACTTTCTACTTCTATAAACAGTTACAGTGTTGGAAATTCACAGGGGCAGTTCTAACCTGTCCTATAAGGTCGCTATGAGTTGGCTTTGACTAGAAGGCCGAGTTTTATGTTTTAGTCCTACTAGTATAATAGAAAATGTCCTCCACAATGAGACTACATCCACAGGGGTAGAGTCCAGAATTGTGAAAAAAATCACATCAGGAAATTATAGCTAGAAGGATCATCATTAATTGACTTATAGCTCACATACTAAAGGTTGATGAGGTCTTTCATCTTCACCAGCAAATGCTTTAAGTCCTTTCATCGAGCAAGGTTGTGTCATCTGCATACAGATGTATATGTATGTACATATATTTACATGTATGTATATACATATATTTATATATGTGTACCATATAAATACTGTAAGCGGTTAATAAGCTTTCCTTGAATCCTGATCCAGCGTTCTTATTTGTATATCCTACCTTCTCAGATTACCTGCTCAGCATAAAGACTGAGTAAATATGGTGAAAAGATACTACCCTGGTGCATATGCTATCCATAGTTCATTATGATCTACAAAGTCCAAAGCTTTTTGCAGTCAATAAGACACAAGTAAAGATCTTTCTGTTATTCTCTACTTTCAGCTAAGATCTATCCGATGTCAGCTATGCTATCCCCCATTCTACATTCTCTTCTGAGCCCTGCTTCAAATTCTGGCAGCTCCGTCAATATACTGCTGCAGTTTTTAAAAATTATCTTCAACAATTTACTTGTCTATGATAACAATGATATTGTTCTATGATTTGAACATTCTCTTGGGTCACCTTTCTTTAAAATGAGTACAACTGTGGATCTCTTCCAGCCAGTTGGCCAGGTAGCTGTCATCTAAATTTCAGACAGTAGTATTCAACGTGGCAAGTCTGTTCTTGAGATATTCTTGAAACTCAGGTAGAATATACTCAATTCCTGGAGGCTTGTTTTTCACTAATGCCTTTGGGCTCCCATGGACTTGCTTTTAATTTTTTTCACCTTCCACCATGAACTTACATTTGAGCAATTAATGATCTGTTCCACAGTCGACCCCTGGCCTTGTTTTGACCGTTAGTGAGCGCCTCTAAAGTCTTCCTACAGAGGTAGACCATTTGTTTCTGGTGCAGTTCTTGCGATAATCATCATTTATGTTGTTGAAAAGATTTTTCCAGGGAATCCAGGACGGATGAGCCCTATAGGACCAGTGGTGTGAGTGGCAAAACAGGGAGGGTAAAGGGAGAATGGGTAGGAAAGAGGGAACCGATTACATGGAACTGTGTGTGACCTCCTCCCTAGGGGACAGACAACCAAAAAGTGGATGAAGGGAGACGTCGGACAGGGCAAGATATGACAAAATACCCATTTATAAACTATCAAGGGCTCATGCGGGAGGGGGGAGCGGGGAGGGAGGGGAAAAATGAGGACCTAATGTCGGGGGTTTAAATGGAGAGAAAATGTTTTGAGAAACGATGTACAAATACGCTTTACACAATTGATGTGTGTATGGATTGGGATAACAGTTGTATGATCCCCTAATAAAATGTTAAAAAAAAAAAAAAGATTTTTCAAAGAAGTTGTTGGTCTTGCAAAATTCTATCATGCAATCTCTAGCTTTGTTTCTATCACCAACGTCGGGAAAAATGTATCCATGTACCATCTAAAATTATGGAATGCATACCAGGTCTAGGACTGCAATGATTTACACTGAAAGCAGTATTTTACCAGTTCACATAAATCATCAACGTCTCTTTAGCATCCTTCCTCCTATATAATTATAGGTATTACATCGGCACACCCTGAAACTCCCAACATTGGTACAAGTTTTTGCTTTCAACAATAATACGCATTTTAAAGAACCCCAGAGAACAAAATGTGTTCTTAGGTGCTGTCAAGTGGTTCCAAGCCATAGTGATCCCGTGGACAGCAGAACAAGACCCCAGTTCTACACCATCCATACAATTCCACACTGCAGCCACTGTGCCGATCCATCTTGCCCATCCCATCGAGGGCAGAAAAGGGTCCATTAGATTTACACGGGAGTTCCTGGATAGTGTAAACAGCTAATAGATTGGCTGCTAGCCAAAAGGCTGGCAATTTGAACCTTCCCAGAAGTACCTCAGAAACATTTGGGGATATATAGTAGGCCACTAAAACCTTGGAACATGGTTCTAATCTGACACACATGTGGTTGCCATGAGTCAGAATCAACTTAATGACAACTGTTATTTATCAATTTACTGCACTAAGATATTGTGAAGATTGAGTAACAATAAACTAAATGTAAAGGCAAAGTATCAGCACGTGGTTGGTGCTTAATAAACATTAGAAATTTAAAAACAAAGCCATGCAAAATGGTTACCCAGTGCCTGAGTTAATTCTGGCTCAAGGTGACCCTAAGTAGGGTTCCTAAAGCATTGTGAATCTTACTGGGGACAGCTTCATCTTTCCCTGCAACAAGGTACTTAAGAGAAACGAATTTTGGTAGGTCAAAATTATAAAAAGAAAGCTACCAAACAACAATCCCCAAATAAAGTCTAAAGTTACACTTGTTTATTTTTATAAAAATTAGAAAATTACTTCTTGTTGATAAATAGATCCCATAAAGAAAGATAGCCTTTGAAGACTTAAAATCTGATTAAATTGCACTGTGAGCTAGAACAGAGCAAGGATGCCTACTTTCACCATCTATCACCGCTGTGCCAGAGTCTAGCCAAGGCAATTAGGCAAGAAAATTATGTAAATAGCACTCAGAATGAATAGGTAATAACATTCTATCTGCAGACAACAATCTTGAATATAGAAACTCTGCTTTAAAAACAAACCAACAAACAAACAAAAAATGCTTCTGTAGAATAATCTGAAAATGAAAGGAAGAGGACAATTCCACTTCAATGGCATCAAAAATAGGAATAAATTTAGCCAAAGTATATGATCTACACTCTGAAAACTATAAAACTGTTGAAAAAAATCCAAGAGAAACGAAGTAAATGGAAAAACAAACCATTTTTATGAATCAGAAGACTTATTAAAGGCCCAAAAACAATGATGGCAATACTTCCTAAATTGATCCAGTTGGCTTCTTGGCAAAATTGTCAAAACTGATCCTAGAATTCTAGAAACTCAAGGGAGCCAGCATAGACAAAACACCTTAAAAAAGAATGAAGTGGAAGTTACACTTCCTTATTTCAAAACTTATTACTACAACGTGTGGCACTGGAATAGAGCAAGACATATAAATCAATGGAATAGTACTGAGAGACTATTAAACAAGCCTCCACATGCAAGATCAACTGATTCTTGACGAGGATATCAAGACTATTCGATGAGGAAGGAATCATCTTAGGAAAAGCTGCTGGGACAACTGGATACACCCATAGAAAAGAATGGGTTTGGATCCCAGCATTTCATACCATACTCAAAATCACTTCAAAATCTAAAAGGAACTAAGTATGAGTTTCAGAGAGCAATGCTTTGTTAGCTATGACGCCAAAAGCATATGGAACAAAAGGAAAAGAGCGACATTGGATATCACCAAAAACTAAAAAGCACTTCAAATGACACTATCGATAAAGTGAAACTGGGGGACGATCAACAGAAACATGGGTGAAGGGAGACAGTGAACGGTGTAAAACATTAAAATTAAAATAATTTATAAATTATCAAGGGTTCATGAGGGTGGGATGCTGGGGGCGGGAGGGGAAAAAAGAGGAGCTAATACCAAGGGCTCAAGTAGAAAGAAAATGTTTTAGAAATGATGGCAACTTAACTACACATGTGCTTGAAGCAATTGATATATGGATTGTTATCAGAGCTGTAGAGCCCCCAAGAAAATGAAGTATTAAAACAAAAAGTGAAACCTCAGATGACAACACACAGAATGGGAGTAAATATTTGCTAATCGTACATCTGCTGAGACTTAAACCTACAATGCAAAAAGAACTCTTAAAATTTTTAAATAAATTTTGAAATTCAATAGAAAGTAAGCATAGAACATGAAGTCATATTTCCAAAGATATACCAATGGCCGATAAGCACATAAAAAGATGCTGAACATCATTAGCCATAAGGGAAATAAAAAATCAGAACCACACTGCTCTAATTAGACAAAGCAAACATCTAGAAGTGATGAGTCACCTGCTCAAGACCAGAGTCTCCAGGGACATCTATGTCAATTATATAACTTCTCCCACAAAGATATTATTACCGAACTAAATGGTGCCCAGTTACCACGATCTACTACACACAACATCATATTAAAAGGTTCTAGATGGAGTGGGAGAAAAATATGGACTAGAACTCAAAATCCTTGAAAACATCTGGCTTGCTGGTCAGTTAGATACTGTAGGAACCCCTAAGACTTTAATCACCTTCAGGTCTGGAACTGAAGGCATCCCCGGGACTCAATTTTCAGTCAAATAACCAAGCCCTGCTGGTATAGTGGTGGCGAGGAGTTGGGCTGAGAAATGCAAGGTCAGCAGTTTGAAATCACCAGGTGCTCCAAGGGAGAAAGACAAGGTCTCCCACTCCTTTAGTCTGGGAAACCCACCGGGGCGATTTCACCCTGTCCAGTAGGGGCACTATGAGTCAGAACTGACTTGATCATAGTGAGCTTGTTTTTTTCTGGTTTTGGTTTTTCTTTTGTTTTTTAAGTAAAAGTAACATTTCCTCACTGCCAGCAAGTCCACGTTAACTGCTAACGGGAACAGAAAGTCCCACTTTCTCTCTCAGAGCAGCAGCTGGAGGCTTTGAACTGCTGTCCATGCAGTCACAGCCCAACGTCTGACCAATAAGGCACTAGGGCCCCTACAATAACACTAGTGAGATGCATACACCTTAGAATCATAAACAAGTTGAGGTCAAAGGGGCATCCTTTACCCAAAGACACAGTTCAAAAGGATTAGAAAAGGAGGAATAGTAACAGGGAGGAAGTGGGATAAGTGATGTTACACTGTGGGGATTTCATATGAAGGAGCTGAAATTCAATGCTTATGAACGTTGAATTTAAAACTGATGACCTGCTCTACAAACCCAACCAATCACAATACACTTTAAAAAAAATGCTTAATTAAAAAAACAAGCAACACTGTGATACTACTTCAAATTCACTAGGATGGATAAAATAATAAAGATACTACACGATCTACAAGAAATTAGAATCTTCATATACTAGTCGAGGTGGGAAAAGTAAAATGGTGCAGCAGACTTGAAAAATCTTTCAGTTCTTCAAAAGGTTGAACATAGAGATCCCTATGTTGGCATTCCATTGGAGAGAAATGAAAACATGTATGCACACAAAAACTTGTAATGAAAGTTCACAGAGGTACTATATTCCTAATAGGTGGAAAGTTTTAGCAACCCAAATGTCCATCAACTGATGAATGGATAACAAATTATGGTGTATCTATACAATGGGAATACTATTCAGCCATAAAAAGGAGTGAAGTAATGATATATGCCATATAATGGATGAACATTAAAAGCATTATGCCAGGTTAAAGTCATAAAAGAAGAGCGACTTATGGTTGATATGCTGGCACAATACTATCACCAATTGGAGCAGAATCAACAGAGCAATCTTAGTTATAGCAAAAGGAAAGAAATAATAAAAATCCAAGCTGAGATACAGGGCAGAGAAAACAAGAAAACTATGGGAAAAATTACTGCAGCTCAGAGTTGGTTCTTTGAAAGGATTAACATAATTGACTGACCGCTAGCAAACCTAACCAAAGAAAGGAAGGAACAAATTTCAATAGCAAGGCTGAGGGATGAGACAGGGAAAATTACAACAGACCCTAATGAAATCAAAAGGATAATTACACAGTATTATGAAGGCCAGTGCTCTAATGAATTCAACAACTTAGAAGATATGGACAAATACTTGGAAAAACAATCCCTCCATAGATTATCCCAGATGAAGATCAAGAACCCCAACAGACTCAT
>NW_022109491.1:57138339-57140580 GCF_000313985.2 Echinops telfairi
AAAAAAAAAACCGAATAGTTTATCTGCCTTAAGCCGTATGCCCTTTTAAGGACTGTTCATATGGGACCAAATTGACAACAGAAAGTCAAAAGATTAGATGGGAACCATATTCAAACTAACATGGGAGAAACAACTCAAAAAGGAGGATGAGAATGGTTACACCACTCAAAGAATGCAATCAATGTCATAAATGGCGCATACACAGGCAATTATTGAATCAGTGTGCTTCACTGTTGTATCGTTAACGTCAATAAAACTATACACAATTTTTAAAGTACATCTCTGGATGACTGTTAACTCCTTGAATTATGCCAAAAAGGAGCTCAAGCATTTTGCCACTCAGTGATCTCTTAACTTTAATTTCAACTAACTTCTCTGGAAAACTCTGCCATGTTTCTGTAACAAATATTATCAGAGCATGTACATGGGTACAGATAAAGAGCTGGAAACACAGGGAATCCAGGACAGATAAACCCCTCAGGACCAATAATGAGTAGCGATGCCAGGAGGAGAAAGGGAAGATGAGAGGAGAAAAGGGGAACTGATCACAATGATCTACATATAACGTCCTCCCTGGGGAACGGACAACAGAAAAGTGGGTGACGGGAGACAGCAGTAGGTGTAAGACCTGAAAAAATAATAATAATTTATAAATTACTTAGGGTTCATGAGGGAGGGGAAATAAAAGAGGAGCTGATACCAAGGGCTCAAGTACAAAGAAACGGTTTTGAAAATGCAGCAAATGTAAAAATGTGTTTGAAACTATGTATGTATGGCTTGTGATAAGAGGTGTACGAGCCCCCAATAAAATGGTTTATATATACATATATTTAAATCTTGAAACTTTCACTTGAATGCTCCTTTCCTGAAAATATTTACCTAATCATTTTTTTCCTGAAGCGAACAAACCACCCCTTTCCTTTTGTTAAAATCTCCTTCCTTTAATGATGTACAGACATTGCCAGATCATGTTTAAGCAATTACTATGTATATTGATTGACACATTTATTAGAATTCAGAAACCACCAAAAGAAAATCAAAATGGGTAAAAGAGTATTGTAATCACTGCCAAACACCAGTCTATTACAGTCAAACTTGCGAAAGCTGGATTCTGTGTAAGGCAGAAATGTGTCAGAAAGTGTAAAGTCCAACATATTCCACTGACAGAGCAACAGAAAAGTGGTATGGTGGACCTTGTTTGTTAAAAGGCTGAAAACTTGAGAAACTCAGAAAAACAAGGCAGGTCTATCAAGATCTAGATAGGTGTTACAGGATTCACAGTCTATTTTGGATTTTTTTTTAATTGCCAAACTCCAAAACAAGCCACCTTTTAAAACAGATTTTGTGTGTCTCACAGTCTTTATTTTATCCCAACCAAAGGGGAAAGAAGTTTCTTCAAGATTCACGGAGATGAGAACATGTATAGCACATCCACTTTCTACAAAACAGAAACCTCGTTTTCATCGAGTCAATGCCGACACATAGCAACCCTACAGGCAGTAGAACTGTCCTGTCCCTGTGGGTTCCAAGAGGAGAAAGCTCCTTCTCCCAGAGCAGCTGGTGGTTTTGAACTGCCCACCTTCCTTCCACCTTTCAGATCACAGCCCAATGATCTAAATCACAGCTACTATACAGAGCCAGGCTCCTCCTTTCATCTACAAAGTTGCTCCTTATTTTATGTCTTTCTTCTACAAATTACGTTTTTCTGTTAAGACTTTTGTCCTAGAAGTGATTGACACCAGAACTAGATCCCATTGAACTTTTCAGATTGGCAGGCCAATCGGACGCTTTACAGTGTACTGGTTCTGAGGTTGCTGCTAGACAAAAGGCTGTCAGTTTTAACCCACAAGCCGCTCTATGTGGGAAAGGTTGACAGCCGCCTTCCATAAAGATCACAGCCCTGAAGCTCTATCTATGGAAGCGGTTCTTCACCTGTGGGTCTTGACCCTTTGGGGGTTGAACGACCCTTTCCCGGGGTCACCTAACACCATCGAAAAACACAAATATTTCACAATATTAATTACATAATGCTTTGTGATTAATCACTATGCTTTATGTTTAATTATGTTCAATTAGTAAAAATGAAAATACATCCTGCGTATCAGATATTTACATTACAATTCATAACAATATCAAAATTACAGTTATGAAGTAGCAACGAAAATAATTTTATGGTTGGGGGGAACTGTATTAAAGGGTCGTGGCATTAGGAAGGTTGAGAACCACTGCTCTATGGAGTAG
>NW_022109491.1:57140680-57142879 GCF_000313985.2 Echinops telfairi
TATCTACTATAATAACAAACCACAAACCAAAAACAAAACAGATAAATGAGACCTCATAAAAATTAAAATTACCCCCGAAAAATATAACGATAAGCTACTAACTGGGGGAGAGAAATGAAATCTTGATACATGCTACAATACTGATAGGGCTTAAAAACATTGTGCTGAGTGAAGTAACTTGGAAAATAATATTGTATGGCTTTGCTTGTTAGGAAAAAAGGGGGGAGAGGGGTGCCAGCAGGTGTACAGAGACCAAGTTTATTAGTGGTTACCAGGGCAGAAGGTAAGGAGAAAACTATCACATTGTTTATTAAGGTTAGGGTTACACAAGCAATTACTGTAATGGCTGTCAGTAGTAAGCTAAGACATGTAAAATGTTGAATTGGAAAACGTTGTGTAGTTGCTTGTATACAGCCAACACCTCGTGGGATTTGGTTCCACGGCTTGGAGGTTTACCGTCATTGTGTCATGGAACATCCCAGTTAATTGGTGTAACTTCTGCATTCTAGTTCATTGTACAGCATTAAAACTTACAAGCAACCAACCAACGCATAACAATTGGACTCTGCTTACCTGGTATAACAGAGTCAGAAATACGAATAGGATATGCATGCGTGGCTAATTGCCTCCATGAACAACTGTCTTCTTTGCCATGTGACCAAAAGAGCTGGATGATGCTCAGCTAAAATTTCTCAAGGTTTTGATTGAAGATTCCAAGAAGTATAGGACTAAACATTAAGTTCTTGTGGACTCCAGGGTTCCTGGAGCCATGAAGGTTAAAAAGACCCCTAAATTCCTGAAATAATCTTTAAACCATAAACCCAAACTAACCCCTGAAGTCTTTAAAAAAAAAAACCGAATAGTTTATCTGCCTTAAGCCGTATGCCCTTTTAAGGACTGTTCATATGGGACCAAATTGACAACAGAAAGTCAAAAGATTAGATGGGAACCATATTCAAACTAACATGGGAGAAACAACTCAAAAAGGAGGATGAGAATGGTTACACCACTCAAAGAATGCAATCAATGTCATAAATGGCGCATACACAGGCAATTATTGAATCAGTGTGCTTCACTGTTGTATCGTTAACGTCAATAAAACTATACACAATTTTTAAAGTACATCTCTGGATGACTGTTAACTCCTTGAATTATGCCAAAAAGGAGCTCAAGCATTTTGCCACTCAGTGATCTCTTAACTTTAATTTCAACTAACTTCTCTGGAAAACTCTGCCATGTTTCTGTAACAAATATTATCAGAGCATGTACATGGGTACAGATAAAGAGCTGGAAACACAGGGAATCCAGGACAGATAAACCCCTCAGGACCAATAATGAGTAGCGATGCCAGGAGGAGAAAGGGAAGATGAGAGGAGAAAAGGGGAACTGATCACAATGATCTACATATAACGTCCTCCCTGGGGAACGGACAACAGAAAAGTGGGTGACGGGAGACAGCAGTAGGTGTAAGACCTGAAAAAATAATAATAATTTATAAATTACTTAGGGTTCATGAGGGAGGGGAAATAAAAGAGGAGCTGATACCAAGGGCTCAAGTACAAAGAAACGGTTTTGAAAATGCAGCAAATGTAAAAATGTGTTTGAAACTATGTATGTATGGCTTGTGATAAGAGGTGTACGAGCCCCCAATAAAATGGTTTATATATACATATATTTAAATCTTGAAACTTTCACTTGAATGCTCCTTTCCTGAAAATATTTACCTAATCATTTTTTTCCTGAAGCGAACAAACCACCCCTTTCCTTTTGTTAAAATCTCCTTCCTTTAATGATGTACAGACATTGCCAGATCATGTTTAAGCAATTACTATGTATATTGATTGACACATTTATTAGAATTCAGAAACCACCAAAAGAAAATCAAAATGGGTAAAAGAGTATTGTAATCACTGCCAAACACCAGTCTATTACAGTCAAACTTGCGAAAGCTGGATTCTGTGTAAGGCAGAAATGTGTCAGAAAGTGTAAAGTCCAACATATTCCACTGACAGAGCAACAGAAAAGTGGTATGGTGGACCTTGTTTGTTAAAAGGCTGAAAACTTGAGAAACTCAGAAAAACAAGGCAGGTCTATCAAGATCTAGATAGGTGTTACAGGATTCACAGTCTATTTTGGATTTTTTTTTAATTGCCAAACTCCAAAACAAGCCACCTTTTAAAACAGATTTTGTGTGTCTCA
>NW_022109491.1:57144326-57145499 GCF_000313985.2 Echinops telfairi
TTTTTTTTAAAGGGGGGAAGAGTTATTAGTAGGAAAAGTATTAACGATGCCCTAAGGAGAAATTATCTGCAAAGAGGGTGTGTGGTGGAGTTGGGTAGTCTAATCAGCCAAGTAAAGAAGTTTCTGAGGGAAAAAAAAGTTTCTGTTGGGGAATTTTTAGCTCATTTGAAACATGTCATGGATTTTTTAAATGGACTCAAACTTAAGAAACAACTATGAGGATGGAGCAGGAGTGAGCAGCGGCATTCTGTTCAGTTATCCATGGGGGTAATTTTGAGTGGGAATTGACTCCACAGCACCTCACAATCACAACAAATTGTCACCTACAGAACACTGATGACAACAAATTACCTTAAAAATCTATGGCTAAAAAAAATCTATGTCATTAGTTATACGACACAGGGGAGTTTTTATACCTTTTTTGTGGCTGATACAGTCCAAAATATCTGAAAGAAACTCACTTATCTGTTTAGATAGGTAAGAAAACAGACCAACTAGACCAGCGTTCTCAACCTGTGGGTCGTAACCCCTTTGGGAGTCGAGCGACCCTTTCACAGGGTTCACCCGATTCATCACAGTAGCAAAATTACAGCTATGAAGTAGCAACCAAAATAATTTTATGGTTGGGGGTCACCACCACATGAGGAACTGTATTAAAGGGTTGCAGCATTAGGAAGGTTGAGAACCACTGAACTAGACTAAAACAATCTAAAAGGAAAAAGATCTGGAGAAGTGTTGTCTGTCATTTCTCCAACAACCTAAGACAGCTTATTTAACTTCTGGAATCATATACACCTACCTACTCAAAATGAATGACATTGTAAATAATGGACATTCCAGAACACTTGCTTGTGTTCATGCCGAACCTGGACACAGATCAAGAGGCAGCCATTTGGACAGAAAGGAATGCTGCACAGTTTAAAAACAGGAAGAGTGTGCAGCAGGGTTATATTCTGCACTTATTCGTTGTGTATACTAAGCAAAGAGGATTTGTGAGCACTTCCTGACGAAGACCAAAGACTTCAGTCTTCAGTGTGGATTACAACTCCATGTAAAGAAAACAAAATCCTTAAAACTGGATCAATAAATACCATCATGATAAATGCAGAAATAATTATAGTTGTCAAGGATTTAATTTGATCTGTTTTCCCCAGTTTTATTTGCAAGTAATTT
>NW_022109491.1:57145599-57147130 GCF_000313985.2 Echinops telfairi
AGAACAAAATGTTTATATTAAGCTAAAATGACTCCCAATTATGTAGGTGAACCATGAGTCTCGGTAATATTTAAAATATTCTGTACAATGAGGTAATCCAGTGAAGCTTGTGAGAACTGGAACTCAATGGGGACTACTTTCCTGGTCCTGAAAAATTTCTGCTTTAGGCAGGAAGAGTCTTGCCACTAATGACATGTCGTTAGGTTTTTATGCCAACTCCCGTAAACAGTTACAGTTTCAGAAACCCACGGGGGGTTGCTGTGAGTCAGCACTGACTCAATGACAGTGTTAGGAGTTTTCGAGTGTACACAGAAGTTGTGTACATATGTACTGTAACCTAGTAAAGGAATCCTGGGGTGTACACAGAAGTTGTGTACATATGTACTGTAACCTAGTAAAGGAATCCTGGGGTGTACACAGAAGTTGTGTACATACTGTACTGTAACCTAGTAAAGGAATCCTGGGGTGGAGCGGGTTACCCACTGGGTTGCTCACCACAAGGTCTGTGCCTCAAGCCCTCAGCTGCTTGGTAGGAGAAAAATGAAATTTGGTTTAGGAGAAAAAGCATTTGGTTTAGGAAACCCTACAGAACAGCTCTCTACTCTGTCCCCCAGAGTGGCCATGCGATAGAACCAATCTACTGTTAGTAGGAGGGATGTGAGCGTCTATAGTGTGTGCCGCAATATCCTGGAAGTCGGAAATATTGGGAGGATTACCAAAATGTGAGATACACCAAGTGAACACATGGTGCTGGGGGAAAAATGGCAGCAACAGACGTGCTCCACCCAGAATTGCCACACACCTCCAATCTGTAAAAAAAGTGCCTGCAACATGCAATAAAGCGAACCACTATAAAACGAGGTACATCTGCAATCTTTATCTTTCTCTATCCAAGAATCTGTTTTATTTACACTAAATATTTTCTCCCGTAAAATTTTTAAATGTGCCAAATGTTGATGTGGCAACCTATCAGAATGAAATGTATTTTCACAAACTATGAAGTAAAAGGAAATCTAAAGGCAGTATATTTATATAACATTACCTTTCAAATTATCAAAAATTGTGCTTACTGAAGCAACCACCATTACCTCAAACTCAACCCACATCTTGTTTTATTTTCTGTAGTTTTCCTGAGACCACTGTAGGGCTATTTTAATTCGGATCCATTGATACTGTGGGGATTAGAGCTTAGATGATCTCTAGTATGTCCTATACTTCAATCACGTGTGACAAATTCCATTTCTTCACTAACTACATATACAGACATAAGACCACGTGTAAAGGCTCTGTTCAGCTAGGGGATTATCAAGTTTGAATCCATTTAAAAATCCTTTAAGAGAAATACTTAAAACATTTTAATCTGATTTTAATTTGTCCTGATTACTATCCCTATTTAGAAACACTAACCAATATTCGTCTTCTGAGTTATATCAATTTATAAAATTAACCTTTCAAAATGACAGTCCAGCACTATATTTTGTTATTGCAACTCTTAAGGAAGCTAATAATGCCACAAATCATCATTTTTTTT
>NW_022109491.1:57147903-57149484 GCF_000313985.2 Echinops telfairi
CTTTAAACACCAAAGGCAGGGAGAAAAGTCATATCCTTGTCAATGAGGGTGGTGCACGATGGAGACCCAATGTCCATCTCCAGACAACTGGGCAAGTAATTTACATATAATTCAATAGTTCAATTAGTCATATCACGGAGAATTGTACAATCACCCACACATTCATTTTAGAGCATTCCCCCGCCCCCAAAGTCAAATGGGGGATGATTCATGCAATCACAATTATTCTAGTATTCCCTCACGTCTTCATCAGTTACTCCCCAAATCCCATTCCCCTCCCTATCCCACACCCGCATATTCCCTATATCCCTATTATCATGATGCATTCACTCTTCCTGTGCTTCCCAACTGGGAGACCCAACAAAAAGCAACAGAAAACAAAATTATGGTAAGGTGGTACGGGTAAAACCGTAATAGTATGCAGACAAAAATACTAGAAGGCATAAGAAGGCAAAGACACCCCCACCAACAACAACAATAATCAAAAAGCCTGGGAAGAAATTTCTGTCATGAAGGTTTCATTTTACTTGGATCTACCATCAATACTCATAGAAGCAGCAATCAAGAAATCAAATTACTTACTCCACGGGGCAAAGCTGCTGCACAAGACCTCTTTTAAAATGTTAAAGAAAATGTCCCTTTCAGAATTAAGGTGCACCTGACCTGAGCCATGGTTATTTTCAATTGCATCATATGCATACAAAAGCTAGATAGTGGATAAAGACCACAGAAAAACTGATCATGCATTTGAATTATACAGTTATTAAAGAATGTTTAAAAGCCCCATAGACTTTAAAAATCTGTCATGGAGTAAGTACAGCCAGAACGCTCCCTTAGACACTAGGATGGCAAGGCTTTGGACATGCTGTCTACAGGGAGCACTCCCTAGAGAACATCAGGCCTCATAAAGCGGAGGGTCAGTGATAACGAGGAAGACCCTCAAGATAGCAGAGTAACTGCAAAAATGGGCTGAAGCTTAACGATTTTGAGGATGGCAGTGTTTTGTTCTTTTTCACATGAGAGTCACCTTATGGCACCTAACAACTCCTCACTTACCAACTATCTCACTGTCTGACATTTAGTATTTATAACAATAACACTGGCAGTTACAAAAACTATGTAAAATGCTGTGACGGTAAAGGTTACGTGTCAACTTGGCTGGTCTATGATTATCGGTGATTTGACAGTTATGCAACGGTGTGATTTGGCAGTTATGTCAAGATGTAATCATTTTTCATTTTGGGATCTGATGTGGGCAGCCCCCATTTTTACATAATGCTGATCATCACATAACCTGGTCTTAAAAAAAGAAAAGAAAAAAAAAAGAACTTCAAATAAACCACTTACCAGTCTTCACCTTTAAACAAGCTGTATCCAAACTCAAAAAAAAAACCCCAAAAAACCCTGACTGCCATCAAGTAAATTGTAACTCACAGTGACTATATAGCAGAGGTTCTCGACCTGTAGGTTGCGACCCCTTTGGGGGTCGAATGGCCCTTTCACAGGGGTCACCTGAGTCATAACAGTAGCATAAATACAGATATGAAGTAGCAATGAAAATAATTTTATGGTTGGGGTCAC
>NW_022109491.1:57149584-57150534 GCF_000313985.2 Echinops telfairi
AAGACCAGCAATGGCCCTCCCCTCTGGGTTTCTGAGACTGTAACACTCTATGGGAGTAGAAAACCTCATCTTACTCCCCTGGAGCAGTTGAAATTTTTGAACTGCCAGGGCTGTATCCAAAGGCTGTATTATATTGTGAGGTTGAGATACAGCTAAAAAGATGTAATCCACTAAGTATTATTTACACATAAGAAGAATCTTGAAACATAAACATTTCCATACACCTTTCCTACACAATTGAGTGCAATGAGTATTCGCCTAAGGTCAAAAATTTCTATATAGAAAGCACCAAGCAAACACTAGCTAGGCACTTTTTACCAATAAGATAAGTACTTCTGCTCATTCATCGCCCCGACACACACTCATTCTTATAAAATAAGGTCAAAATGCAATCAGATTTTGAAACACTTATTTCAATACTGCTGCCAAAAGTCAACCACTGGCTGGCAGTTAGTATTGCTTATACAATAACTCTAAATATTTGCACATCAACTATGGGCTCAAATTCAAAATCAGGGTAATGAAAGCAACATAGTAGGGTGACTATTGGACCATTAAAATTGCACGGAGATTTACTGCTCCAAGCTATCTGTAGTTACTCAATTTTTAAACATGTAAAATACTTAACAGTCTGGAAAGTTATTCAATTTATTAAATGAGGGAAAATGGGCTCTAAACTTATAAAGGAGATTCTGATTACTAAATACCACCTATTCAAATTTTAGCCCAAGTTTTGGACTGTCTAGTAACCTTTTCCACAGAACTTCGACGCTCCCTTTCCCCTTCCACCTCCCCAACTGAGCTGAGATATTCCTTCCAAGTCCACCCAAAAATTTCAAAGCTACTATCTGGTTTAGTCGAATTACTTTGCCCACATGCTCTGGTTCCTGCAACTCTAAAGCAGCAGGAACAACAACAACAGAAAACAACTCAGAGGCCCCTAATACTGG
>NW_022109491.1:57151035-57156937 GCF_000313985.2 Echinops telfairi
AAATGTACAAATGTGCTTGACACAATGGATGTATGTATGGATTGTGATAAGAATTGTACGAGCCCCCAATAAAATGATTTTTTTTAAAAAGGAATCTATTTTAAATTACACAGCTATAATCTGAAATTAAGAACTCAATATACAGGTTTAACAGGAAAAAAAAATAGTTACAGCTGACGAGGAAGATGAGTATGCAGAAAGATGGGTCAGAGAAGAAAATCTTTTCATCTGAAGCATTAAGCGACAGAGTAGAAAATACAGATGTATTGGGAGTTTCAGAAGAAAATAAGCAAACTGGGTAGAAGCAATACTTAAAGAGCTCATGATTAAATTTTTTCTAAAACTGATGAAAGATAGCAAATCAGAGATTCAAGTGGCTTCATAAGCAGAATCATTTTTAAAATCCCACACCTCAGTTCATGTGTTAGTTTTCTTAGTGTTGCCACAACACAAATACCACAAACGAATGGCTTTAACAGAGACATTTCTCATTCCCCAGTTCAGGGTGCCAGCTCGCAAAATCCTTGTCTTTTTCAGCTTCTGTTCGCCAGTTCCTTGCTGACTTTCATGTGGCCTGGCATCTCTTTCCCCACTTCTGCTTGCTTCTTTGGGTCCACCTGCTGCCGTCACATTGATTCCAACTCACAGCGTCCTTATGGGCAGAGAAGCACGCTCCCGCAGGGTTTCCAAAGCTGTTACCTTTACAAAGGTAAATGACATCTTTCCTCTGTGGAGAGGCTGGTGGGTTAAAACTGCTAACCTTACAATTCGCAGCTGAGTTACCCAGTGAGCCAATAGGGCATTCTGTGCTTATTCTGCTCATTTTATATCTTAAACACACCCTAAATGGACAGGGACTGCCTTAAACACACTCTAAGAGGATGGTTCTTGTTAACATAAATTTAAATAACCTTGTTCACAAAGAGGAGTACATTTATGATGATAGAGGTTAGGATTTACAACCTACTTTTTGGGTGACACAATTCAATCCATAACAATATATCACAGTAAACCTTGAAAAACAGATTCAAAAGAATAGGTAGCCTGAGATCCAGTATCCGTGGTCCACTGGCTACTCTGAAAGGGATCACAGTAGGAGGTCCTGGATAGAGCGGGAGGAAAATGTGTAGTGAAGCTCAAAATCTTAAGACCTTAAGAATGGTGGGACCCAGAAACTACCGCCTTTGTACACCTTCCAGACCTGAAATCAACTCACTGCACTACCCAGCCTAACCTCCCACCTTCCAACTACACCTTCAACTTTCAGCCAAACAGAGAAGTCCATTAACTAACTCAATGCCATGCAGTCAATGCCATGGCAGCCTTACAGGACAGGTTACAACTGCCCCTGTTCTGGTTTTTAATGTTTTCTACTTTCTTTTTGATTGAGGTTTTTATCTGTTCTACTTTTGTTATTGCTGATAGTTTGTTTTAAAAAAATGTTTCCCTGTACATGAAATCCAAGACAGGTAAGTCTATAGAAAGAGTAACTGAATTAATAGTTCCTTGAAAAAAAAATGAACTAGAGGAAAGTTATTTGTTTCATCGGTGCTGTGCTACACCCTGACTGGCTCGTCTCTTCCTTGTGGCCCATCTGTGGTGGAGTGTCCAACTGTCTACAGACGGGCTTTCTGTCTCCACTCTGCGTCCCCTCTCATTCACACTGATGAGATTTTTTGCTCTGGGTCTTTGATGCCTGGTACCTGATCCCATCGACACTTCATGATCACACAGGCTGATCGAAATGATCTACATATAACTCCTTCCTAAGGAGATGGACAACAGAAAAGTGGGTGAAGGGAGACAGTAGTCAGTGTAAGACATGGGGGGAGATTATAAATTATCAAGGGTTCATGCAAGGAGGGGGAACCATTGATATTAAGGACTCAAGTAGAAAGAAAATGATGATGGCAACATATGTACAAATGTGCTTGACACAATGAATGGATGTATGGATTGTGATAAGATGTGATAAGAGCTGTAAGAGCCCCCAATAAAATGATTTAAAAATTTTTTTTTAATTAAAAAAAAGTTCCTTGAGGGGTATGACAGAAGTAGTTGGGGGGAAATGGAGAACTAATAAGAACAAATAAAATATTCGAATTGATTGTGGTGATAACTACAACTTTTTTAATGTGACTGAACTATTGGATTGTATGATATGTAAATTACATGCCAATAAAACAAATTAAAAACCCTTGGATTATTATTTTTTTAATCAATAGATTTTATGCAATTTAAAAAAAGAAGAAAATAAATTGCAGATTAATGAACTAAATTAATAAATGAGGTTAAAGACAGCTCGAGTTAAGGTAAAGTTGCAGAAAATGTCAATTTTATCCAGTTCATTATAAAAGCAATGCAATCCTAATACGAATTCCAACAGACTAGTATTTTCACCAAAACCTGACAAATATTTGTGGAAAAGGGTTAGGAAGAGCAAAGGCATTCTTGAAGACAAGCAAGTAGAAGAGCCAGTTCTATGTGATATAAAACCATGTTATAAATGACAGTAACTAAGACAGTATGGACTAGGTTCAAGGAGAGGCAAAGTGTTAGAGAGCACAACAGATTAGCCATACAAAGAGACCTCATTTACAACAAAGGTCAAAAACTCACACTCGCTACCATCAAATTGCTTCTGAGTCATAGCAACCAGTACAGAACTGGGCAGAACTGCCCCTGTGGGTTTCCAAGACTAAACCTCGAGTAGAAAGCCAACGTTCTACCTCTGAATAGCTGACCTTGTGGTTGGCACCCACGACAGCACCAGGGCTCCGCAACAACAAAGACAGCACGGGAGAAAGAGGGGAGAATGGTCTTGCCAATAAATGGCACAGGATGGCTATACATACAGCACTGGACAGACAGCTGTTTTAAGAAAACAAGATGACCTCAACTTGAAACCTACACAAAAAAATATTTCCAGGCAATCTGTAGATTGTTAAACACAAAATAACAAAAGTGTTTATTGACAATATGAGAATATCTTTATATATCAGATAGGGAAAAAATTCTCAAATAGGGCTCAAAAGCACCTACCATAATAAAAAAAAGTTATCCTAATTTAGACATTAAAATTATGAACCTCTCTAAATAACATCACAAAGAGAGTGAAATGACAAGCCAGAAAGAGAACAGCATTATCTTTCCAACTTCAAAGCCACAAATGCCGCATTCTTACAATGGAATACCATATAATAAGCATGTTTAGTGAAATAAGCCAAGCACCTAAGAATACAGACTGAATTACACCTTTCTGTTGTTAGGTGCAGTCAAATCAATTCCAACTCATAATGGCCCTGTGTACAACAGAAGGAAGTACTGCCCAGTCCTGCACCACCCTCCCAACTGTTTTTGTTTGAGCCCATTGTTGCAGTTAATGTGCCAATCCATCTTGCCGAGAGCCTTCCTCTTTTCCGCTGGCTGTCTACTTTAGCAAGCACAGTGTCCTTCTCCAGGAACCCGTCTCCCCTGAGATTATGTCCAAAATGCGTGAGATGGAGCATTTTCCTTTCCTCTGGCTGTACTTCTTCCAAGACAGGTTTCTTTGTTCTTTTGGCATTGTTTATATAAAGTTTAAAAACAAGCAAAACTAAACTACAGTGTTTTAGGAATGAATGCTTGGGTGGTAAAATACAAAGAAATAACCGCTTCCTATAAAAAAGTCAGGGTAATTGTTATTGGTGGTGTGGGGGGTGGCTGGTACCAACAGTGTTTAATTCTTGATCTTGGTGGTCATTATACAAATGTAACCTCATTAAATACAGAAAAGCCTTTTTTTGGTCTTCAGTACTTCTCAATTTAAACAAACACAAAAAACACAAGATCAAATTGACAACAGCAAAACACAAGATCAAACTGGCAACAGCAACTCGAAAAGATGAAATAAGAAACCTCTCGGCACAGTGGATTTATAATTATGGAAGTGGAACTCAGAAAAGAAAGGTGAGAATGTTTACACATCGTTAAGAATGATCAGTCTCTAAGGGTACATGTAGGGTAGGTTACTTTTTTTGCTGTGTGCATTCTTAACAACAAAATAAGTAAAATTATGTACTGAAATGCTCAAAAACTCTCAAGGGTTTCCAGTGGTGGCTAAGAAGGGCAGTAACAGGGTCTTCTTGTACACAGGTACCTTCATTTTCATGAGTAAAGAAGCTGTATTTCAGTACAAATAGCTTAGCATTCTTACCTCCCTATACATCCCAGTAATCGCCGCAATCAAATAATGTACTACGACCCTTAGAGCCTGAGCACATTTCTCTGGAAATTCAAAGAGATAAAAGGGTGTACCAGCAAGAACATGCAGGAGAATATTCTCTCCACTCCGGATAAAAATTACTTCTGAAAAGCCAGGTAATAAGATGGAAGAAAAGTTTAAATGAGGCCTTTGTCTTTCTGCAGGGGTTAGCACACTGTTGAGACAGAAGAGCCAATCCTGTCCCTCACAACAATTTAAAAATTATTCAAGAGCCAAAAATATATTTTACAGACAAATGAATCACCGTTATCTAAATATGCTTTTAACTTTTTCAGTTTTACATCAGAGCCACAATCATGTACTGAAAGAGCCACATACGGCTATCCAGCTTGTTTGCTGACCCTGTTTATTATGTTTTATTTTGGTATCTGTAAAGTTGTATTTCTTCTTTTAAAAAAGACAAATATAAATGTTAAGAGTGAACAAAACAAGGGGGTGGGTGGATATGAGTATTATTTGTAGTATTCACTATTTTAAGGCTGGAAATATTCACAATTAAAGGGGTGAAATATTTTTAAACCCTGCTTCAGCCTAGGCAGTCTTTCAAAGATGAAGTGCGTGATAGCCGCCACCAAGTCCCATGTGTCTTGCTTCCCTAAGTTTCTATCTCCCTTAGAGCTCATCTGTGTGTCACGTCACATTGTTCATATTCTTCACCACCTCAGTCACCCTGTTGTCAACAGTACTATCCTGAAAATGAAGTGCTGAGATCCTATGCCTCAATCTTGCTAGCTACAAGATAATTTACAGGCAAAGATAAATTACTTCTCTTTCCTTTCAGCCAGTTCATTGTAGGAGGAACTGTTGTCTATCCAACCTCCTTTACTAATAGATCCCAACTTGAACCGATTATGCACCCTCCTCTTCAGAAAGCCCAGGCCTGGTTTGGCCATAGGCACCTGATATGTATCTGTCCAGTGAGACTTGAGGGCTCCTGTGCTTTGGGTTTTGAGAAAGCTTTCTCCCCTCCTTAAGAGGAGATAAACAGAAAAAGTCAGTCTCTTCCTCCTCTGGGTACTATGGACACAACATGTCCTCCAGAGCTGCAGCAGCCACTGGGCCGCCCTAGGAGCATGAGAACAGCAGAGTAGAAAGGTTGTACGCGCTGTTCAGTGAACCTAACATACAGGTAGGTGTCCCACTCCAAATACTGATTAACTTCTTTTCTGAACCACAATCTTAACCTAAGACAGATTGGTTAGTGGGAACTTTCCCCAAATGTTTTATCTTTCAATTAAGCCAGGGATTAATTATTCTAGTACAGGCCGCCTTTTATCTCACAATTCCATATCTGATTTTTGATGAGACCCTCACAGGGGTTCATATTTATTATGTTGGGTATATTCACCACCACCACCCCAAATTACTGGTCAGAAGACGAAGATGAAAAATTAATTTTTTTAATTTGCACATTACATTAAAAAAAATTAAAAGGTTAAAAAAGAAAATTCATGGACGATGCAAAAAGACACCAAAACTAAGTCAATTCTTGCATGCGATCTGATCCCACCACACTGAGGCAAAACACTAAGGGGGTGCAAGAGAACAGCAAGGGAATGGAGCGGTGAGGGCCCCAGGGAATGCTGAAGGTGGACTTTGGGGTCAGGGCGTGGTGCCCCAACAGACTAGACTGGAAAA
>NW_022109491.1:57159871-57161361 GCF_000313985.2 Echinops telfairi
GAAGAAACAACAGAACCTGGAGACCAGCAGGAGGTGGCACAGTGAAAACTCGGACCCACAGAGCATGAAAGCTGAAATGTCTTCGGGCAGAAGGCTTACAGGTGCAATAGGGTAACCTCGGGGCACTTGAGGAGCTGTTGGCTGGCTCAAACAGCTAGACTAAGCACTTTTTGGTGCAGTGGGTTGTCTCTGAATACTTCTTTGGAGAACTAAAAGCTTTGTAACACCTAAGAAGGACAGATGCCAAGAGGCTAAGAAGCCAAGCACCAAAGAGGTGTGCCTGTGGACACTACTGAAAAGAGGCTGTCCTGATCAAAGAATTGTTTCCTGAGCCAATTCTGATCCTGAATTGCAACCCACTGTTTCTATAATAATCACATACTCGGTGAGGATAGTCTTTGAGTTCTGTATGGCCAGTCCAACAAATTAATATACTAGAGCCCAGGAGAGAAGCAGGCTGTGGGAGGGGTAGAAATCAGACCTGGGCTGCTGATTTTGATCCTTTGCCCTACTTGGGAAGTCAGACAACGCCTTAGCCACACCATTTTTACAGTACAGTACTCAAAAGTGTTCAGGGTGGGGAGGTTGTTTACAATAGTTTTTGTTTTCCTCTACTTGCATATTAGAATCACCTGGAAGCATTTGGAATAAGCGCATCCCAGGTACACTCATTGAGACTCTCTAGGGGAAAATCACAAGCAAGTACATCTCACTGAATAAAAGGAACATACACATTAGTTTTCACTACTGCATTGTTCAGTTCTAAACAGACCCCACCACCACTCCCTCGCCCCCAAGAGTGTTTCGGTAAGATGGCTGAGAGTCACTTGCATAATCATGAGCAGTCAGCTAGTTTTCCAAGCCTTCTCATTAAAAAAAAAAAAAAAGGCACTGGAACCCCAAGTGGTAGAAGCCATTTCTATTGAAATGCCCCTGCATGGCTCACTCTTCACTCTCATTGTAAGCCCACAAATCAAGGTACATTATATTAAATTTAATTAAGCTACAAGGTAATCTAGTTTACCTCACTAAAAATCAACTCGTGAAAATGGAATTGGAGGCAATTTAGAAATCTATCTCGACTGCTCTCCTCCACAGAATGTACAATTACTATACAAAGATTTACCTTTACTTTTTTTGCAACAAAAAACCTTGTTTTCTTTCCATGCATCATATAAAGATTAATTCAGGATAACAGTTGTTAGCTATAAGCTTCAATATACAATATGGGCTATTTTCATTAAAATCTTTAAAAAAAATTTTTAGTTTGATTTTTCAAAAATCAAACATCACATAAGTTAAAATCAAATTTTTGTATTTAGAAAAATAGCCTTTCCTATATGGTTGCCAAAAATTCAAAAGCTAACTGGCTTTAAAAACAATTATGATGTAAAGGACATTATTGAGTCAATTGACAAACTGAGTTACAGACAGCAGATAGGACCAAAGTATTGTTATCAATGTTAAATTTCCTTAAGAACTGTACTGCG
>NW_022109491.1:57161519-57162515 GCF_000313985.2 Echinops telfairi
TTTTGTGAGATAATGTTCTTAAATTAGAGGAAACACTGAAATTTTTAGGGGTAGCAAAGCATGATGTATAAAACTCTCAAACAGGTCAGAAAAAACTACAGCAATAATTGAATGATAAAGCAAAGGCTGAGTGAGGAGAATGTTAACAATTGGTGAATCTAGTGAAAGGGCTTAAGAGTGATTTGTAAAATTCTTGCAATTTTTTTGTAACTTTTAAATGATCTCTAATTTTTTTTTAACTGGAAAATTAACATTTGGCATTGTCCTAATAAAAACACTTAAGATCATGCTGGGCCAACTTCAAATGAAACTTTATTGGGGAAAATTAGTAACATTAAAAAATTGTCCTAATAAGCACATTCAGGTATAGCCAAGGCTTTTAAATCAGCACAGTTCATCACATTAAAAAAATTCAGCACTAACAGAAATAGAATTTAAACTACAAGGGAGTAGCATTATTTTTTAGTAGTCACATTAAAAGGTGAAATTACTTGTAATGTTTTTTTTAAATCATTTTATTGGGGGCTTCTACAGCTCTTATCACAATCCATACACACAGCCATTGTGTCAAGCACGTTTGTACATGTGTTGCCCTCATCATTCTCTTTCTTCCTGAGCCCTTGGTCCAGCTCTTCGTTTTTCTCCCTCCCTCATGAACCCTTGATAATTTATTTTTAAATGTTTTCATGTCTTACACTGACTGCTGTCTCCCTTCACCCACTTTTCTGTTGTCTGTCCCCCTGGAAAGGGGTTATATGTAGATCCTTGTGATCCGTTCTTCCTTTCTCCCCCCTCCCTCCCCTTCCCCCTTCCCCTACTCCTTCCCCTCATAGTATAGCTGTTTCCAGCTCTTCTCTGTACCAGTATACATGCTCTGGTCTAGCCAGATTTGTTAGGTCGAATTGAGGTCATGATGGCTGGGGGGGAGAGGGAGGAGAAGATGGTGAAAAGTATTAAAGAACTAAAGGAAAGCTGTATGTTTCATGGGTGCTATAC
>NW_022109491.1:57162615-57164440 GCF_000313985.2 Echinops telfairi
AGTTTATCTTTTTCTCATATCGAGTCATAAGGATAGGATATGTATTTTGCACTCAAAGTGCATCTGTTTGGGCACTGAATGTTCATAAGAAATATTTGATCTGCATGTAGTTTATAAAATCTGTTGGAAACATATATTCAGATAACCTAGTTATTTCAAGTAGTGAAGTTTCTCAATTACAGAATCAGTTTTCAAATTTATATCAGAATTAAAATTAAGTAAAATGAAAATTTCAGTTGCTCAGTCACATTAGCCATATTTCAAGTTCAACAGTCACATGTGGTTCCAAGTGCCATAAAGCTACCTTTAGAGGATAAAACCCAACCCAAACTCCTTGTTGTGAGACAATGCTGACTCACTCCCTGTGGACTTCTGAGCTACAGCAGTGGACAGGAGTAGTCTTTCTCCTGAAGAGCTGCTGGTGGTTTCAAACTGCCAACCAAGCGAACTGCAGCCCAACACATAACCACTACACCACCAGGACAGAGCAGAACTAATCCTTAGGTTCCCGAGACTGCACATCTTATGGGGGAAAAGAACCTCATCTTTCTTCCCAGAGGTGGTGGGTTTGAACCCCTGACCTTGTGGTTCGCTTTGTAACACTTATTTAATCCACTGTGCCAAATTAGTAGGGATCCTTACTAATTTGTATAGAGGACATGATTGGTAAAATTTAGCTTATCCTATTTACAAAGATGTCAACATAACTGTGATGAGATAATGGCCAATGGCTCCTATCAGAAACATGACCAAAGTATCCCTCCAAGTCATAATCAGACATTTCCTATCCCACCATTCAGGGCCACCACCACCAGAACCTTGTCAGTCATCTCCCTTTGTTGTCATACTTGTATTTGGGATCAATTTGAGTTTCCTGAAAATTGGCTATCAAGCGCTCCACTCACGTTCAATGATTGCAGAATGAGTCGAGTTCTGGGTCTCATAAGGCCAAGTATGCAAAGCATACATTAGTACAGGGTTTCAGCACAAACACAATCCTCAAACTCCCCAGTGGGAATAAACAACAGAGCTTGTCTTGGAATTAAAAAAGGAAGCAGCACAGTACAGAGCTGTTTTGCTTTTTCCTTTCTTTTTAAACAGGTGTAGGAGATTAATTTAGTCAACACCAAGCAACACTAAGGATTTTCCAAATGATAATTCTGTACTAAGCAATTTGATCAGGGATCTGGCTGGCATCCTCTGGCTAATCTCAAGAAGGATCACCCCAAAGACACCCTGCTTTATGCCATTCTCTGTATCTGCCTGACAGCAGATACACATCGTCAAATTATATACATATGACTAAAACTCCAAGAGCTTGACAAAACGAAAAGCAGCTCATTGTGGGGCAAAAATAGTTTCTTGGAGTTTTTATAGAATAGCATCTTGTGGAATTGCTTAATTCCCATTTCCTATGTAGCCAAACTAAGCAACTGAACATGTTGTTTGTGGCTAACAATCATCTAACCCACAACTAACTCTGATATTAAATTCTGTTTTCTTTCTCTGAGGCATACAAGTATGTTTGAAGGAGCCCTGATGGCAGTGGTTCCACAATGGTTTGCTAACTACAAGGTCAGCAGTTTGAAACCACCAGCCACTCTACAAGAGAAAGAGGAGGTTTTGTGCTCTGGTAAAGTGTTAGTCTTGGAAACCCATAGGAACCGTTCTTCCGGGTCCTGCAGGGTCCCTATGAAAAGGAATGAGCACAATGGCAGTGAGTTTGGTTTTTTTGAATTACCTCTCACTTTCAGCATAAGGAGATCACAGATAAAAGTCTGGCCACAGTGTGGAGGCCCATTATACATAATCTAAAAAGTATGTG
>NW_022109491.1:57164838-57166700 GCF_000313985.2 Echinops telfairi
TCACATGCTCGTGAAATTGGCCAAATCAAATCCATTCCAGTTTTCAAAATAGTGAGGAGGGATAAGAAATAAACTACACCAGAAACAGACATTCCAGGGCAACACTTCAAGCACTATTTCAAGGAGGCAATTAAAAATAAAAGTGCCATGTCTCCCTCAGCAACAGAAAGGTTTACATAAACCGACACACTCCAGGCCACACTGCACAGGGGAAACCACTCCGACGCCAAAGCAGCTCGTCTCCTCCAGCGGCCTGAATTACCATAAATCCCGAAGGAAGCCCAACTCATTTAAGCGTACCTCACAGCCAAAGCTGTTTACAGCATTCACTCCGATGCAGACTAGCTGCTTAAATTTGGAGACACACAGAAGCTGGACTGGTATTGAGTGTTCTTTTTCACGACGCATTTAAGAGCGCCTTCTTTACTCGCTAATACAAGACGGATAAACACAAACACCGGCGGATTTCCCCCCCATTGTTTATTAGACTCCGGCAAACAGCTACACTGAACAATTCCTCTCAAAGGACTAGGGCCAGCAGTGGTGATTTTTATTTGAGGGCGGCAGCCCAACTCCTACCGCAGCATAGCGAACAGAGGCGCCCACTCGCCGCTTCACGCAAGACCTTTCTTGGGGGCTGGTGAACGCTGTACTCGCTCCCCGCCATCAAGGTTACTTGGAGAAGGGCGAAAACCTGAAAGCGCGCGTCCAAAATGCAGGACCCGCCTAGCTCATCAAGGCTGGGTGGTTTTCCTGTTTCCAGGTGGGGAGCCCCTAGAAAGGGGCGCTTCCACAATCCGGCGGGCGAGCGTGCTTGGGGGTAAGGTAGAAAGAGGATAGCACCCCACTCCGGGTCTCCACCGGGCGCCCAGCGGGAGGGCGTGAGCACAAGGTCTGGATGCAGATCCCAGCGGCAGCGGCGGCAGCAGCGCCCGCAGCCGCAGGAGCTCGCAGGGGAGGCTTGCATTGTCCCCGGGGAGGGCGGGGTTGGCGCCTCGGCTTCACAGGGATCCCCGAGGGCCAGCGGAGCCGCGGCGCCAAGTGGGGGCAGGGAGGCGCGCCCGCACCGCCCCCGCACCGCCAGCTCCCCGCAACCCCGATGCCTTTCATTTGGCCTCTGCAGCTGCATAAGCGCCCGTCTCCAGCTCCAAGCACTGCGCCAAGTGGGAGGCGGCGGGAGCGGAGGAGGAGGCGGGCGCCAGACAGCCGCAGCGCCGGACCCTCTCCGCACCGCGCTCCGGCCGCGGCCAGTCGCCCCCGCCGCCGCAGGCTCCTTCCCGGTGGATGAGGGAGACGGCGCTCCAGCGCGAGCGGCCCCTACCTCGATATAGCCAGCCAGCGCCGCGGCGGGCGCCGTGAGTCCAAGCAGCAGTAGGACCAGAAGCCTGCCCATGGCCGCGGTGGTTGCGGTCCGGGTCACCGCCATCCCCTCGCCGGTAGCGCTAGCGGAGCGCTCCCAAACTCAAAGCAGCTGAGAGCGCTTCCCCCGCCGCGACCCAGAGCATCTGAAACCCGCTCGCCGCCGCCCCGGGGGTTTTACAGCCACCGGAACTGACTTCACCAAACCACACCCCTCTTTTCGTGGTGCCCAATGGTGGCCCGAAGGGCCTCCCGAGGGGCTGTCCCTCTGCTCCGCCACGGCCCAATCAGGGAGAGGCAGAGTCGGCCGTTCCCGCCCAGCCCCGTGCGGGCCTTCGTCTCCGCTCCGCGAGGCTCGCTTGTCCCGACCAGCCCCGCCCCCAGCCACGGACGGCCCCGCCCACGCTGCGACCCTGCGGCTGCGGGGCTGGGGCAGCGCGCGGGGTCTACCGGCCACCGCAGCGCGGCCCCAGCTTGGGAAGCTGGACCCGGCATCGCCCAGG
>NW_022109491.1:57167769-57169240 GCF_000313985.2 Echinops telfairi
AGAATAGCTTCCCACCGGAAACCGGCTGTAAAACGGAAGGGGAAATGCCCATAGAGTAAACAGAGTAGTGCAGTTAAAAGGTGCCTGTATTTTCCCACACCACACCCTACATTCCCAACCTCCCTGTGGTTAAACTGGTCGCTGCACTTTTTCCCCAAGACAACCCACAGATTTTCATCACACAGCCCTTTTAAAATGCCGTTCCTATGCCTGCAGTGTCCTCCCTCCAGCAGCTAGCTACCTGTTGAACATGTTTGTTCTTCACCTGTTCTACTAAATGTAATTTCATCCACTTTGGTGTGCCTGTACCATAGTGCCCCTCAACAATGGAGACAGTCAACAAATGCTTGTTCAAAAGAAAAAAAAGAGCTTGTTCAGTGTTACTAGTTCTGAAATTGTGATTAATATAGCTATAACTATGGGCAATTCCCTTCCCTGGGGTTTCTCTTTCCTGCTCTGGAAAGTGAGACTATTAAAACCTGTCTCTCTTGGCCAAATTTGTGTAATTCAATGAAAAGTGAATGTGGAAAGCATAGTGAATCTCAAATTTTAGGTGAGAGGAGAGTAAAGTAATATATTACCAAGTGATTAGTTCAATCCACAAGATAGTCCGTGGGGGCAGCAACAAGAGAAGATATGAAAAGAAACCTAGAAGGATGTATTCTCTTTCTTTCAACACAATATTTATCATTACAGCATAGAGTAAAGGCTAAGAAGAAACCAGAAGAAGAAAAGACTAAGAAAGGACCACTAAACTTGGAGACCACTGCATGTAATCACTGGTTATTTCACTGGAAGGATCAAAGCTACACACAAGTAAAGGTGATAGTAGATCATGTGGAAATAGAGTTAACACATGTAGACTTCTTCTTGAAGATGTTCCCTGTTGACAGGGCATACCAGGGGGGGATGTAAGGGGGGTGTCAACAAACCCAGGGACAAGGGAACAATTAGTGATCAAAAATCAATGGTGGTGAGGGCATAGGATGCCTGGTGGGGCTTGATCAAGGACAATGTAGCCAAGAGGAATTACTGACACCCAAATGAAGGTTGAGCATGATAATGGGACAAGAGGAAAGTAAAAGGAAATTGAAGAAAGAACTAGGTTAGAGGTCTAAATACAGATATGTACATATGTAAATATATTTATAAGTTAGGGAAATAGATCTATGTACACATATATATGTTAAGTATTAAGGTAGCAGTTGGACATTGGGTCTCTACTCAAGTACTTCCTCAACACAATAAAATTTTGTTCTAATAACCGGCATTCTATGATGTTCAACTTCCTGACATCATTGAAGACAAAATGAGTACATATGCAAATTTGGTGAAGAAAGCTGATGGTGCTTGGCTATCAAAAGATAAAGTATCTGGGGTCTTAAAGGTTTGAAGATAAACAAGCGGGCATATAACTGAGAAGCAACAAAGTCCACATGGAAGCATACCAGCCTGTGTGATCATGAGGTGT
>NW_022109491.1:57169720-57175161 GCF_000313985.2 Echinops telfairi
GAAGGAAAGGTGGTAGGAGAAAGGGGGAACTGATCACAGTGATCTACATATAACCTTCTCCTAGGGGGACAGACAACAGAAAAATGGGTGACGGGAGACAGTGGTCAGTTTAAGACATGAAAATAATAATTTCTAAATTATCAAGGGTTCATGAGGGAGGGAAGGAGAAGGGGGGGGGTTTATGAGCTAATACCAAGGGCTCAAGCAGAAAGAAAATGTTTTGAAAATGATGATGACAACATTTGTACAAATGTGCTTGACACAATGGGTGTATGTATGGATTGTGATAAGAGCTGTATGAGCCCCGAATAAAATGATTTAAAAAGAAAAAAGAGGGCATACCAGAGGAGCAACTTTTGTGGAGTGTTGGTGTAGAATTTTATTGTGGTTCTTATTCCTGTTGGCACTGATAAGAAGGCACTGGTGGAAAGGGAGAAACTGAAAATGCAAAAATGAAGTTGCTATTTGTATCAATATTTTCCCCTCTTTAAAAGTGAAGACTGACATGCAAAGAGGTCAAATAACCGCCCACAGCCAACAGCAGATAACTAGCAGAGAAAACAATTGAATCTTTGTCTGACTCAGAAAGGGATAGTCTTCTGAACACATCATGGGAACCAACAATGTGTAAGTGGCTTTCCATTCTTTCTGTTTTCATTCTAATGGGTTCTGTGGTATTCTATACAATCACACTTTTAGTAACAGACATAGAGGCTACTCTGTAAAAATGTGACTTAAAAAAGAGAGCGTTATCTCCCTGTCCTATCTTTCTTCCTTGCTTAGAACACTTCCATGGTGTCTCTGCCAATGATGTAAAATAGGAATAATTACTTCTCAGAAGGAAACTACAATAACTTCAGTAGAACAGGTTTAACTTTGCCTAGTTTTCACCTTTGACGTGGTAATTAATATTTACATATTTTAATTTGTAAAGCCAATCTACCTCCCACTGATCTAAATTTAAAAAAGACAAAAACCCGACTCACTGCCATCAAGTCAATGTCCCCTCAAAGCACCCTATAGCACCAAGTATAACTGCTCCTGTGTGTTTCTGAGCTAATTCTATGCGAATAAAAACCTCATCTTCCTTCTTTAGAGCAGCTGGAGAATTCGAACTACTGACCTCATGATTAGCAGCCCAACACACAACCACTTCTCTACCAAGACTCCAAAACTAAGAAAACAGGGATCTGATTTTGTCACACAAATGCAAATCCAAAATCACATCCAATGCCATCAAGTTGAACTCATTGTAATACAGAGTAGAACTGATCCCCGGGTTTCTGAGGCTATAAGTCTTGACACTGACAGACAGCTTCAGCTCTCTTCAGCAGAGCCGCTGGTGGGTTTAAACCACCAGCCTTGCAGTTAGAAAGCCTATATCAAGCACTTGAAGTCAATATAAAATGCCAATTTTAATACTACTAGCGCTTTATTTACTGCTAACGAGAAGTCAAATTTGCTGAAGATCATGCACCAAGGGTTGCAGCAGAACATTGACAGGAAGCTACCAGAGGTTCAGGCTAAATTCAAAAGAGGATATGTAACAAAAGATATCATTGCTGATGTCAGATGGATCCTGGCTGAAAGCAGAGAGTACCAGAAAGATGTTTACGTGTGTTTTGTTGACTATGCCAAAGCATTCAACTGTGTGGGTATTAACAAACTATGGGTAGCCTTGAGAAAATTGGAAATTCCAGAACACTTCATTGTGCTCCTGGGAAACTTGTACCTGGATCAAGAGACAGTTGTACAAACAGAACAAGGGCATACTGTTTTGGAAGAATCAGAGCAGAATGTCCCTAGGCTGGGGAGACTTCATCTCACATACTTTGGACGTGCTGTCAGGAGAGACAGTGAAGAAGGACATCATGCTTGGTAAAGAAGGGCAGTGACAAAGAGAAACCTCACAACAAAATGGATTGACACAGTGGCTGTAACAATAAGATCAAGCATAGGAACAATTGTGAGGATGGTGCAGGACCAAGCAGTGTTTTGCACTGTTGTGCATAGAGCACTATGGGCAGGAACCAACTCTATGACACCGAACAATACAGCAACAACGACAAGAGAAGAATCAGGAGCCTGGATAGAGTCATGGCTTGCGTTGGGCTGCTAGTCACAAGGTCTGCAATTCAAAACCACCAGCTGCTCCAAAGGAGATAAGGCTGTTTACTCCCATAGAGGTTTACAGTTCCAGAAATTCACCAGGCTAGTCCTACCCTGTTCTGGTGAGTCACCATGAGCGAGGATTGACAAACAAAACACAAACAAACTGGATGGCAGTGAGTTCGGATGGTTTTTGTCATTATTTTTTATTATTGGGAGCTCTTACAGATATAACATTCCATAGTTCAAGCACATCAAGAAGTGTACAATTGCTACCACACTCATTTTCCAAACATTGTCTCTTCTTGAATTCCTTGATATCAGCTCCCCTTTATCCCCTCCCCCACCATACTCCCTAGTAACCTTTATGCTTATTTTTTCCTATAATAGTATTTTTGGGGTTTTTTTTTTTATCATATCTTACACAATCCAATATATCCATTCACATATGATTCTGTTGTTCACGCCTATGGAGTGTGGTTATACAGTTATCACTGCCACCCCCCTTCACATACTCTCAGGGACCCATTACTCCTGTTACTTTTTCTGATGGGTTATCTATCTTGACTTTCAAGTACCAGTTGATCTTAAATCTACAAGTGAGCACACAAAAATCTAACATGATTAATAAAGTAAAACAAATAAAAGCCAACAAGACCTTGGAAGAGGCCAGTGCAAAAGCATGGACCTCACACTGCAACCACTTTTGGAGATACTGTCATTGTATGTAGCTCTGTCTATTTAACTTCTTTTATTGTCCCTGAGTTATTATTTGAAAATGCCATCCTGCCTTTCGGTGCTGCAGCTGCAGCCATGAGTATGCTCTGGCTTCAGACAAGAAGAAAGTGTGGTTGGACCCCAAGGAGACCGATGAAATGGCCAATGCCAACTCCCCTCAGCAAATCCGGTGCCGCAAAGACACCCTAGCCCGCCAGAAGGGCAAGCATATGGGCACAGGTAAGCGAAAGAATACTACTGCCAATGCTCGCATGCCCGAGAAGGTCACGTGGAAGAGGAGGATTCTGCTCCAGCTGCTCAGGAGATACCGGGAGTCCAAGAAGATTGACCGCCATAGGTATCACAGCTTGTCGCTGAAGGTGAAGGGGAACGAGCTTAAGAACCAGCGGATTCTCATGGAACACGTCCACAAGCTGAAGGCAGACCAGGCTCGCAAGAAGCTCCTGGCTGAGCAGGTGAGGCCCGCTCAGGTGAGGTCTAAGATCACTCAAGCGCCGAGAGGAGCCACCCCAGGCCAAGAAAGAAGAGATCTTCAAGACGCTGTCCAAGGAAGAAGCGACCAAGAAATAAACTCCCCCTCTCTTCTCTGTACATCGTGGCCTTGACAGTTCTATTGATCAGTCACTCAATAAAAGCAAGCCTTATTGGCCTGCACCTGAAAAAAAAGAAAATCCCATCCCACTCCGTGCACTCCAGCATGTCTGGTGTGCCTGTGTGCTATGATGGCATCCTAAGTGGTCCATTTGATGACACCTTTTTAGTCCTTTTGCTTGGTGCGTCTCTGAACGACTTCTGCCTTTGGTAGGGAAATGTAAAATGATGATTTAAGTCACCTCCATGCTGTCTACACTAAAAGTCCCTATTGTTGCTGATTTGTACATGTTGCTTTTAAGAAAAACTAAAGTGAAATTACTCAACTCACATTACTCAAGCCCCAAATCACAGCGCTGAACAGTATCCAGGTCATCTTCCTGCCGTATGCAGAGATCCTTTCTAAAATAGTCACAACGAAAGGGCAGAGGCACTCCCAGTTCTATTGGTCAGAAAATGTTTCTGTTAAGCTAATCCTCGCCACACTTTTGAACATGTTGGCCATCCCCCATTCTGCCCTCGCCCGTTCTCAAAGTCAGTAATGTAAATCTGTTTCGTTTTTTAAAATCATTTTACTGGAGGCTCGTACAGTTACCCCAATCCATATATACATCCATTGTGTCAAGGACAGGTAATGTAAATCTTTACTGTGACTCCTTTTCTTCAACTCTTTGTGACATATTACCTTCCCATCCTTCAAGTACCTCCAATGTATTAAAATTTATCAATCAGCCTTGACAAACTGTGAAATCCCAAGCTGTCAAGATAAAGAGTACAGGCTCTTTGTTTCATGTAAAAATAAATAAAGGAATAATGTTATAATAACCGGAAAAAAAACTTTTTCAAAAACAAGATGCTTAAAGTGAGTATGAAAGATAGCTATCACCTGAATGAGGAAGGCAGCTGTGGTTAACAAATGTGTGACAAGCCCAGGCAACAGTAGGGGCATTGACGTGGAAATATGACTTTACATGACATCGTAGAGAAAGGGAGACTTAGGGGGGCGAACGCCCAACTACAGATTTTGACCTTTATCTTGACAGTGATAGAAGCCCACTAAATGATGGGCAGATTTGCATTTTAGAATGTCCGAATCAGCAGAGGACCAGGGCTGTAATCCAAGAGGGTCCCTCTGATGACCTGGAAGGAGGGATGCAGGGATGGGAAACTACCTACTCAGTGACTTAGTAGAGCCAGAAGGAATAGCAGAATGGCTCTAGCAGGGACAGGGACTTTCTGTGCAGATACACTTCACGGTTCAGTGCCCTGCTATGTCACCTTAGATGACTTCACTTTACCAATGCTCAGTACTGTCTTTGTGAAACAGGAATATTATCTCCCTAGCAGGGGACTCATTAAGACTAAATGTACTAATGTAGACAGTGTTTAGCTCAGTGTGCGGCATATAATAAGTGATCAATACTTGTAGCTGTTGTTTATGGCAGTTGTCTTTGAGCTGGTACAGTTAACTCAAAGGGAATTGAGAAGGCGGGTGCATGTAGAGGAAACGATGATGATATTGCTCTAGAGCCTCATTTGTATCCAAAACCAAACTTGTTGCCATCAAGCAGATTCCAACTCACAGTGTCCTTATGAGACAGGGTAGAAGTACCTCTGTGGGTTTTCGAGACAGTAACCCTGTAATCCTTTATGGGGCTAGAAAGCCTCAACTTCCTGCTGCAGAGCTTGTGGTTCCAAACGGCTGACTTTGCGGTTAGCAGCCAAAACCACTACACCACGGGCTCCTGCATATTTGCATAGTGCTTTTCAATTCTTAAATTGCTTTTGTATGCATTGTCTTGTATGATGTTCAAAAGAACCCCATGAGGCTCACTTATTTCTAGGTATCCATTCCATGGACTTAACTCAAAAAGGAGAATCAACAATGAAAAACTGTAAGATCAGAGGGTGGAGAGAAGGTGGGGTAGAAAGGGGGAACCGATTACAAGGATCTACATATAACCTCCTCCCTGGGGGACAGACAGCGGAGAAATGGGTGAAGG
>NW_022109491.1:57176373-57178612 GCF_000313985.2 Echinops telfairi
CTTCCTGAGGCCTATAGAGATGAAATGATTTTTTTCCAGGTCATATAGCAAATATGTAGAAAAACAAGATTTTGAACCTGTCTCTCTTCAGAGCTCTCTCTCAAGTACTAGACTAGACATACGCTGCTTACATACCACCAAATCATTGACTGCCCAATGATTTGTTTGAAAATGAGTATTTCCCATTGTTTTACCTTTAGCATCATCATTGCTGCAGACGGCTATCTGCCATAATATATACTCATTCTCAATAGTTTTACTTGCCAAAGGTGACTTGATTGCCAAGTCTCGTCATGTAAGAAGTTGCTCATGACCAGCGTTTCTGCCACACCTCCGTAAAAGCATAGTCAGCTGTGCCAAAGTAGCTCTCTTGGATGCCTACCTACAGGGACTTTTGATGATATCTGTGCTATTTTGAGGCAAAAAGAGTTCCGATTCTAGCAGTCTAGAAGCCTATCTGATATCAGCCTTAAATCTCTTGGTACATTTTACATGATGAAGGCTGCTGGGAGACTTGAGCTGTTTTCAGATCTTCTGTCGTGAACTGTGTTTCATTCCTTTTAGGGATGGGCTGCAGATCAGACAAAGCACTATTCAGCATGTGATGACTAACGCTATTATCTTGTCTTCAGATATTGCTAATCTTAGAATGGCCAGACTTGCTTCAGATTTTTTTTTCTTTCAGAAAACCAGAACTGTTGTTATCTATACTTCGCTGATATTTATACAATAAATTCTGTAACCATGAAAAAATTTTCTAGAATTGTTTGCCTTGAGAATTTCTGTTAATTTTATTAGTTGTGACCGTACCCTTAGGCTTATGTGAGAAATTGTCTTTATTTTTAATTGTCCTTTTAAGATGAATACTAAAAAGTATTTAGAAAAAATAATAACAAATTATAAATTATCAAGGGTTCATGAGGGAGGGAGGGGAAGGGAGGGTGGGAAACTTGAGGAGCTGATACTAAGGGCTCAAGTAGAAAGCAAATGTTTTGAAAATGATGATGGCAACAAATGTACAAGTGTGCTTGACACAATGGATGGGTGGATGGATTATGATACGAGCTGTATGAACCCACAATAAAATGATTTAAAAACAAAAACAAAGTATTTAGAGGTCAATCTGAAGAGTAAGAGAGGTTGCCGCTAAATGAAGACTCTGTGGTAGTTACATAATCTGGTGTCTATCTGAGAGGATTATAAGTGAAGGGGTGGAGTCTGGCTTGTCAAACAAGATATAACCAATGAGGCCTCTGTGTGAGCATAACCTTCTCCTGAGAATTCTGGGAACTCCTGTAATTCCTTTTTGGAGGCAGGAGACATTCTTTTCTCTCTTCCCTCACTCCCCGAGAGACACTCTACTGACAAGACACATGGCACTACCCCCTGGGAGCTGGAGAAGCCACATGGACCTACCCTGATGCAACCGGACCTCTGGAGCTAGAGAAACCACATAGAGACCCCTGCCAGCACTGAGATGCTAACAACACCACTGGATCCACAAGACTTCAAACCCACTGGCCTGTAATCCTCCTGCATTTGGCATCATTGCATGTATTTCGTGAGTCTGAATAGGACTTTATAGATTGGTATCAGACACATGGGCTAATATTGGACTTATGGACTTAATCTGGACTGAGCTGGGATGTTTTCTCAATAGTCAACTGCTCTTGTATATAAACCTCTTTCTTATATACATATGAGTGTCTATGAATTTGTTTCTCTAGTCTACCCAGACTAACACAGAGACCAAAGTGAGACACAGAGACAGAGATAGTTAGCAAGTGAAATATTTGATACAGATCATTTAAAAATGTATGGCTGCTATGTAAATCATTGATATATGATTATGTATGGAACTTTTTGTATCTCATAGAAATTATTTACATGGAAGAGCTCAGAAAGCACAAAAGATAAACTGTAAGGGAAACATATTAAACCCTGACGTATTTGGTGAGGATAAAGGATTCTTTACTATCACAAGATCAAGTTAACATCAACAAAAAAATAAAAGATTGTAACAGTTTCAAGTTGTAAAGACTGATATATGAACCAATAACCCAGCCCTGTAAGGAGAAGTTTTTCTTGTAGTGGTTATGTTTAATCTTTAGCTCTTGGTTGCTACTCTAGATAGATTAAAGTTGAAGTTTTTATGATCTATGAGGTAGAATTTATAGTGAAAAAGAGTGCAGGCAAATTGAAAGATTCCCAGTCTTTAAGAATAGGTAAAAAATGGCCT
>NW_022109491.1:57180266-57182219 GCF_000313985.2 Echinops telfairi
CTGAATCACTGAGCATTCGTCAACATTAAGAAAAAGTAGAAGTTCTCAAGCAATTGGTGACAACTGAAACACTAACAAGCGATAACTACCCAATTCTGGAGCTAAAGATACTTTTTATTTGTATGGCATTTATACACGCTAGAACTGAAATTGAGAAATATAAACAAATAATGAGATGAAACATTTTGAATAAGTACATTTAGTCACCACATATACCTGACAAGTAAAATAATGTTTTCCCATTCTAGACCTTGTTTATAATTGTTTTTGTTATTAGGAATGGGATAGCCTTAGCCTTAATCAAACCCTCACTTTAAAATGGGAACACAAACAAAGAAGATACATTAAAGTGAGAAAAAAAAGTCTAAGAATATATAATGCAGCAAAATACCTAAAAAGAATGGATCTAAGCTACTTTATATACTTCAGCAATTTTAGGTCATTGTTATTTATAAATGCTGTTTTAGAACAAGTGTTAGGTCACTGAAAAACTAATTTATAATGTGGGCATATCTGATTTTTGAGAACAAAAGAGAGAAAAATAATTCTGCTCTATTTAACATTGTATGGTTTATTCTTAGAGAATTGTGTACCACTGTGGTTTCTCTAGTTGAAAAAGAAGTACTGGTGACACTGTGGGTTAAGCACTGGTCTGCTAATTTCAAGGTTGGAGATTCAAAACTACTAGCTGCTCAGCAGGAGAAAGATGAGGCCCTTGTCCCTTAAAGATTTAGGGTCTTTGAAACCTTAAGGACCAGTTCAACTCTGCCCTGTAGTTTGCTATGGAGATATGGATTGACTTGATGACAGTGGGGTTTTTGGGTTAATGGAAGAAAAACATACAGAACTAGGGAACATCTCTAAAAATCAACCAAAACATTTAGAAATAAGCCATATGGAATTTATCCTACAGATATACAAAATGAAAATAATGAATCTTCACGTTTATTCATTATATAGTATATATAGTAGCAAAAGATCGGAATTCACTTGAAATTGAGCCAAGGTAACTGAATTATAGTACATTCATATAATGGAATTTGCTGCAGCTGTCAGAATGATTGAGGGGGTTTTGTATGTTTTGTTACAGAAAGATATTGTTAAATGAAAAGTGCAGGATACAGAACACTGTTTAGTGAGCTACCATCATGTTTACTTAAAAAGGGAGGGGTAATAGATACTTATATCAGCTGGTGGAAGCTTTGAAAATAATCTCTGGAAATATACACAAGAAGTCAATTGCTGTTGTTATTGCTGCCTCTAAATCAGTGGTTCTCAACCTTCCTAATGCTGTGGCCCTTTCATACAGTTCCTTATGTTGTGGTGACCCTCCCAACCATGAAATTATTTTCATTGCTACTTCATAACTATCAATTTGCTACTGTTATGAATCGGGCGACCCCTGTGAAAGGGTCGTCCGACCCCCAGAGCGGTCACGACCCACAGATTGAGAACCGCTGCTCTAAATGGTATGTAGGAACTGGATGGATACAAGATAACAGGATTAGAGACTTCATTTTGGCTTTTTAAATATGGTTTCATTTTTTATTCTGATAAATGTATTATGTGCTTTAAATTTTAAAAACTATATCATCTTCAATGAGCAACAAAAAGAAAACAAATATGAAAAACATATTGGGATGAGTAATTTAAATTATGCCTATGCTTTTGAAGAGTTCTAAGTCACACATCTTATCTCTGGGTCTCCATAATCAGTGTAACTTACCACATGATTAACTCAATCGCACAGGCAAACAATGAATGACTTGATGGAGCCACGATGTAGTTCACCCATGACACAGAGACACAGCCCTGACTCACAGAAGAGAAGACTGAATTGATTGCTTTTTTAAAAGGACAAAGAATAAGTCAATGAAAAAAAATCACTATGCCCCAGATTTAATTAATCATGTTTGTAAAGTATTTCATAATCTGAAAACTGTTTTCACTTAT
>NW_022109491.1:57182783-57185087 GCF_000313985.2 Echinops telfairi
ACAACAAAAGAAAACAGATTATCTCAGTCAAAAGAAGTAGAAAACATAAAAAAGCTAGAACAAATTTTAAATAAAACCAAAGGGAGATCAAATGATAAGGTGTTAAATTTTCACTTACCTGCAACTGCAATCACCTACTTTCCAGTGCGCTCTACATTGACAGCAAGGCTCTTCCCATCCCTGGTCCAAGGTCAGAGAGAGTTCACTGGAGGCTCAATCCACATGGACTCCCTTTCACTTTTTCTTTAAACTGAAACAACTTCAAAATGCATCAAAAGGGAGATCAAATGATAAGGAACTATATTATTATTATTTTTTAGGAATTGCATTTTAACCTAACTACATCTGCCATAATCAACATTACAATGCTGTCTGATAACAAGGCTATTCACAAACAGAGGGGATTCACCAGAGGCTTAATCCATGTGTGGACCTTGTAAATGGATTTGGGGTTTACACTGTCATCCGTAGCTTTCTGAAAACCATGTGTTCAGAATTCAAACTCTGATACTGTTAGGTAGCTAGAAACAGGGACAAGGGATCGTCCCTCTCCATGCCTGAAGGACCTACAGGAGGTTGGAAGAGAATCAGGTGAGCCCTTAGCCATAAAGACTAACTGAGTATGTGCCAATTCAAGCCCAAGCCAGATGGGCGGTACACCTGGGTGGCCCAAACTAGGCCCAGGTGGGCTTAATTCAGCCAATAGGGTCAACCAATACTTCAATCAAGCCTCCCAACCATAGGCCTCAAATAACGGGGCTACGAGAGCGCTTCTTCTTCTTCTTCTTCTTCTTCTTCTTCTTCCTCCTCCTCCTCCTCCTTCTTCTTCTTCTTCCTCCTCTTCCTCCTCCCCCCCCTCCTCCTCCTCCTCCTTCGTCTTCTTCTCCCTTAGCTCCTGTCCTGTGCTGGCTCCGCCACATCGCGGCCTCTCTGGCCTCAGGCTACCACGGGTGGGTGTGAGTCCCACGAGGTTTCCCATGTTCAGTGACTATAAAACCTGAAACTTTTCCTGCCCTTTATAAAAACCCACGGATCACCAACCAGGCTTACGCATTAATTCTTTCTCGTGCGAAGCCAAGAACTGTTATTTCCCACCCGAGAAATCCATTCCCTCCTTCAGATTTGGGTTTTATTATTTACAATTCTTGCATCACACAGGCTGCTGTGCCTTTTCCATGTGGACTTAGTTGATGCCTACCTCTATTGTTGTAAGGAACTCTGGTGGCATAATAGTTACATGCTGGGCTGCTAACTACCAGTCAGCAGTTTGAAACCAGCAGTGCCTCCACAGGAGAAAAACGGGGCTCTCTACTCCCCTAAAGAGTTACAGTCTCAAAACCCACAGGGGCAGTTCTGTCCTGTCCTATAGGCATTGGCTCCACGGCAGAGAGGTGTTTTGTTTTGTTTTAATTTTCACTGTTCTTCACCCAAGTTAGTTCTCTATTAATTTTTCTTTGTTGTGGTCTAGCAATTTAGCACAATTTTTTTTAATGAAAACCAAAACCTTGTAATTGTAGCTTTCAAGTAAACCTTTTGGGGAATGCTATGCTGACACCTCTGTGCACCCATCGCCCAGCTCCAGTGATATCACCACTGCCCCATTCTTCATTTATCTATTCTTTCACTTGTTTACCTTTTGAAACCTTGAAATCTTTGTGTGTGTTTTCAATGTAGGATTACACAGTAGTTCAGGTTCCCATTCAGCAATTTTGACAAAAGTTCAGTGACATTCTCCACAGGCCATAAACATTCTGTTGATTTCCATTCTGGTTATTCTCATCCCATCTATTTAGTTTGCCCGCCCCTTTACATCCTTATCTTGGTTTTAAAGTACTGCTATGCATCAATTAATTCCAACAATACAGCCTGTGACAAAGTGTTATGCAATGTAGATGGTGTTCAAACACCACATTATATCCAGGCAGTCCTCATACAACCCATAGTTAAAGCCTTATAGAGCCTTATTATAATATAGAAAACCCTGCGGTAGTCTGAGGGACAAAAACCCAAGAATTCTATCCATTGAATACAGTTCAGCCTTGCTGGGCATGCAGGTGGACAGGGTAGGGGCAGTGCTGGCAGCTGGACTTGGTCCGTATACACTCATATCCCTGTGCAGAGTGGGAAAGGGGACACATGAGGGTGAATGGAGATGGGATTGGGCCTATAAGTGCCAGAATCAGGGATCACAGGGACAGCCCTGGCTGTTGCCACCCTGCTGATGCAATGGCTTTCCTGATCATGGAAGTGCCCCGGGCTTGGCTATGCCATCAATGTACACAAAGTCCAAATTTAGTGGCCAGC
>NW_022109491.1:57187997-57189471 GCF_000313985.2 Echinops telfairi
AAAAATGTCTTTAACTGTTTTTATGTGCTCTACTATATATGAACATAGGTGTATGTTGTCACATATGCATGTATATATGCATATATATACATCTAAGAGGAAGGATCAAGGAGCCTGGTGGCACTGTGGGATAAGCATTGGGTGGCTAACCAAATGTTTGGTTGTCCAAATCCACTAGCTAATATGCAGGAGAAAAATTAAACGGATCTCATAAGGATCTGTAGTTGGAAAATATCGCTTTGGTGACAAAAATGAAGCTAGCAATCAAATGATGGAATTTTGCAAGACCAATCACTTCTTCATTTCATATATCTTTTTTCAACATAAATGACAACTACGCACATGGACATTACCAGATGGAACACACAGGAATCAAATTGACTACATCTGTAAGAAGAGACAGGAGCCTGGTAGTATAGTGAGTTACATGTTCAGCTGAGTTTCATTACAAGGTTGGCAGTTAAAACCCACAAGCTGCTACAGGGAAGGAAAATCAGATTTTCTCTTCCTATAGAAATTTCCGTTCTCAGAACCCTACGCAGGCAGGTCTTCCAGGAGGCCACTGTGAGTCAGAATGGACTCAATGGAGTGAGTTGAGTGAGTGGGAAGAGACAACAGAGAAGCTCGCTATCACTAGCCAGAACAAGGCCAGAAGCTGACTGTGGGAGAAACCATCAATTGCTCATATGTAAGTTTAGGCTGAAGTTGAATAAAATAAAAACAAATCCATGAGAGCAAAAATATAACCTTGAGTACATCCCACCTGAATTTGGGGAACATCTCAGTAAGAGATTGGATGTATTGAATACTAGTGACCAAAGGCCAGATGAGTTATGGGATGACATCAAGAATATGATACACAATAAAGTTCAATTTTGTTTAAAAAAAATAGAATATACACGAAGAAAAGAGAAAATCATGAAAAGATAAGAAAGATTCAGAGAGGTAGAACAGGAGGAGCAGTGGAAACCATAAACACAGGGAAAGTGAGATAAAGAATGGCACACCGAGGGAAGTGCAGCACATGAATTGAAACAGAGTGTGTATGCATGTTGAATGTAAGACTGATGATTTGATCTAGAAGCCTTCATCTAATTCACAATAAAAAGTCAAAATGACAGAAAATAATGAAAAGATCAAAATGGATATCAGAAGAGACTTGCTTCGGAAAATGGTGAATTGGAAGAAATGATGAGGTAAAGACCTGAATAGAAAATTTCAAAAGGCAGCTTGAATAGACAAAGTAAAGCATTATTATGAAATATGCAAAGATCTAGAGTTAGAAAACCTAAAAGGAAAAATACACTTGGTGTATATCAAACTGAAAGAACTAGAGAAGAAACAACAACTTTGAGTTGTGCTTTTCAAGGCTTCTCTGGGCAATATACTGAATGATACAGGATGCATCAAACGAAGATGGAGGGAATACACTTTGATACAGAGTCACCGTGCCAGAAAGAACTGGTAGGCATCC
>NW_022109491.1:57190827-57192376 GCF_000313985.2 Echinops telfairi
GATGTACAAATGCGCTTTACACAATTGATGTGTGTATGGGTTGGGATAACAGTTGTATGAGCCCCTAATAAAATGTTAAAAAAAAAAAAAGTTCTCTGCCTGAAGGCATCTAAGGTAATCAGGCCCTGTTGTCTAACCCACCCTAAGTAGGGCCCACTCCCTTCTGATAAGGATAATGGATCATTCCCCTGAAGTTCCCCAAAGATACCTAAGGTCAAGCCAACTGAGGGATGACCAAGGTTAGGCTGCCATCTTGACTCTAGAGCCTGCCTATCTTATTACATGTATGCCTTCCTGTCACCTGTATGCCGATTGTACAACTCCTTCCTGTTACGCATGTGGTTACCTGCAAGTAGGGGGACTGACATGCCCCTAGAGTTTATATAAGCCTTGGCTGGAAATAGATTCACTCTCCTTGTGCAGATCTGACTCCTGAAGTCATGGTGGTCCCGAAGATGAGCACTTACATGCTTTATCTTGTCTGATGTCACTTTAATTTTACTGGTCAGATATGGAGATCACACAACCTTATTTTGTGAAAGTAATGAGTACTTGAAGGAATTGCTGATGAAAATCAAAGACTACAGCCTTCAATATGGACTACAAATCAATATAAAGAAAACAACAATTATTACAACTGGACAATAAATAATATCATGGTAAATGGAGAAACTATTGAAGTTGTCAAGAGGATTTCATTTTATTGGATTCATAATCAATGCTAATGGAAACAACAATGAAGAAATAAAACTATTTATTTCAATGGGCAAATCAGCTACACTCACCTCTTTAAAGTGTTAAAGAGCCTAGATATCACTTTGAGGGCTAAGGTACACCTGTCCCAAACCATGGTGTTTGTAATTGCCTCTTCTACATACAAAAGTTGGACTAAGAATAAGGAAGACTCAAGATGGATGGATGCAATTGAACTATGGTGTTGTGAAGAAAATTGAAAGTACCAAGGACTGCTTAAAGAAAGAGCAAATCTGTCTGGAAGGGAATACAACCACAGCGCTCCTCGAATCACCTGTGGTAAAGCCTCGTCTCATTGGCTGTGGACACATTGTCCAGAGAGGCCAATCTCTGGAAGAACATCGGGTTTGGTAAAGTGGAGGCCGGTGAAAAAGATGAAGACTGTGGACAAGATGAATGATGCAGTGGTCACGGCAAAGGGTTCCAGCATAACCACTGGGAAGATTTACAAGGCCAGGCAGTGTTTTTTTCTGTAGCACATAGCATTACTATAAGTCAGAGCTGACACTGGCACCTGACAACATATGTACCTATCCATATATAGTCTCATGTATATTCATATATACCCACACGTTTTTTGCTGTTGTTTCCAAATTATATATGCAATAGCATATACCAACAGATCTTTCTCTTTGATTTTAAAATATTTTTTTAAATGATGAACTAGGTGGTTAACAGACCAGATCATCAGTATATAGCCAACAATCCTTACACATTGTGTGTCAACTCATCTATTGCAATCTCCTCGATGTACCATCACTTATTCTCCTTCCTCCCTATGTTTTCTGTTTCCTCC
>NW_022109491.1:57195797-57197881 GCF_000313985.2 Echinops telfairi
TCACTCTTAAGTCTCAAATTGACAACAGACTATGTAACTACCACAGTGGTCCATTAGTCCATTGGACTAATTGTTTCCATATGTCACTCTTTCTCTCCAGATGGAGAGAAACCAATGGCTGTTCCTTAAACGGCTGCTCATGACCCTTTAAGATCCCAGTTGCTACTCACCAAAGTAGGATGTAGCACATTGTCTTTGTGAACTGTTATGCCAACAGACCTTGCTGTTCCCCAAGATTATGATCTTGACCTCCCAGGTCCAGTGACTTATTCCTGTAAGGAGTTTTGTTATGTCTAGTAAGTGTTCATAGCTTTGACTCAACAGGTTCTTTTTACTTGTTTACTTTTAAATGACATCATTTACCTTCATCAAGCTATGTACATTTCACCCTTACGTGCTACCTTGCCCAACACCAAAAATAACATGTGTCAATGATCTAGAGAGCAGATCTCTGTCCCCATCCCCATCCTTGGCAACCACTATCAAATATTAGTTTCTACACATTTACTTGCTCATGTCATGTCATCAAAATGATGACATACAATATTTGGTTTTGTGTATGTGATTACTTCATGCAACACAATTATCTTCCAGGCTTGTGCATGTTCCACGGTGTTTTGGGAATCATTGTTTTGTATTGCTGAGTGATATTCCACTGTATGGATATGCCTAATTTTATTTGTCTACTCATGCATTAATGGGCACTTACATTTTCCCCATCTTTTGCCATTGTCAGCAGTGCTGCAGTGAATATATGTGTGCATATATCTGTTTAGCTGAGTTTCTGACAACTTGCTTCTTCATAGTGAAAGGCATCTTTTTAGTTTTTTTGCCATTTAATGCTCAATTTTAATGTGCTCAAGAATCACAGAAGAGAACTCATTAGAATTCATATTCCTGGCACATCTTTCCAAATATTCTGATTCATTGTGTCTTAGGTACAGCCTAGAAATATGTTTTTTCATGAGCATGTGGTGATAAACAGGTGGTCTGAGCATTGTCCTAAATAATATTCTCACCAACAAGTGAAATTATTTTTAACTGGTACTTCTGTGTAGCTTATTCAAATAAAAGAAACCCTTCAGGTTCTCTTGCAAAGTTCATTATTACTACTGCAAAGAGGCAGCGATGAGGGACTGGGAGTGATGATTAACCTCTGGTGGGTTGAGGAGAAGGTAATGGTGGCAGCACAGAGTGCTAATATTTTTCTAGCCTTCAGAGGAAGACTCACAAATTTAAATTCAAACTATGGTGACTTTATAAAAATATCATGCATATTATACAGTTTTTGGAAACCATGCATTCCCATCTGCAGTAGTTTTCTGCGTGCATATTGCATGTGCTTTGGTGATAGATATTGCGTGTGAGTGCTCAGTTGCTAAGTAAAGGGTTAGAGTTGGAACCTGCCAAGCAGTCTGCAGAAGAAAGATGTTGGCAGTCTGAAACTCTATGGGGCAGTTCCACTCCATCATGTAGCGTCACTATGGGTTGGAACCCACCCCATGGCAATGGATATGGTCCTTTGGGAATACATGTGACTGTGGTAGGCACATTTCTTGTGAGAATGCAGAAACGTGACATCTTTTCTATACTTCTCAAACTCTGAAAGCATAAAACTGAACTTGTTTCAGAGGGCCTGAACAAGATAGCCATTTGTTTCTAAGGAGAATATCTGAGACCTAACTGTTTTGAGATTTGGTTACCCTAATGACTGCCATTCTCCCTTGGCATGTGATAATGTGAGATCTGTTATGGTACATCTACTTAGAGTTCCCTGACTGCATCTATAGAAGATGGATCTACAAATGTCAGGGACTCAGCATGAAAGATCCTTGTTTATGTTATTTCCTCCCACTCCAATTCAGGTGAAGCCCCTAGTCTGGCCTCTTTTAGAGTTTAGTACCCAATTGCCATTGAGTTGATTCTCACTCGTGGTGGGGCTCCAGTTATGTCAGAGTAGAACCATGCTCCGTTGGGCTTTCGATGGCTCATTTTGGGAGGGTAGTTTACCAGGCTTTTCTTCAAGACACCCGTGGGTGGTTGAAACCAGCATCTCTGTTGTTAACAGCCAATTTCGTTAACTG
>NW_022109491.1:57198696-57199707 GCF_000313985.2 Echinops telfairi
GGCCTACTAATGGGCTTTGGATCTCCACTCCGCACTCCCCCCATCATTCACTAGGACATAGCTTTTTTAAGTGAAATAATAGATGCCTTGGAGTGTTCTAATAGAATGTAATATTTTAAAGTTTAAATAGTTGGGTTATTCAGATCATTGCGCATATTGAGTTATCCAAGAACAGCTATAGATAATAGATAATACCTCTGCAAAAGCCAAATGGAAAAATCCCAAGGGAGAATAAAACCAGTGAAAATTAAATACAAGTATAACAGGTGGGATTACAAATACTTTACAAATGTGCCAATAATGAGATATTTTCCCATAAACTTTGGAAACACATTCATTAAAGATTTGCAAATTGTTTACGCTGGATTCAAAGATGAACATGTCATAGCTATTTATTGTTACCACATGAGTAGAACATGCCCTCTAGCAAAACCAGCCTTATGGAGACTCTTAATAGTTATTGGCTAATTTCTGCTCTGCAAACATTCAACTACAATTTTTTTCTTTTTGTTTACTTATTTATTTATTTTTAATCGTTTTATTAGGTGCTCATACAACTCTTATCACAATCCATAAATACATCAAGCACATTTGTACATTCATTGCCTTCATTATTCTCAAATCATTGCTCTCCACTTAAGCTCCTGGCATCAGGTCCTATTTTTTCCCCCTCCCTACCCTCTCCCCCCTCCCTTATGAGCCCTTGATAACTTATAAATTATTATTTTGTCTTATCTTGTCCTGTCCGATGTCTACCACTTTTCAGTTGTCCATCCCTCAGGGAGGAAGTCACATGTAGATCCTTGTAATCGGTTCGCCTTTCCAACCCACTCTCCCTCTGTGCTCCTAGTATCACTACTCACGCCACTGGTCCTAAAGGGATCATGCGCCCTGGATTCCTCATTTTCCAGTTCCTATCTGTACCAGTGCCCATCCTCTGGTCTAGCCAGATTTGCAAGGTAGAATTGGGATCATGATAGTGAGGGGGGGAGCATTTAGGAACTAGAGGAA
>NW_022109491.1:57200472-57215995 GCF_000313985.2 Echinops telfairi
GAACTGTCGGTCCCATTGTTTTCTTCTCCAGCCTATCTTATTTAGACAGACCTGAGGAGATAATAACATGCACATAAACAGGACAGAGCAAAACCAAACAAAAATATACAACAAAACAACAACAAGAATAAAGCAATGACAACAAAACAAAACACAACAAGAAAGAAAAGCTTGTAGTTAGTTTAAGGATTGTTTGTTGGCCTTTAGGAGTGTTCTCCAGTCCAGTCTGTTGGGGCACCACACCCTGCAGCAATTACATTTTAATCTATGGATGAAAAGGGATTGTTTATTACAGTTGTTTCAAATCTTCAAATCTGTCTCTCAGTGAAGACTCATCTGACATCAGCAATGATATCCCTTGTTCCACGTCCTCTTCTGGATGCAGCCTGAACCTCTGCCAACTCCCTGTCAATGGACTGTGGCAACCCTTGTTGGATCATCTTCAGCAAAATCTTATTTGCCCATGATATTAATGAGATTGTTCTATAATTTGAGCCTTCTGCTGAGCCACTTTTCTTTGGAATGGGTACAAAGATGGAGCTCTTGCAGTCAGTTAGCCAACTAGCTGTGTTCCAAATTACTTGGCATAGATGGGTAAGTATTTCCAGTGCTTCTTCAGTTTGTTGAAACATTTCAGTTGGTATTTTCACAGTTCCAGGAGCCTTGTTTGTTGGCTAATGCTTTCAATTCAGTTTGAACTTCTTACTCCAGTACCATTGGTTCTTGCTCACATGCTATCTCTTGAATTAGGTGAATGTTGACTAGTCTTTTTCATATAGTAATTCTGTGTATTCTTTCTGGTATAATGACTGTGTATTCTTTTTTTTGTATTTCGATGCTTCTTTCATAATTGAATAACTTGCCCATAGAATCAGTCGATATTGCAACTTGAAGTTTGAATTTTTTGTTGTTGTTGAAATTTTTCTGATTAAGATATGCTGACCTTGTTCTTCCTCTTTGGTTTTCTAGCTCTAGGTCTTGGTATATTTCATTCTATTTGTCTTTGTCTTCTTAAGCTGCCCTTTGACATTTTCTGTTCAGCTGTTTTACTTCCTCATTTCTTCTATTTACTTTAGTTACTCTCTTATTAAGAGCAAGTTTCAGAGTCTCTTCTGACATCCACTTTAATCTGTTCTTTCTTTTCTGTCTTTTTAAGAACCTTTTGCTTTCTTCATGTACGAGGGTCTTGGTGTCCTCCCACAGCTCTTCAGGTGTTCCGTTGTTAGTGTTCGATGCGGCAAATCTGTTCTTGAGGTGTTCTCAGCATCCATGTGAGATAGACTCAGGGTCATACTTTGGCTCTCATGAGCATGTTTTCCTTTCCTTCAGCTTCAACCTGAATTTACCTATGAGCAATTGATGGTTTGCTCCACAGTCAGAACCGGGCCTGATTGTAGATGCTGATATTGAACTTCTCCATCATCTCTTCCCACACCTGTGGTCAATTTGATTTCTGTGTATTTTACCTGGAGGAGTCCAGGTTGTTGTTGAAAAAAGTATTTGCAATGAAGAAGTTATTGGTCTTGAAGAATTCTATCATGTCATCTCCAGCTTCATTTCTAATACCAAGACCATAATTTCCGACTATTTCTTCCTCTTTTGTTTCCAAGTTTTGCATTCCAATGATTGTCAAATCATCTTGATTGTATGTCTGATCAATTTATGACTGAAGATGTAGGTAGAATTCTTCAATTTCTACATCACTAATTTTTATAGTTGGTGTATAAATTTGAATACAAATTATATTGATAGGATTTCCTTGAATGTGGATAGACATAATCCTATCACAAACAGCATTGTACTTCAAAGTGGACCTTGAAATATCCTTTGTGATAATGAATGCAACAACTTTCCACTTGATTGTTTCATTCCCAGCATAGTAAACAGTATGATTTTCTCATTAAAAATGACCATTGCTGGTGTATTTCAGCTCACTAAGGCCTAGAACAGCAGTTCTCAATCTGTTAGTCACAACTCCTTTGGGGGTCTTATGACCCTTTGAGAGGGGTCACTGATTCATAACAGTAGCAAAATGACAGCTATGAAATAGCAAGAAAAATAACTTTATGGTTGGGGGTCACCACAACGTGAGGAACTGTATTAAAAGGTTGCAGCATTAGGAAGGTTGAGAACCACTGGTCTAGAATGTCAATTTTTATTTGTTCTATTTCATTTTGACGACTTCCAATTTTCCTAGATTCATACTTCTTACATTCCAAGGTCCAATTATTAACTGATGTTTGCACCTGTTTCTTCTCTATCTGTGTCGTGTCTCATCAGCAGATGAAGGTCCCAAAGGCTTTACTTCCACAGGCTCTGTTCTGTACACGTGACCATGGTTGACTCTACTTTCAGAGGGCAGTTCTTCCTCAATCATATTTTTAGTACTTTCTGACCTGAAAGACTCATCTTCTGGCACTTGTTCTGACAGCGTTCTGCTTCTTTTATTCAGGTTTTCAGCATCTGTCAATGTTTTGATTCTGTCCATAAGGTTTCATGTGACTAATTCCTCCAAAGTGGACAGTGTATGCCTTCTTTGTAGTCTGTTCTTAGTCTGGAAGCTCTGCTGCAACCTGTCCACTTTGGGTGACCCTGCTGCCGTTTAAAATACCAGTGAAGAGCTTCCAGCACACAACAACACACAGGCCACCACAGAATGACAAACTGACAGGCAAGTGGTGGTTTTGCCTTATAGTGATTCTATATAGAGTTTTTTAGGCTTTAAGTGTTACAGAAGCAGATTGCCTCATCTTTCTTTAATGGCGTGCTTGATGAATTTCAACTATCAACTTGGCAGTTAGCAGTCCAATACCTAACCCACAATGTTGCACCGAATCAAACCAAACCAACAACTACTGCCATCAAATAGATTCTGCCCACAATGACCTGATTGGACAGAGTAGAATTGTCCCTGTGGGTTTCTGTAGTTTATAAAGCTATGAATCTTTTTTTTAAGCTGTACATCTTTATAGGAACAAAAGTCTCATTTTTCTCTCTTGAGTGGCTGATGAGTCCGACTTGCTGACTTTCCTGTTAGCAGACCACTGCATAATCTGTTTCGCCACCAAGGCCCCACAAGGCTACTGGGACTCCTTTAAACATAAAAACCCATTGCCATTTAGTTTCTGATCAATCCAAAGGTAAACTACCATTGAGTTCATGTAAACTCATAAGATAGGGTAGAACTGTCCCTGTGGGCTTCTGAGTTTGTGAATCTTTACAGAGCCAGGAGGCCTCATTGTTTTCCCCTGGAACAGCTGATGGTTTTGAACAACCAACTTTGAAGTTAACAGGTGTGGTAGTTACATAAACAGGTGTCAATTTAGGACTTGAGAGGATTAAGAGGGAAGGGGTGGAGTCTGGTCTGTCAATTGGGTCATAGCCAATGAGGCCTCTGTGTGGACATAGCCTTCTCCGGATTCTGGGACACCTGAATTTCCTCCTTGGAGGCAGGAGACACTCTCTCTCAGTTCACTCCCTGGGAGACATTGCAGCTGACAAGGCACATGGAATTATGCTAGTGCCCTGAGTTGGAGAAGCCATGTGGAGACTCCTGCCAGCACTGGGATGCTTACAAAGCCACTGGATCCACAAGACTTCCCATCCACTCGCCTGTGATCATCCTACATTCAGCATCATTGCATGTGTTTCATGAGCCTGAAGAGGACTTTATAGATTAGTATCAGACATATGGGCTAATATCAGACTTATGGACTTGATCTGGACTGGGCTGGGATGTGTTCTTAATGTACAATTACTCTGCATATAAAGCTCTTCCTTATACACATATGAGTGTCCATCAATTTGTTTCTCTAGTCTACCCAGACTGACACAACAGGTCAGTATTTACCTGACAACACCAGCAGACCTACCTTTTAAATATAAAAAGGAGCCTAAATTAGTAGATTTACTTGTATCTCTTGATAGGTTTGGGACAGGACAGATGTCTGAGTGGCTTATTAGAAAAAGTAAGTTTTAGGGAGGAATGAAACATTCCAGAATGGTGCAAATGGTTGAATACTGGACTGCTCCTTGGAACCCACCACGTGGCTAGTGACTATTATACTGGACAGTGTAGTCATAGACTGGAGCCTGTTTCAGGTATAAGTCACCAAACCTTCCTTTCTTTTTTACAAACCAAAGACCTTACATCACTTATTACTAAACTCTCATAAAAACCAAGGAAGAAACCAGATGATTTGCCAATACAAGTTCAATTGATTAGATGGTGGCAAAAGTCTTAATCCAACTGAGCATGACAGGCCACTAGTGAGCCTGGGCAAATGGGGCCATGAGTGCCATCCCTCAGGGGGCGCCTGACAGACCCAGCTCGGTTCTTCAATGTCTTCTCTTGTGGGAAACAGAAGGATTTCTCTTAGGTCATCTCCCTCAAATATATGCCAGACTTAGCTGCTTGTGAATGACTGTACACTTGGAGGTCATCAGAAGTAGCCATCTAGACCAAGCAGACACCACTGTTTATCCCACAACAAGTAGGGCCCACTCCCTTCTGATAACGATAGTCTGTTTCCTTGTAGGAGACACCAGAGAGGTCAAACTCGCCCAAGGATGACCAAGGTTAGGCTGCCATCATGAATCTAGGGTCTGCCCATCTTGTCACATGTATAACCCTAGACCTTCCCATTCCTATGAGCACACCCCTAGCTCATCCTCTTCCTGTTACACTTATGCCTATCATAGATCCCCTTCCTACAATGTGTATGCCTATTGTACTGCCCCTTTCTGTGACGTGTGATTCTGTAATGATGGCCCCCGAAAGTGATATAATGATTGGTTAGCAATAAAGAAGGGCTCTCACCCTGGAGTCTCGCCCCGGCTCCCAGGGGCCCAAAAGGCTCCCCAGTTCTCCGGTTCTGAGGCTGGTCCTGCTCTCGCAGCTGGGTTCCCCCCACGAGGACCACCAAGCGAGGTTGAGGTGAGCAATGCTACTATGAGTTGTGTCTGACTCATTACTTGACTCTATCTCTTACCTCTCATGCTCTCTGTGACTTTACTATAATCTTTACTTATTATCGCTGTACAATTGCGCCTACTGGACCTGTGATGATTTGTGGGGGCCCCCCACTGCCTTTACCCTACATTCTCTTGGAGTTGTACCTGATCTTACTACCAGTTTTCATTTGAATCCATTGGGGGATGGGCCGGTTCTGCTTCTGTTTCTTGGCCAGGAATCTCTTGATCCTGGAAGTCTTATGAGACGACATGGTGAAGTCGGAGAAGCACCACACTCAGGATGGCGGAGAAAATGAGAGAGCTCGTTCTTGACTGCTTAAGTATTGAAGGCTGACAACCCTAAACATCTCTTCAGTTTGAACTGAAATGGAAAGAAGTAGACAATTGCAAAGTGAAAGGGTAGATAAAACAAAAATAAAACCAAAAGACCCTTTATTGATTATTGAGATCAGAGGAGGACCCATATACCATTCTAAACCAAGTAATAATAATAATAAAATGTGGATTGACTGAATATTTGGTATCTACATAACTAAAACTAAAAAAACTATTTTGCTGTGCGTGTGTGAGTGAGTAAACAGAATGACATGAATTGACAGACGATTCTGGTGTTACATAATACAGTAAAATATAAATGAAACCTAAACACCAGCAAAGAGTTGGTGTAAATTCAATTAAATATTTATACTCTATACAACAGATCTTTTGTAAAAGGCAATATTATAAACCAGAAGCCTCAATAATAAAAGGGAACGTAAATGGGTTCATTTTTATAATAATGCACCTAGGTAAATTATAATCCAACCCAGTTGCCAACAGGTGACTGTGATATTATATAATAAGATGATCCAGTTGTGTTTAAACTACCATTGTATGTTAACTTGAAGATATATACAAGTATAGGGGTAGAGTCTAGCCTATCAATCAGGCCACAACCTGATGGTGACTCCTTGTGGGCTTGACCTTCTGATAAGGAGGACCCTGGGAACCGCCCCTTCTCTCTCTGCCTTTATCTTCCTCCTGGTTGACCCTCCTGGTTGAGCCCTGAAGATGGATTCACAAGACGTTGTACTCACCAGTCTGTGATCTTCATGCATTTTGCATCATTGCATGGGGCTATGAAAGTCTGAAGAGGGACTTATGGACTTGTTTTCCTGATGTATAATTAGTTCTTGATATAAAACTTGTGTTAGTCCAGTTGACTAGAGAAACAAATTCATAGACACTCATATGTGTGTAAGAAAGAGCTTTATATAAAAGTGCAATTGTAGATTGAGAAACATCCCAGCCCAGTCCAGATTAAGTCCATAAGTCCAATATTAGCCCATATGTCCAATACTAGCTCATACATTCCTCTTTAGACTCACACAGTCATGCAATAATGCCTAATGTAGGAAGATCATAGGCCAGTGGATAGAAAGTCCTGTAGATCCAGTGGCTGTGGAAGGATCTCGGCGTTGATGTGGGTCTCCACGTGGCTCCTCCAGCTCCAGGGCTCTGGCTCCATCAATATAGTTCCGTGTGGCTTGTAAGCAGGAATGTTTAGCAGAGAGTGTGTGTGCCCTGCCTCCGGAGAGCTATTTTCCTCTGTTGTACCTCCAAAGAGGTTATCAAGCTGCAAGCTGGTTGGCAGGCTAAACTGTTGGCAGCAAATTATGTAACTACTACAGACCATCCCTTGTCAACTTGACACTTTCACACAACTCTCTAGTCATACATAATTTTCAAACAATAATAAAATCATATCTGTACCTAAAAGGTTAAAACTAAAATGCATACAATTTTTAAAATGTGCCACCCTCATTTAAGCATAACATTCTATAAGTGAACAAACCGAAAATATTCTATATTTATGCAAACACCTGCACCATATGCTGATGAACATATTTCCCCACCTATGAAAATTTGTAAGCCAGACACTTCATGCCTTTATCCACCCAAATTTGGGTATCCAATTTCTATACTGCCCACTTACATCAACCCAATGCTGTAAGGAGATAATCATATTCTTTGATGTGAAGAATTTTCATTCCAGTTATCCATAAATAAGTCAAATCAGGACAGCCCATCCATAAAGTCAGCAGCAATATGCACCAGTTCACAGACTCATAAATCTCTTCATCTGGTTGAGTTCTGGTCAATTCAATGTGAGCTGCCACACTTAGCCTCACCAGGGTGCCCATTGGTTGCCTTGATGTTAGACCATGGCCCCATCACAAATTCTCAACAACCCCAGCCCCCTTGGGCTAGGTCATGCTATCGAGGTCACACTACTCTATAAGCATCAGCCCAGCCAACCCACTCTAGTCCTTCTCCTCTAGTTCCTGTAAACCAGGTTCATGGGTGTCATTGGCCAGACTCAACTCGTCTCTTTATTACTGCATTTTCCCACTTCCACTCAACAAGTGGATCCAGGTGGTCACCTAGCAAACATTTCAGCCTGACCACAGGTCCCTTTAACATTCAGTCCTAGATAGTTTTCTTCATGGTTCCAGATAGTGGTGGTGGTTGGGGTGGGGGGGGGATTAAAAAACTAGAGGAAAGTTGTGTGTTTCATTGGTGCTATACTGCACCTAGAGTGGTTCAGCTCTTTCTTGTGACCCTTCATTAAGAGGATGTCCAATTGTCTACAGATGGGTTTGGGTCTCCACTCTGCCCTCTCCCGCACTCACATAGATATGACTTTTTGTTTTGGGTCTTTGATGCCTAAAACCTGATCCCATCAACACCTCATGATCACACAGGCTGGTGGTGTGCTTCTTCATGTGGGCTTTGTTGCTTCTCAGCTAAATGGTGTGTGACTTCTTTTTGTTTCAGTGAATGAAGAGGGACATGAAAGACAACAATTTGACGCCTTAGAAGAGGCGAAGAAAAAACGAGGGAGGTGCTGTCAGACATCCAAACAGATGAGTTTGAAAATGTTTTCCAGAATGGAATCTCAGATTTGACAAATGTATTAAGTGTAATGGTGAGTACTTTGAAGGTGATAAGGTTGTTTTGTAATAAAATTTAAATACATAGCTTTGAAAAAAAAATCCACACACACTCCTTTCTGGTGTGATTGTTCACTATCTAGGCCTGTCTATTTTCTGGCTGAAAGTTGATCTCTGGGGATGAGTTCAGCTCCAGGCTTGAAGAGTATCTAAGGGTTACAATCTCAGGGGTTCCAGAGTCTCTATGAAACCAGAGTAAGTCTGGTCTTTTTAATTACTTTGAGTTTTGTTCTACCCCAACCCCCATCTTTCGCCCCTCTCCCTGTCTAGGGCTTTCTACTGTGATCCGGATCAGAGCAGTGGGGGGCAGCTGGGCACCTTTCAATTCTTCTGGTGCTGTTGGCTTTGCCATTTTCTATTTTCTCCAGATTTTTAGCAGGAAACAAAAGTAGTTTTTTAAAAAATAATTTTATTGGGGCTCGTACAACTCTTACCACAATCTATATATCCATCCATTGTGTCAAGCACATTTGTACATTTGTTCATCTTCAAGCCTTTAAGACCCCAGATACTACAAAAATAGTTTTCAAGGAAGAAAAAAATGTTTTCAATAGCGAAAAGTATGAAGAATAATATATCAAACATTCGTCTGTCTACCACCTAGATCTGAGAGTTGTTCAAGATTTTTCATATTTGCTTTGAACATTTCTATTCTTTGAAATTCAAAGATTCTTAAGGGTCATCATGATCAATTAGTATCTCATAGTCTGCAGAAGCAATGCTCTACATCCCTAGTAACAGCCGGACTTTTACAAACTTGTGAATCTAAGGTGCAACTACTGATCTTACTACAGAGCAAAGAAGAATGAAGAAAATCAAAGAGGCGTGGAAACAAGTCAACTGGACTGATGAATCATACAAATATCAGTCCTCACACTCCTGAGATCAGAATAACTAGATAGTGCCTGGTAAACTAGATAGTGGTAAACTACCAACCGCTCTGAAAAGGACCACATTAGTTGGTGTGAAAGGGAGTGGGAGGACAATTGGGTGGGGGGCACTAAAAAAAAAAAAGACCAGGTTTATAAGTCTTATAGATATGGGTAGAATGCCCAAGTCCGTGGCCTTTGTCACCTTTCACTTCTGGAAATGAATACATCCTACTGGCTCAATTTTCAGCCCACAGTAGAGAGGTCTATGTGGGGAATGATGACCCTAGGGAGGTACACACACAAAAGAATAATCAGCCATTTGAGATCAAAAGGGTGGCATTTACCTAAGGACGACGTTCACAAAGGTTAGGAAAGAAGAATGAATGGAAACAGAAAACATAGGGAAAAACTGGGATCAAGGAGAGCCTGTGTCCTTGTGGTGCAATGGGGTAAGCCTTGGCCTGCTAACTACAAGGTCAGTGGTTCAAAACCACCATCCACTCTGTAGGAGAAAGGTGAGGCTGTCTGTTTCCATAAAGATTTACAGTCTCAAAACTCCTAAGGAGCAACTTACTCTGTCCTGTGGGGTCCTATAAGTTGGAAAGGTTACTCCTTTGCCCAGGTATCTAATCTACATTCTGATTGTCACACACAGTTAAGGGTCAGTCCCTCATTAGTCCTACATGGTCTGAGACTGCCTCATAGCCCAATGGTCTGTTCCCCCATAGCCCAATGGCATATGGATTATTCTGACTCATAGCTATCCTACATTGTGTCTCAGAGGCTATAAATCTTGACAGGAGAAGATAGCCTCATCCTTCTCCCAGAAGTAGCTGGGGGTTCGAGCTGCCAACCTGAGGTCAGCAGTCCAATGCTTCCCTGACAGTGTCACCAGGGACTATGCAAATAAGGTACTTGTGGCCACCAGGGGGTTGGACAGCTTTCTAGAAATACAAATAATGTGCACAGCTCCCGTACGAAACTGGAACCAGTTACATTGCCAGAGTTGGTATCAACTCTGTTGGTATGACAACTCAAGTTGTCACCTCTCTGTGGGCCTAATGGCCTGGCCCCACCTACCGCATCCCGTGCATTGTGCTACATACATGCTCTCACCCCTCCCAGCCCCACCTTTCATGACTATGCTCAACACCAGACTCTTTTTCCTTGGTGGTAGTAAGTTTCCTCTTTCCACCTTATTTGCATGATCCTACCTGGTGGTATCACTATCAGGTCTAGAGGCGCCAGCCCATAGCTACCCAGTGCCCCTGCCACCATCCCAATGGACCTTAGGACATTTTGGTGTCAACTCCTCTGAAAGCACCAGGGGGCACGATCCTCACCCTGACATTCGCCATTGTGATGCCACCAGGTAGAATCATGCAAGTAAGATGAATGGACCCTACTCAAGGCACTGGTCAGTTTGGTTCTCCCACTAGGCTTAAATGAGTCATCCCAGAGGCGAAAAGAGGGGACCTCACAAGCACCAAGGAAAAAACCTAGTGTTGAGCACATCCTTTGGATCCTCAGAATAAGAGAATTGAGGGTCTTTGGACAGGAAGCTTATTAACAGAGTGGAGTATCACTGAACAATTATTGTCAGAGCTAAAGAGCTTTATAACCATTGCCTGAGCAGAGTAGAGATCTGATTAAGAGGTCAAGGTCTAGGGGCTAGAGGGTGGGGCAAGGGGCTGCCTGCAGATGCCGCTGAAGCAGCTACCCTGATTGAAGAATTGTTTCCTGAATCATTCTTGATCCGGAATTGTAACCTATTATTTCCCTAATAAACCTCACAACTGTAAGTGTGGTCTGTAAGTTCCGTGTGGCTATTGCATTGATTATCAAATCCAGCAGAGCAGTTGCCAATGCCACCAGAGGGACAGCTGCTGTCAGAATTGGTAAAAAGTTTGGAGGATGTATCTGACTCCACCTCATAGCAATCAGCCTTGGGCTGCTGATGCTGATAATGACTCTTGCTTCCACTCCTGAAATTAGGTCAGATGCTCCCTCCACACCTTTATGGCCTGCATAGCTCCCTGAAATGGGAGAGTCACTCTGGCTTGACTTCTCCCAAGTATCCCTCAGCTCCCACTCCTCATAATCCTGATCAGTCTGGGTCTTGAACGCACTCAAACTCAGAAGGCCTGAGCCGAGCTCTTCCAAGGCCTCTCCACAGTCCACTCAGCTGGCAGAGCAGCACCAGAGCAGGCAGTCGACTACACAACTCCACAGACCTCCAGTTGGAGAAGACAGGCAGTCTCCTTTCTTACTGCCTCCCCACCATGAGGGTGGGTTTCCCCTTCACTGCCTAGGTAGCACTCCTGAACTGCCAAGTCACACTATCTACCTGATGAGTCATCTAACCGATCTCATACACAGCCTGAAGATTTCCTTAATCCTCCCCCACAGGCACCTTTTTAAAAAATTTTAATAAATCATTTACTGGAGGCGCTTACATCTCTTATAACAATCCATACATCCATTGTATCAAACACATTTGCACACATGTTGCCATCATCCTTTTCAAAACATTTTCTTTCTACTTGAACCCTTGGTATCAGCTCCCCTTTTTCCCCTCCCTCTCCCACCCTCCCAACCTCATGAACCCATGATAAATTATAAATTATTATTATTTTCATATCTTACACTGTTCGCTGTCTCCCTTCACCCATGTTTCTGTTGCTCGTCTCTCTGGGGGAAGCTGGTTATATGTCGATCATTGTGATTGGTTCCCCTTTCTCCACCCGCCTTCCCCTTCTCCTCATGGTATCACTACTCCCATTTCTGTTCCTGAGGGGTCGGTCATCTGTCCTGGATTCTGCATGTCGAGAGCTCTTATCTGTACCAGTGTACATGTTCTGGTCTAGCCAGATTTGTAAGTAAAACTGGGGTCATGATAGTCGTGGGGGTTGGGGGGGAGGCGGGAGGAAGCATTAAAGAACTAGAGGAATGTTATATGTTTCATTGGTGCTATACTGCACCCTGGCTGGCTTATCCCTTCCTTGTGACTCTTCTGTGAGGAGATGTCCAATTGTCTTCAGATGGGCTTTGGGTCTCCACTCCAGCCCCCCTTGCTGGCATCGATATGATATGATTGTTTGTTTTGGGTCTTCTGATGCCTGATACCTGATCCTGCTGACACCTTGTGATCACACAGGCTGGTATGCTTCTGTTAGGTAGGTTAGCAAAGGGCTGGGAATGTCCGTTAAAGCGTGCCCAGAGGGCCAAGCTAGGGGAACAAAGGAGTGGCGACTGCACGTGCTCAGGGTTCCCACCGGTAGGCAGGGGTGGGCGTGAACTTGAATTGGCTCATCTAGCCAGGTGAATTCAATTCAGCCAATGGGGTCGATCAGTGGTCGTCCACCACGCCTCCCTGTGGAATCCTTGAAAAGGCAGAAGTCCGGAGTTGAGCGGCAGAGAGAGAGAGAATTCTGGCGCAGAGAGCTTTGGCAGGACGTAGGGACACTTGCGGGACGCCGAGCCGCTTCCGGCCAGGCTGCATGTCCGGGAGGAGCCCCTTGGGTGCCGTGTAAACCTGAAACTTTTTTTTTTTCCCCTGAAACTTATAACTTTCATAAAACTCACTTCGATCACGAACCAGGCTTTGGTGTGTCACGAGGAGCCAAGGACCGAGGTATATCTAGCTCCAGAGAGATCTAACACTTCTTCCATGAGGGCTTTGTTGCTTCCCTGCTAGATGGCCACTTGTTTAACTTCAAGCCTTAAGACCCCAGGTGCTATATCTTTTACAGCCAGGCACCACCAGCTTTCTTCACCACATTTGCTTATGCACCCATTTTGTCTTCAGTGATCATGTAGGGAAGGTGAGCATCACAGAATGCCATGTTAATTAGAACAAAGTGTTCTTGCATTGAGGGAGTACTTGAGTAGAAGCCCAATATCTGTCTGCTACATTAATACTTAACATATAAATATTTGTACATAGGCCTATATCCCTATAATTATATAGAAATATATTTACATATGTATGTGCCTGTATTTATGCCTCCGTAAATGTCTTTGCCTCCTAGTTCTTTCCTCTATTTCCTTTTACTTTCCTCCTGTCCCACTATCATGCTCGACCTTTCGCTATCAGTAATTCCTCTCAGTTATATTGCATTTGATCAAACCCCACCCACAGGGATTCTAGGACCTCCTTGCCATCAATTTTAGATCACTTTTTGTTCCCTTGTTCCTGGGTTTGTTGGCTCTCCCCTTCTATTCCCCCCTTCCCCCTCTCTCATGCCCCCTCCCCACAACTGTGGGTCCCATTGTTTTCTCTTCAGGATCGTTTATCCTGCCTATCTTATACAGAGAGATATGAAAGTCATAATGATTGTAAGGGAGAGTGATAAAGAGGCAGAAGTAAGCCCACATGCCCCTTGATAAGTGTTGCTAAGATATCTGGCCTCAATGGTCTTCAACTTTGTATTCTGTATTCGCAGTGAGGTAAAACCTTTTGTTCTTGGCCTAGGCCCTCAGCCCCATGACACTGATTACATCAAGAATTCGCATAATGCAGCCTATCTCAACCGCCTCTCTGACACGTTTAGTCTCTTGTTCCACTTCAAGTTGACAAAGTGTTATCTTTAAGTAACAATATCGATTTACAAACTAAGAGCATTTGCTTTTCCTTGTACTTATTTTTGCAGTATATTTTATATATAGTGATACTGGCTCCCCTTTTACCAAAAAATATGTGTGAGGTTTATTTTTTTATTTTTTTTTAATCAATTTATTGGGGCTCATACAATTCATCACAATACATAAATCAATTGTATAAAACACATCTATACATTTGTTGCCCTCATTATTCCCAAAATTCGCTTGCCTCTTGGGTTCCCGGAATCAGCTAAAATATGTGTGAGTTTTAATGAATTGACAAGCATTTAAAAAAATTAGTTGGTTTAAGGAAAACATTAGATCAATGATATCACAGATGATGTGGGGGGAAATAGTAAAAATGGTATTTGAATGACTGCAGTTTGTGGAAGAATGCCTTTATATAAAAATGAAAATATGTATAAGCTAAGATATATAACATGCCTAAAGTAGAGTCTGGCTTTACCAGTATGTGCTCATTAAATTCTAGCTATTCTAACACATAGGGAGCCCTGCTGGCACAGTGGGTTATGGGGTGGGCTGCCAACCTCAAAGTCAGCAGTTCAAAATCACCAGCTGCTCTTGGGGGTGAAAGATGAGGTTTTTCACACACATAAAGAGTTACGGTCATAAAGAGTTATCGTCTCGGAAACCCACAGAGGCTGTTTTACTGTGTCCTATAGGGTCACGATGAGTGGGCTTTGTCTCCGTGGCACTGAGGGAGAGGGCTCCACATGCTCAGTGGTTTGTTTGTTTTAACAGCTCTGTGGGTGTGTAGCTTACATGTCATGAAATTTCAATGTGAAACTCATTGGCTTTGAACAAATTCAGAGTTGTGCAACCAACATATACATTCAATTTTAGAATAACGCCATTACTCCCAAAAGACCCCTCCTGTCCATTTGCAGTCCCTCTTTCTGCCCCCTAACAGCAGGGAAACCTATCCATTTCAGTCATCTCTGTAGACTTGTCTTCTCAATTTGCCTTTTCTCCTACAGATAGACTCATGCAATACATGATCTCTTTTGTCTGGCCTCTTTCACACAGTATAATGTTTTGACGGTTCCAGCATAAATAACACTGCTATGAATACTCACAAGTTTTTATACAAACATGTTCTCATTTCTCTGGGAGAAATGCTCAAGAGTAGACTTGCTGGGCTGTATGATAAATTTATGCTTAGATTAGAAAGGGCTATGCTGTTTTCCAGAATCGCTAGGCCTTTTACGTACCTGGTAGGAACGCAGGAGGATGCCAAGGGTTTCCCATGTATTGTTTTGAATACATATGTGTGCTCACACTGTAACTACTATTGTAAAGGTGAGAAACCTGAGGTGGTCGGAAAGTTAACTAACTAGCAAGAAGTTCCACGGGCTGGCAAAGCCCGTACTGAACCTTAGCTGACTACAAACACCACACTTTTTCTGCATGGGTCTAGGTTCTGTGGTAGGTATATGTTTTCTACACTGGGGTTGAGGAGGTGGCTGCAGATTCTCTCTTGGTTCTCTCTAAGGCATAGGCAAGAGCCCTGGTAACGTAGTGGTTACGCATGGGGCTGCTAACTGCAAGGTCAGCAGTTCGAAACCACCAGCTGCTCCATGGGAGGAAGATGGACTTTCTACTCCCAAACTTGGACTCCTACCCTGTCCAAATAGGGTAGCACAGTCGACTTGATGGAAGTGAGTTAGAAGGTATAGACAGGAGTCCTGGTGGCACAGTGAATTATTACTCATTGGGCTGTTCACTGCAAGGTTAGCACTTCAAAACCACCAGCCGCTCTGCAGGAGAAAGAGGAAGCTTTCTTGTAAAGATTTACAGACTTGAAGCCCACACAGGAAGTTCTAGCCTGCCTCACAGGGTTACTCTGAGTTGGAATGACTCGATGGCTGTGAGTAGGGTGCTGTTAGAAGACACAGACACAGAGATCAGGTGAGCAATGCGGCCTAGGGCCAGGGAAGGGTGTCTGGGCTTTTTGACTGCCTGGTCCTGGGTGCCAAACCCCCGGAAATGACTTACGTGAGTCATGTGTTTCTTGAAGCCTCATTCAGGTTAAGGAATGACACAGCCGTGAGCAAGCTGGGT
>NW_022109491.1:57218787-57220424 GCF_000313985.2 Echinops telfairi
GGGAGTGAGTTACACTGAGCCATTTGTACTGCTTTATAATTTAACTGTTCATTTCTTGTATTATATATCTATTATCTGTATATAATTTAACAGTTCATTTCTTGTGTTATATATCTAATTATCTTTATAAATAAATATATAAGCTTATCAGCAATCTGGTTTTATCTCTCTAGAGAACCCTGTCTAACACATATACCATTAGTTATATGAGACTAAATGGTCAACATTTATCCTAAAATAAAGATGAAAAGGTAAGAATAGGCAGACAAGCTAGATTTCTAAAACAGAACAAACAAAATGGAAATAACTAGAATGTGGACATTGTAACCAGTGAAATGTAGCCAGTGACATAAAATAATTTACATAAAAATTGTTAAATGGGAACCTAATTTGTTGTGTAAACTTTCACCTAAAATACAATAAAATATATATATATTTAAAAGATGGTTTCTGGTATATATCAAGTATAGGACACCATACCACAAGTAATTTAATAACATTTTGATTACCTCAAAGAAAAATGCCATGCCCTTTATCACTCTGCTATCTCTGTGGCAGTTACATAATCTGTCAATTTGCGAAGGGGTGGAGTCTAGCCTATCAATCAGGTCACAGCTTGATGACCTCATTTGGAACCCAAAGGAGATAAATAGCTCATTGGAGGCCAGATACACTCTTTGTCTCCCTGTAAGACATTCTTGTTGACAAGCCGCATGGAGCTAAGCAGATGGAGCCAGAGCCCTGCAGCTGGAGGAGCCATGTGGAGACCCATGCCAGTGCTGAGATGCTTCCATCACCACTGGATCCACAAGAATTTCTACCCACTGGTGTGTGATCTTCCTGCATTCGGCGTCATTGCATGTGTTGTGTGAGTCTGAAGAGGAATTTATAGACTGGTATTATACATATGGGTTAATATCAGACTTATGGACTTGAGCTGGACTGGGCTGGAATATGTTCTCAGTATGCAATTATCTTTTATATAAAGCTCTTTCTTATACACAATGAGTGTCTATGATTTTCTTTCTCTAGTCAATGCAGACTAACACACTCTTCATTCCTCCTTCACCAATCCCATTGTTGTTTGCTATCTAATCTATTGGGATTCATAGTGACCCCATGTATACAGTGCAGAACTGCTGCATAGAGTGTTCAAGATGAAGGAACCTTTTAGAATGAGAGTGCCAGGTCTGTCTTCTGAGGCACCACTGGGTATATTCAAACCAGTAACTTTTCAGTTAGTCTTGTAGTTATACAGAAATCATATGCATATCTGTGCCAACAGTATACATGTGTTATTTTCATAAGCATGTTCTATCCTTATTTAAAAATATATCTTGATAACTTCAATTTCTGGTCACATAGAAAAGTAGGCACTGATTTTTATATTACTTGAAATGTAGGACAAAAGTATTTGCCTGTCATCAAACAACAAAAAATCATATCATTGTGTGCTCACCTTCCTGATAACAATCGTTGAAGACAAATGGGTGCATGAGCAAAAGTAGTGAAGAAAGCTGATGGTGCCCAGCTATTAAAAGATATAGCATCTGGGGTCTTCAAGGCTTGAAGATAAACAAGCGGCCATCTAGCTCAGAAACAAAACAGCCCACATGGAAGAAGCACACCAACCTGTG
>NW_022109491.1:57221603-57223107 GCF_000313985.2 Echinops telfairi
GGGGGGGGGTTGCTAAGAGTCAGCATTGACTTGATGGCAATGAGAGTTGTATTGACATCTGAGTCTACACTTGGGAGACAGATACCATCTTATTAAATGCCGTCAATATATTCAGTCCTATGGTTCTTACAGATTTCAAAGCACAAATGTTGGGACTTCAGAGAGCCTCGATGCTGAACGACATCTACAAAAATCAGTGAGCTACCTTTCTCCAGGTGGTGAGAAATGGTATTATTTTATGTCTCATGAATATATTGTTTATCCCACATGTAGAACAAGTAAACATGTGTTTACAGTGCTTACAGTCCAATATTTGCCAAAGTTTAAAGCATACTGACATGTCTAGTATGAAAATCTTTCTGATGGGTGAAATTTTTGAAATTCTGTATAGAGCTCTCTCTGGATGTTTGTGCATGGCTGTGTGTGTATAATTTATGAATTTTATTAAGCATATATACAGCTAAATGCACACAATGTATCAGTACATGTACAATTCTGTGACACCGATTGCATTCTTAGAGATGTGTAACCATTTCCACCTTCCCCTCAGAGTTGATCATCCCTAATAACATAAACTCACTGCTTTCTAAGTTTCCTAGCTAATCATCTGAGTTGATATTGTCCATTTGATCTCATATATGTAGTTTTTAAAAGCTAAGTTTTTTCACTAGTTCAACTAAAGTATCATTTGGTTTTAATAAGACTTTAGAGAATATTTTTGGTATAAGGTTTAACTACTATCTCAGGGCAACAGTTTCATTCTCAATGGCTCCCGAAAGTCTCAATGGAATGAAAATTTAAAATTCTGTTCCATATACAAACACCATAAATATATGAATGGATTTTGGGCTTACTCTTAATTCTAGCTCCAATCTAAGAACAATTAGCTCTTATGACATGGCCCTGTTTGATGTTTGAAGAGGTCACTGGAGATATGGGTGCTATAAACGAAGTGGAGTGAAGCAAAATGGTGACTGGCTATCAGAAGGAATAGCATCTGGGGTCTGAAAGACTTGTCTTCAAACACGCAGCCATCTAAGTGAGGTGTCAACTAAGTCCACATGAAAGGAGCACACCAGCCTGTGTAATCCAAGGATTATAAATAATAAAATCTAAACCCAAAGGCAGAAATGGAATCAGAGCTTAAATTGTGAACATTTGGTTTGCAGAGGCTATGGGTGACAGTGGAAGCCCAAAATCCATTTGTAGGAGCCACAGTATGTACCACCTGTTACTTATTCACCTGTTGATGAGCCTGTAAGTTGTTCCCACGTTTTGGTTACAATTTCTTTTGAGGCTCTGCTTTCATGTCTTTGGGGCAGACGCAGGAGTGGCATTGTTTTGTCGTGTGGTAGTTCTCTTTCCAGCTCCTTCAGGAACCACCACCCTGCTTTCCACAGTCCCTATTCCATTTTGCTTCCCACCAGCAATGAATAACCCATATCTCCACATCCTGGCCAAAAGTTTTCCAGTTTTATGAGGTTCTATTGGTCTTTTGCCATTT
>NW_022109491.1:57226032-57233156 GCF_000313985.2 Echinops telfairi
ATGCCAGGGGCTTAAGTGGAGAGCAAATGTTTTGAGAATGACGAGGGCAATGAATGTACAAATGTGCTTTACACAATTGATGTATGTATGGATTGTGATAAGAGTTGTATGAGCCCCTAATAAACAACATTGACAACAAATGAGTTTTTGAGGGATTCAAAGGCTCCAGGTTAAAAGGTAAGTTTCTCTAGTCTGGGAGAACAGTTATAAGTGTATTTCATTTGGATATCCTGAGTGACCCGGACATGTCTGCATATGTATGTGATTTCTATCAAACAACAAAACAAAGCTAAAAAGATTTTTTTTCTAGCAACCTTGCCTCTAGCAATGCTTCCATTAAGTATTTGGTAATTAAAATTTCTTTATGGTGAAAAAATAAAAAGTTTACAGAAAATATTTTTATTCTTGTACATATGTGCTTGACACAATGGATGTATGCATGGACTGTGATGGGAATTGTACAAGCCCTCAATAAAATAATTTTAAAAAATTTTATCTTATGTTTACTAAAATTAAGAAAAAATATCTGCTATCTTGGAATGTGATGACAAACTTAAGAGGAAAGAACTTTGCTCTGTTCTCAAGCACTCTTGGTCATTTGAATATTATCAGGAAGAGAGGTAATCAGAATACTTTCATTCCATGATTACAGGAGTAGAGCAAACAAAAAGCACTCTCAGGGAGGGGAAAAATAGGTATTGCTTAAATTTAACTCTATGCATGCCTTGTATCTTGTAATGTTTGCTCAGAACCAAGGGACTTCAGCACCTTAAAATCCAAACAAGCAATTCCTCCCTCATTTCTCATTACATTTACTTTGAATCATAAGAGAAATGTGGTCCTTACTGACAAAGGAGGGGCATTTCTCTAACCAATGACACTTAGTTACCTCAGTCTACCAAACTATGCGTCCACACAGTTTTGTCTTCTCATAGGCTGTCTTGACATATGTGCTAGAAAAATCCAACTTTTCCATCTGATTTGCATCAGCAATATCTCTTTCTGAGGATTATTCATGGATTATCCATAAGTCTTTAGAACAACGTTCCTGTGGATCTTAATCTTCGCTATATTTGGAATAGGTTGTTGCTTTTGAAAATGTCCTTTCTTGCATTTAAAGTAAGAGTTACATTAGTTTACCATTTGTTGTGATCTCACATGGGACCAATGGAACAGTCCACGTGACAGACTGTCAGTCAGCAGCAAACAAACCAAACTCGCTGGCTTCAGGTCCATCCAGACACACAGTGACCCAACAGGAGAAAGTAGAACTGCTCTTGTGATTTCTGGAGACGAAATCTTTATAGGGGTCCAAAGTCTCATCATTCTCCTGAGGAGTGGCTGGTGTTTCCAACTGTTTGTCTTGCAGTTAGCAGCCCAAGTCATAAGCCACTATGCCTCCAGCACTCCTTGCAAGCCATAAAGCACTATTCAAAGTGTACGGATTTACTTAAAACAGAAACACTTTGCGCCTCATTGATTTTTTTAATTAAAAAAATCAGATTAAAGTAAACACAAAAAGATGCTCCAAATGTTTCTTTGGTGGAAATCCTTGGCAAACATATTCTTGAATGTTGTCTGGGAGCTAGTTCTTTGAAAACTGGTTGTTCCCTTTAGTTAAGTGTTTTGCTATTGTTCGCTTGCTCTCCAAACGCCTTTCCATACAACCGACCCATTTGTTCAAAATTTGCAATTGTCTTTTTCTCCATCATTTTCATGTGCTTTTCTCATCAGCCACATCGTGGTTCTCCTAAAGGTGAAGCCAAGTCATGGTGGGGAGGGGAGGAAACGTTGGCAGAAGGCCATTGTTCATTTAAAAACTGTTACTTAATATAGCTTTCTGCTTTGCATTAGAAAGCAGCCTTCTGCAAGAAACAATTGGCAATCCAGCTCCTCTAATATTTCTTCCACAGGGAAGCAGGACGAGGGAGGAGTGGCTGGACAAATCGCTGTGACACCCACAAGGAGGAATCCGAGGAAAGAGAATCAACCGTGCTTTCTGGCTTTTGGTGAAGCATTTCTCTAGAGAAGAGCACCCAGCCCACGCACACCTAGTCAATTCTGGCTCATGGCGCTCCAATACAGGCCTATGGGGCTGTAAATCCCCAAGCCGAACAGACAGAATCATGAGTCCACGTTCTCCTGATCCTTAAACCAGACAAAGTTGTCACACACACAAAAAGAGAATTATGGACCAATATTGCTCGTGAATATAGATATAAAAAATTTTCAACAAACTTTTAACCAATAGAATTTTTAAAAAATCGTTTTATTGGGGGCTCTTACAACTCTTGTTACAATCCATACATCAATTATATCCGACACAGTAGTACATATATTGCCATCGTTCTTTTCTAGACATTTCCTTTCTATTGAGCCCTTGGGATCAGCTCCTCTAACCAATAGAATTTAACAACGTCTCAAAAAGTCATGTATGAATGAGTGGGAGCCATACCAGGAATGCAAAGGTAGTACAACAATAGAAAAGCAATGAAGAGACGTCACCACATAAATAAAATAAAATAGCCACATGACCCTATCAACTGACAGGGGGAAAAAGCATTTGATAAAATATAACACACTTTCCTGATTAAAAACCTCAACAAAAGAGTAATAGAAGGGAACTTTCTCAACAGAATTAAGGCATACTCGATGACAGAGAGTTTGGTTTGGTTTTGAGATATAACACCAACTGCCAACATTACTCTAATTGCAGAAAGATGAGAGCCTTAGTCCTGAGAATTAGAACAAGATAAGAATGTCCATTACCAGCACTCTTATTCTATATTGCACTGGGAGTCTCAGCTAGAACAATAAGACAAGAAAGATAAATAAAGGTCACCCAAATTAGCAAGGAACAAGTTAAACTATTCGCAAATTACATGATCCTATATATAGAAATCCCCAAAGCTTCCTCAAGAAAACTATTGGATCTAATATAGAAATTTAGCAACATGGCAAGGTATAAGATCAAGATACAAAAACCAGTTGAGTTTATTTACCCTAAAAAGGCATGTTTTGAAAAGAAAATCAATAAAACAATTCCAAATATAATAGCCCCACAATGAAATACCTAGGAATTAATCTAATCAGGGACATGAAAGACTTATAAAATGAAAATTTCAAAACACTTATACAAAAGGACTAAAAGAGATCTACATAAATGAAAGGACTTTCTTTGCCCTAATTCAAGGCATAAATATATTGCTGAACATAATGAAAAGTATCCTCACTACAGAAACAAAATAAAAAACTGGGACCTTCTAAAAATATGACATTTGTGCCATCAGAAGATTTCATCAAAAGTGTTAAAAGAGAACCCACGGATTGGGAAATAATACTTAGTAATGATACATCAAATTAAGGGCTAATTTTAAAAACTATAGAAAACTACAACACCTTAATAAGAAATATACAAATAACTCAATCAAAAATGGACACAAGACATGAGTAGACAATTTACTAAAGATGATATCAAGACAGCCAACCATATGAAGAAATGTTTATGTACTTTAGCAAAAAAAAAGAAAAGAAAACAGCTCACACCGACACTCTTAGTACAGTTAAAAAAATAGATGTTGGAGAGAATGTGGAGAGACTGGAATGCTCATACATTACTGGGGGGACTGTAGAATTATACAACTACTATGGAAATCTATAAGTTACCTCCTTAAACAAATACAAATACAATTATCTTATGATCGTTCAATCCCTCTACTGGATAAGTGCCCTAAAGAAATGAAGAATACAACACATATAGACATATGCAAACCTACATTGCAGCAATTTCCATAATAGAAAAAAGATGGAAACAACCCCAAACTCCAACCAGAGAAGAAGGGACAGTCACACAACGGAACCACATCCTGGGTGTAATGGGATAACACGACTGGCTTGAGGAGCCGGGCTGTGAAACTGCAGAGTATGTTTTTCTTTAAAAACCAAAACAATAAAGTGGAAAATGAGAGAGAGAGAAAGAAGAGAGAGAAGACTTACCGCTCCTAAAAACCCTCCTGGTTTCTTACCTCTTGGATCTAAACATTGGTCTGAGTCCCTATACAAGGAGGAAAACTGAAACAGAAGTCGATTTGGATTATGCAGTTTTTGTGGTAAAGTAGGGTGCCTTGGCTGATATTCAGTCGGCTTATACTCGAGTATTTATGGTAAGTTAATTTCAAACATACGAGAGAAAAAAAAGAAAAAACAAAAGATTTCTGTGTTCATGGACTGAAAGACTATTATGAAAATGTAAACAGCACCTAGAGCAATCTACAGATTCATTACAAGCCTAATTAAATCCCAGTGACATTTTTTACTGAAATGGAAAAACTAGTCACTAACTTAATATGGAAATGAAAGTGACCCTGAAAAGCCAACACAATGTTGATTAACAAGGACCAGAGTAGTAGGTCTTAAGGGTGGCGCCCTAACTATCAATCTGGTCGTGGCTCGATGACCCCTCCTTGGAGATGTGGCATTTTGTGTAAGAGAGAGATGGAGCCAAGTGAGATTCTCTTTGGCCACACTCTTCACCTTTAGCTGGGTCTTGCATCTACTATGAGTAGATATCAACTCATAGTGACCCTATTTTAAAAAAAAACCCAAACCAAAACCAGTATGTATTAAATTACATAGTTACAGATACTTCTCAGATACACTTTGCTAGGATGATTTTCTGGGTTTGAAAGCTCAGAACGCAAGCCTCATGGGACAACTCAGTCAACCATCTGTATCTGTATTAGCTTACAGGGCTAATGCCACACAAGCCATGGCCTCATTTACCCTGAGACCAGAAGAAGAACTAGATGGTGTCTGACTACCACTACTGACCATTCTTATAAAGGTCAAAATAGATACACTCTTATAGAATGGGAGAAAAATCAAGAACAGAAATCAAATTCTCAAAAATGCCAGGATGACAGGACCAGATGCAATTAGAGGGCTCCCTGATGTTACTACATTGCTTTTCAAAAAGACGACTGTAATTCATAATGACACTAACATGGTTTGAAATTATTTTCCCAAAATTCTACTAACAATAAATGCAAAAATTTTAACTTTTTTCATATGATGACTGCTGTTGTTCGGTGATAGAGTTGATTGCAATTCACATCGACCATCTGTACAACAGAATGAAAGAACCTGATCCTGCACCATTCCCACAATTGTGATGCAATCATGTGTCAGTTCACCTATTGGAGAGCCTTCCTCTTTTTCACTGGCCTACTTTATCAAGGATGATGCCCTTTACCAGGGACTGATCTCTCCTGACAATGTGTCCAAAGCATGTGAGACAAAGTCTTGCCATTCGTTTGTTAGAGAATAAAACCAAAAACCAAATTCATGGCTATTAAGATGATTCTGACTCATAGTGACCCTATCACTTTGTAGGACCGTCTACCCTGTAGGACAGGGTAGACCGAGAAATGAGATGCTAATAACAAGAGTCTTAGGCTTTGCTTTTTCCAGCTTACTGCCTTGAAAGAATGGTGGCGTGTCAGAAGAGGAAAAGGGTGGAAAAAACCAAGAGGGGCCAACACTTTCCCTCATTTGAGAAAATGGGTCTTAGAATCCAGGGAGACAAGGGAGACTCAAGTTGGTGGGAAAAATACCAGAGAAGGAATTGTATAACAAGACCCAGAAACCGGAAGCAGGTTTCCTTTGTGTCTTTAGCAGAGTGCTGATTATATTCTGTAAAGGGAAGCAAAGATAAGAAAGACAGTAGAATTTTCCTGGGAAACAATGCAATCTAAACATACACTTCACCAAAGAAGCTATATCGGTGGCAAATAATCACATGAGGAAATGCTCAACATTATAAGCATTGGGAAATGGACTAATTGTACTTATATGGAAACTACAAGGATCAAGAGACAATTGTTCAAACAAAACAAGGAAAGACCACGCAGTTTAACATTTTAAAAGACGTGTGGCAAGGCTGCAGTCTTTCATCTTATTCTGTCTGTATGCTGAACAAATAGCAATCTGTGAGGTTGAACTACATGAAGAAAAATGTGGCACCAGGATTAGAGGAAGATTATTAACCTGTGATGTGCAGATGAGACAACCTTCCTTGCGTAAAATGCATATGACTTGAAACACTTTCCAGTGAAGGTAAAAGACACTGTTCCCCTTGAGCATTAAACAGAATTCTTCATAACTGGACCAATAAATAACATCATGATAAATGACAAAGTAATTGAAGTCAATGATTTAATTTTATTTGGATTAACAAGCAATGTCTATGGAGACAGTATTCACAAAATCAAGCGATGTTTCATTGAGTAAATCTGCAACAAAAGAATTTTTTTAAGCTTTTAAAAGTAATATGTCTTCAATGGCTATATGCATCTGACCCAAGCGCTGGCCTTTTTCGCTTGCCTTATCATATGCATTCAAAACTAGACAATGAAAAAGAAATGAAAAAGAAAAAGATAATACATTTGAATTGTGGTGTTGTTGATGAACATAAATATACTGTGGTCTGTTAGAAGAGTAAATAAATCAGTCTTAGAAGGAATACAACTAAGTTGATCCTTACAAGTTATGGTGAGATATGTGTTTCTTTATATTGAGTCTTGAAAACCATTGTTTTAATATTTTATTTACATTTTTAGTTGTTTTATGTGAGAGTGTGGAAATTACCCTGCTGCCCCATTTTGGCTGAATATAAGAGTCTACTACCATGACAAAATAATAATAATTTATAAACCATCAAGCGTTCGTGAGGGGGGGTAGGGAGGGAAAAAAATGAGGAGCTAATACCAGGGGCTCGAGTAGAAAGCATATGTTTTGAGAATGATGAGGGAAACAAATTTACAAATGTACTTGACACAATGGATGGATGTATGGACTGTGATAAGAGTTGTATATGAGTCCCCAATAAAATGATTTTAAAAAAGTCTACTACCTTCTACATGCTTCAGAAGTTTAAAAAATTTAAATAAATTATTTTATTGGGGGCTCTTACAGCTCTTATAACAATCCATATACCCATTAATCAATGCTTTAGAATTTTTATTAAAATAGTATGATATAATATATATGGTGATTTATAACTTAAAAAAATCATTTTATTAGGGGCTCATACAACTCTTATCACAATGCATACATACATCAATTGT
>NW_022109491.1:57235079-57238850 GCF_000313985.2 Echinops telfairi
TGCCCATAAACTTTTGTGTGTCTTTATACTTTGGATGTCTTTTAAAACAATAGCTTGCGTGTATGTGTGTGTGTGTGTGTGTGTGTGTGTGTGTGTGGGACATGTGTGAACATGTAAGTTCTGTCTTAATCTTTTTTTTTTTTTACTATATTATTATTTTACATTCATTGTGGTCTGAATTCATTTCTACCATTATGTGCTATTTACTTGTTCTAATTTTTTAGTCTTATTTTCTCGTCTTGACTTTAACTTTTTAAATTCCATTTTAATTTTACCTCTCTTATGTGAGGGGGTTTCTAATATTAAAATGAAAGATAACACCATTATTCTTTGATGGTTCCCCATTGGGGCTCACCTCTATAAATTCAGGAGCTCTAAGAGTTTAGTCCTGGACCCTTTAGGGTCACTATGAGTTGGAAATGACTCAATGGCAGTAAGTTTTGGTAAAATCTTTCCTTCAAACCTAGGAAGACCTGTGTGTGCTTCTGTGTCAATGTATCTCATGTGCAACCACCACTCATCTGTCATTGCAGGCTTGCATGCATAGGCTCTTCCAGATTATGACAGACAAGGAGGAAAAGTCTGGAGAGTTGCTTCTGAAAATTAGCCAATAAAAACTAAACAGACAACCAAGGTCAGATCCAACGACTAGGTTACACATGAGGTCACCATGACTTGAGGGTGACTCTATGTCTGCTAACAATGATGACGACAATGTACTAGTCTAGTTCACAGGTCTCAAATTATTTGACCTACTGCCTCCTTTTCAGAAAAAAATTTTAACTTAGTGCCCCACTAGCAATGAAAACTTTTGTACTTTGTATAAAGTGTAGGTATCTGCTTTTGCAGCCCCGATTGTTCTGATGCCCCCCAGGGGGTGGTATGACCCTCTTTGGGAACTTGATTCTAGTTGGAATTCTAAAGACAGTTGAAGTGTAATATAACCATAGTAAAATCACTGCCATTGAGTTGATTCTAATTCATAGCAACCCAATAGAATTCTAATCAGTCCTCTTCCAGTCTTCCCTAATCATTTCTCTCCCAGTCTCCCCGGTGTCAGCTAGGGTGCCATCATTTAATGTCACTCACTTTATGAACTATCAACTCGCTGCCACTGAGTTGATCCCTACTCATTGAGGCCCTGTAGGACAAGGTAGAACTGACCCTGTGGGTTTCTGAGACTAACTTTACATGGGAGTAGAAAGCCTTGTCTTTCTCCCGAGGTGCAGCTGGTGTTTTTAAACTGCTGGCCTTGAGGTTAGCAGCCCAGCTCATAACCACGATTCCTCCAGGGTGCCTATAAAGTATGAATTCTCACTCTCTTTTTTTTTTAAAGTATCAATTCTCACTCAAACTCTTAATGCCACCGAGTGAAAGGGTTTCCAAGACTGTACTGTTCACAGGCATAGAAAACCCAGTCTTTCTCCATGGAGCTGCAAGTGGGCCACAGGACTGCTAGTAGTTTCAAACTGCTGACTATGTGGAGTGTGGCCCAACTCATTACCACTATACCACCAAGGCTCCAGAAATTCTTAGTTATTCCTAATTATTCTCTAGAAGTCCTAGCAACCTCCTCCTGTCCTACATCCTACTCATGGCAAGTCTTGTGACTTTGCCACCTAAATACATATGCTATCTATACACGTTTCTGTATTTCCACTATTGTTATTTCAGTGGAAATCATTATTCCTGCTTAGAGCATCTTGCAACAGACTCAGAACTAGCTTGTCTCTCACCTCCTATTCCTAATATGCTTCTTTGAAGGTCTAGCTATCATAATGATAACTTTCATAGATCTATCTCCAAACCCACTGCCATCTTGATTCATATATGAGTTTCTGAGGCTGTAAATCTTTACGGAGCAGATGGTCCCAAATTTCTCCCAAGAAGCAACTGTTGAGTTTGAACTACCAACTTACAGTAAGCGGTCCAATGTTTACCCAACAGGCCACCAGGGTTTGTTACATAATGTGTGCCTGTGTGTATGCCACTATGTACAACAAAAAAATGCCTAGTCTTGTCCCATTGTCACAATAGTTGCTATATTTGAACTCACTGTTGTAGCTACTGTGTCAATCCATGACCTTGAAGGCTTAAATTGTGCAAAAAATAACAATCTCTATGCTACAGGCTTCAAAGCCCTTTATTAAGATCTTGCTCCTATTGACCCAAACTTTCTGTTACCATTGTACACATTGTCCCGTGTTTCAGCATTCTAGATCTTCCGACTGCTCTTCAGTGTGCTAGAGTAGATGCCTCATGAAAGCGTGAGTTTTTGTTTTTCCCTTGCTTATAATCTTCCTAGGTGGGTCGCATAGCACATATTTATTCAATGAAAGTTTACAGAGCTCACATGCTTGAAACAAACAAGCCCTCAAAACACTTAATTTCCCTTGGGATACGATGTTCTTCTCTAACATCTTATGGTCAGTTTCATAGGTCTTTGTGAGTGGGCCTTGATTGGATGGAAGGGGGTTTCTTGAGGGTTTGGTGAGTGTGGTGTGGGTGTTTGGTGAGTGTGGTGTGGGTGCTTGGTGAGTGTGGTGTGGGTGTTTTTGGGTTTTGTGAGTGTGGTGTGGGTGTTTGGTGAATGTGGTGTGGGTTTCTGTTCTCAAGTCTTTGCACAGTTGTATTCTTTTTTATGTGATTAGTTAGCCAATAGTAATCTGTGGGTTTTATTATCATTGATGCGTTTCCTCCTTTCAATTCCAGACATCTTACTACTTTACATCCAAATCTCACTTATCTTTAAAACAATCTAGGGAGGTCGCTATCTTTGCCTCAAGAGGCCTGGCGTTTCTGAGACCCCCCCTGCACCCCGCACAGGTGGGAAGCTGCCCTAGATGTCTCCTGGGACAGAGGAACTCTTGTGTGCACTGGATGGCCCTTGAAGACTAAAACTTTACGGAGGAGCTGAATGTGGAAACCTAGGTTAACGACTCTTGAATACGATTTCTGAAACGTTTAAGGAAATTGATTCCTTATTTTCAGAATGACCAGAATGGCCAAGGGGATAGGGCAGGTGGGGGTAGTGGCACTCTATGGTTTGGCAGGAGAACGGAAGGGATGGTTTCGGTGTGTTAAATGAAGCAAAGGGAAATTGAAGGCTGACCTGCAGTAAAACATGTATGAACTCTGATGGAAGTCGGTGTCCGGAGCTCAGGAGGAACGCCTAGCTCTCAGCACGTTTAGGACGCAACATGCAACACGCAAGAGCTGGGAAGATGTCCCCAAAACCTCACTCACTGCAGGGCTGGGGAGTGGCACGTGTTTGGGACTAGCGTCCCTCCCCCAAGGCAGGTCCACTGAACTGCAAACACTGCTGGGGCGGAGGGCGCATGGAGTCAGTCCAGGTGGATGGGCTCCCCCTGGTCCAATGCACCCTCCCCCCCGCACTCGAGTGCTGGGCTGCGCCAGGTTTGGCGGGGAAGAACCTAACTCACTTTACAGCTTTCGGCAAGGGTGTCTCAGACCCTCGACGTGCGGCGCATCCTCTCGGGCTCGGAGACCCACGCCGACGTTTGTACCTTGTACCTTGCTCGGTCCATCTTTCAGAGGGCCCTGACCCTGTGGTCCAAGAACTACGCTTTCTGATTGGCTTACAGCACAAACGCAAGCAAGCGCCGGGTGAGACCCGTGCTTTGATTGGGTCTTAAATAAACAGCTTAGCACGAAATAAAGAGGCCTTCCGTCATTGGGCTATTATGTGGATCTCCTTTTGGCTTCTCCGCAGACTGAATAAGCGTCTCAGAATCTTCGTCATGACTCTTA
>NW_022109491.1:57239843-57247101 GCF_000313985.2 Echinops telfairi
TTCTGAAGTGACCCAGTGGCCCCCCGGGGACTCGAGCAGACACCGAGAAAGAGTGGTGGGGGTGGTGTGCTTGGGTGCACCCTCATCCTGGAGTGGGCAAAGCGGAGGAGCAGGGGTGGGAGTGATATTGGGAGGCCGCGCCCTTGTCAACCTGGGCACGATGTGTGGTGCGGTGCACAGCTGAAGGCAGCAGCGGGGCGAGGAGCGTGCTGATCGTGTGGATCCCAGTCGGTCATCAACTTCCATGAAGCATCAGCTAGTTCATTGTAGGTGTTAGGTGTTCTGAGGCTAACGGCATAGTCACTGCCGTTTAGGCGTATTAGCACGTTGCAGTCGAACTTTGTCTTGAGCCCTGCATGGTGGATTTAAATTAGTTGAGATTCAGTTAGGATTTCAAATAAAATTTAGTGTATGCACACTCGTCGTCCAAATGTATAAACACTTGGGATGATTTTGTTGCTGTCGCTGAGGATTGAATGTGTGCTAAAACTAATTCAGCTTAAAAAAAAACCCCAAAATAATTCAGCTTCTTGTAGTCACATCTTGGCAGGCTCATTATCCCCCTGGGACTTTTGTCCTTTAAAAGTGGTACTTAATAATTAAAAGCAACACAATTGTTTGTGATTACCTTGTGACCTCTTCCTGTTTCTTCTTAGTTATCGTCCCCCCTTTGTTGCAAGCCTTTTGAAGGCAGTAAGGGTAGTATACTGTAGTTATTTTTTTCCCTACTTGCCCATACCTCCAGCATCAAAACTTGTATGTTGATCACCTATACTTATTTGTTGCTTCAAAATTGAAAATATTTTTTTGAGGGGGAATGGAAATTAGGTTTGTTGGAGGCAAAGCAATGTTAAAGAAGTGTTTATTTAGTCTGATGTGTTCAGAACCACTTTTAAATATCCCCTGTTGTTTCATTAGGGTGCTGAAGCCATTTTTAGTGGGAAAGAAAAATTACAGCATATTCCACCCACCACATATAAATGTGTGTACTGTTTATCTGAATGTAATAGAATTTGTATTCTAGATTAAGATTTCTGTTTCAATGGTTTTGAAGTACTTTTTCCTTAGAGATTGTAGTGACATATGGATCACCTATTATTCCAGCATAATTCTAAATAGATTGGTACTGCCTCAATTTCCACTTGCCTGGATATATTGTCTCCCCCCTCGCCCTGCTTTTAAGTATATAATTATTATAGAAAATATAGAAGCAGTGTCTAGTGAAAAAATCGCCCACAGTATTCAGTATTTAGAAATAATTTCTGCTGATATTTTGGTGTGATTCAAGTTTTTAGGTGTATGGTTCCTGGATGATGTAAATGACTTGCACTAGACTACAACCAAAAGTTTGGTGGCTCAAATGCATTCAGCAGCACCACAGAAGAAAGGCCTGGCAATCTGCTATCAAAGATTATAGCCAGGAAACCCCTTTGGAAACGCTATATAACCATGGGTTTTCCACGAGTCACGGGTTAACTTGATGAAAATGGTTTTGGTTTATGGTTTATGTGTAATAATACATTTTTAAAATATAAATTTTCTTTTTTGGTGTGAAATGTATAAGACCTTTTTATAATGTTGGCATCAGATCTTGTTATTTAGTATCTAATTATTGCCTGATTGTTTGCAGCTTTCAGTAGCGTCTCCCTTTATCTCACGGGGACATCATGAACCTCCTCTGAATTAAAATAACTTTACTATTTCGTTTTGATTTTTTTAAGCATAACATTTAATGGACATAGGTTTCTGAGTAACAAACTAAACTGCATAGATAAATACACAATAACGACAATGTCATTTGGTAAATGACATTGATAAACTATTAAACATCCAGTTATTGCAACGTTTCTTTTAAATTTGAATCCTGATGTTCTTTGTCCTACTAAAATACATTCAGCCCCATTTTACCTTCTCTCCATGTGTAAAAAAAGTGAAGACATTCTTTCCGTTTGTGTTTTCCGAGTAGTGTTTATTGATTACTACTTAAATTTATCATAAACCAGAAGACCAAACCCATGTACTGTTGAGTTGATTCTGACTCAAAGCGACCCTATTTAGGACTTTTGGTGTAAATTCAACAGAAGCAGATAGCCTCATCTTTCTCCCTTGGAACTGCAGGTGGACTTGAACTACTGACTCTGCATCGGCAGTCCCATGCTGTCCACTATAGATACTTTAAAAATTGCGAACAAGAATTTGGTATCTGTAAAGCCAGTGAGGTTAGAAACAGGAAAAGTCTACAACCAAGTCTTCAAAATGGTGTCAGCATGAATTCTCCTGGGGATAAGATGGTGCTAAAATCCTAAACACTGCCCCGGGGTTAGAATCCTATTTGGGAATTGTCTGTTATGTTGATGAGTCAGTGTCAGTGTCATTTGAGTCGATCTCTTGGAATATAAAGAGATTAAACAAGTTAGTGTAGAGAGAGATGTTTAAGATGCTAAGACACATGGAGATCTCAGAAGCAGAAACTATAGAGACAGACCTCCTCCTAGAGTTGCCAGCTCTGAATTTAGACTTTTAGCCTTCTAAACTGAGACAGTGTGTTTGTTAAAGCCATCTGCTGTGGTCTTACTGTTGTAGCAGTATTAGATAGCCAAGACAGAATGGGCAACTTATTTTATTTTATTTGTTGGATAATTCTTTTGGTCGGCACTTCTGACTCCTGCTGACTTGAAACTATTTACTTGCTTTGGTCAGATTACTGCTACAGTACATTCCAGCGTATTTTTTATTTATTCTCAGTGTAATAGCCCTAGTTCCAGACAGGTCTGTAACACTCTTAACTGGTGCCTCTCTGATTTATTTATTTTTTGACATTGGCACCTCACTATTAGTCCTAAAACATTTTTTCAGTATCCTTTTCCAAAATTCTTCAGTGGCTTTTCATTGCCCATACCTGTAAAGATTATTTTTTAAAATTTCAGGTTGTGAAAAGCACTTGGAAGTTTTTTTGGGTAACTTTGAAACAGCGAATTTAGGGCACTGAGGAGTGAGGAGAGGGAGGGAAGTTGTTAAGCATTGTCAATCACAAGGCACAGTTAAAATTTAAAACGTGATGGAAAACACAACCAAAACTATTAAAAACAACCGCATAATAGTTTAAGCATTACAAACATAAAATACAGATTATTATTAATATTTTCTTTTAAAAATAGTTTTATTGATATGAAATTCACATGTCATACACTTCCATAGTTAAGTCGCTTTTTAAAAAAAAATCATTTTATTAGGGGCTCATACAACTCTTATCACAAGCCATGCATACATCCATTGTGTCAAGCATATTTGTACATTTGAGTTAAGTTGCTTTTAAAAAGAGTTATCTACATCACAGTCAGATCTAGTGCTCCCACATTCATTATTTGCTCCCCAATTCCCCTCCCCATCCCCATCTCCCCTTCTTGTTAAACCATCGCATCAGTTATTCTCTGTATCCACTCCTGTGCTTAATCCACTGGGAAACCTAACAACAAACAAGAAAATGGGAAAATGAGGAGCTGATGCCAGGGGCTTACGTGGAGAGCAAGTGTTTTGAGAATGATGAGGGTAATGAATGTACAAATGTGCTTTATACAGTTGATGTGTGTATGGATTGTGATAATTGCTGTATGAGCCCCCAATAAAATGATTAAAATAAGAAAAAAAAACAAAATGAAAGAGAAAGATAAAAAGAAATAAGAAAGAAAAGACCACCAGCAATTAAAAAAAAAAGGCAAAGAGAGGAAATTTATGTCATGGTATAAGTGAAAATTACTTAATTTAGAGCAAATTCCAGTTGGGTCCAGAGGGAGGTCATCTGACCAGGGATCATCCTGTACTGTAGTTCATCCACCATTATCTAGTTTACAATCATCTCTGTCTCATAGTAAAGCTATCTGAGTCCCTCACCTGTGGCTCGAGGGGATCTGCCAGAGGCTTCATCTGACCGGATAGTCTGCAGATGGATTTTGGGCTCCCATTGTCCTCCATAGCCTTCTACAAATTAGATGTTCACAATTTAAGCTCTGATACTTTCCCCTTCATATTTGGATTCTGTTATTGTCATCTTGGATCACACAAGCTGGTGTGCTTCTTTCATGTGAATTTAGTTGTTGACTCACTTAGATGGCTGCTTGTTTGAATAGAAGCCTTTAAGGCCCCAGACACTATGCCAATTGCTAGCTAAGCCACACCTGCTTTCTTCACCACACTTTGCTGTAGCACTCTTGACTTCAGTGAAGGCCAGTGTTGAGCAGGGCCACGTTCTAAGAATTTACTGTTCTTGGATGGGGGCTAGAAGTAAGTGGGAGCCCAGACTCCATCTGCTTGTCCCTGGGTGATGAAGGACTCTGGTTTACTTTAGCAGTCATGTTGTCATCTTATGTAACAAAACAAGACATTAGAACAAACAGGAAAAAATTGTCTATCATCCCCTGGGGTATAAGATGTTTGCATTGATAACATCAGTGAATTATCCAATGGCATAGAATATGAGGTACTGTTGAGAAAAGGAGTTTATGCCAATATAGTTCAGCTATAAAATGCAATCCATGAGATGTTGCTTTGTACAGATTGAGCTATGCCGGGGACATTTGCCTGTAACATTCCTTACAGGGCCAGATCCTTGCCTATCAGTGTTAATTTCTTAAAGGAGTTTTGGTAATGCTGTGGGTTAGGCTGCTAACCTCAAGGTCTGGGGTTCAAACCTAGTGCTGCTGAACATAAATATAAGTGGGTATTTAAAAAAAAATCATTTTATTAGGGGCTCATACAAATCATCACAATCCATGCATACATCCATTGTTGTCAAGCACATTTGTACATTCATTGCCCTCATCATTCTCAAAACATTTGCTCTCCACTTAAGCCCCTGGCATCAGCTCCTCATTTTATCCCCTCCTTCCCTGCTCCCTCCTCCCTCATGAACCCTTGATAATTTATAAATTATTATTTTGTCGTATCTTGCCCTGCACCCGCCATCTCCCTGCACCCACTTTTCTGTTGTCTGCCCCCCAGGGAGGAGGTTATATGTAGATCTTTGATATCGGTTCCCCCTCTTTACTCCACCCTCCCGGTATCGCCACTTTACACCATTGGTCCTGAGGGGATCATCTGCCCTGGATTCCCTGTGTTTCCAGTTCCTATCTGTACCAGTGTACATCCTCGGGTCTAGCCAGATTTGTAAAGTAGAAGTGGGTATATTTTTAACAAGTTAATTTTCTAACACTTGAGGAGGCTAGAAGTTCTAATTTAGGGTTCTAGGCTAGGAGACTAGTTGGCTCACAATTCAGGAGGAAGGTCCTTGTCATTAATCCTCCCTTGGATCTAGGAGGTTCTAAGTGCCAATATTCGAGGTTCACACCTGGCTCGTTATTTGACATGGTAGAGCAGTCCCTCTATCTCTGCTAGATTCTCTCCTTGTACCTCTCCCAAGATAAAATAACTTTTCCAAGATCACCCTTTAAGTTGGATCAGGGCTGATTGAATCCCACCCTAATCCATTTACCACTGATTGGCTGATCACATCAGTGAGGAATTATTATATCATCACATAACTGCAAAATCACTGAGAATGATGGCCCAACCAAGCTGATGTATATATTTTGGAGGGACACAATGAACAATATAGTATATTGTTTTTTTAATATCCCAAATTATATTTGATACATATATATAATTTCAACTAATAGATACTTGAAATATGTATCTGTTTCTGATTTTTTTTTTTAGTGCTGAGGATAGCACTCCCAAAAGCGCTGTTATTCTTTTTGAAGGATAATACACTATCTGAAAACCACACCAGGCTACTTGACTTGATTGTTATGAATTAAAAGTCATTAAGTAATAAAATGACACCTGTGAGTAGGTAAGCCAGTTGAAAAGAAGTCAAACCAAGTTTCATCAGCTGAATTTTCCCAATCTAGGCCACTGTTTTTTGTCATTTGCCATTTTTCAAGGATTTAAGCAATAATTTCATGAAAATCTTGAAACTAAGAAAATCAAGCTCACAGTTTTGCTTTTTCTCTAGGAAAAAGCCATAATATTTTGATTTCAAAGGTGGAATACTAAAAAAAAAAAAAAGGTGGAATACTTTGAAGTGTTTCTGGGACAACTGTCCTTTTAAACAGAACCATAGCATAGATAACATCTATATATTTTTTACTTCTACACTTGTAAATCTTTGGTACATTTGTCCTGTATCACCTTTGTAGGTGTATTTCCTTTTAAAGTTCTGTGTGGAGGTTTCACAGGAGGTGACTTTTTTTTTTTTAATCAATTTACTGGGGCTCATACAATTCATCACAATACATAGATCAATTGTGTAAAGGAGGTGACATTTAATGGCATAGCTCAACTCTACAAGCTAGCTCTGATCTCAGGCAGGTTACTTTTGTAAACCTAATTTTCTATATCATTTGATTAGTCTTTAGTATCCATATGGAGCCCTGGTGCTGGTACTGGGTTACATATTGGGCTACTAGCTTCAAGATCAGCTGTTCAAACCAGCAGCTGTTTCGAGGGAGAGATGTTATCTGTTTCTGTAAAGAGTTAGAGCCTTGGGAACCCAACGAGCCAGTTTACTCTGCCTTACAGGGTCTCAGAGGTGGAATCAACTCAGTAGCAATGCATTGTGGCTTGGTTTTCATTTTAATGGGGAGAATACTAGTAGTAGTCAAACAGACTTGTAGAAAGGTGTTTGCCAATCATAATGTATATGACTGGCTGAGTAATAGTACATAGTAATAAATGGCTTAATAATTGCTTACCTATTAGTACCCTTTACATAGTTAAACTGGTCTTTATATGTCCCCACAATATTCTCATTTTGTTCCTTCATGTTTTTATTTTTCCATTTTGTAAATGGAATGCTTGTTCTTCCCAAGCCCCTTTTCTACTGCCCCAGTTCTCGACCCACTGGGAATCCCATCCATCTTTTTAGAATAGTGACTGGCACTTGAACATTTTTTTTGGTAAAGGGCCAGATAGTAAATATTTTCTTCTTTGCGGGCCATGTAGTTTCTGTCACAAGGTCTGATCTAGCCCTTGTAGTGTGAAAGCCTGACTTTATTTCTGGATAGTGAAATTTAAATTAATATAATTCACATGTGCCACAAATTCTTTTTTTTCCCCTTTCCTAATGATTTTTAAATGTGAAAATTATTCTGAAGTTACTGGCTTTACAAAGACTAGCTTTGACCCATGCACTAAGGTTTGCCTACCCATATACTAGGGTAAGCTGAAAACAAACATTCCTCATTGAAGCTATATGGTTCAT
>NW_022109491.1:57249403-57251623 GCF_000313985.2 Echinops telfairi
GACATCTTAGACATGCTTTTCCAATGGCCTAGAGATTTCTTTCTGAGTCATTACACACTGAGGAATGCCTTTATGTAGGTGTGGTTTTTGTCTTTGAGCTAACAGTAGCCCAAGGTAAAGGAAGGATGATGTCTTGGTCACGCCCTCTAGTAAAGCAGTCTTAAGGATACCCCAAGGAAACAAAAGGTATGCCTTGGTTTACACCATCTCCTAAGATTGAGACTTGTTAGGAGTTGCTTCCAACCATGGAGCTTTATGCACAACCACAAAACACTGCCTGGTCCTGCCCCATCCTCACAATTGTTCCCAGGCCCCAGTTCATAGTTCAGCCACTGTGCCAGTCCAAATCATTGAGGACCTTCCTCTGTTTCCAGTGCCCCTCCCTTTTATCAAGCAAAGATCAAGATTTAGCCTGACCTTAATCTGGTAACAGAACTTAAAGGAAACCTCCAGTCAGTTCTGACTCACAGTGACTCTTTAGGACAAGGTTGAACTGCCCCTTTAGGTTTCTGAGACTGTAACTTTTAACACTAGAAAGCCTCATCTTTCTCCCGTGGAGCAGCTAGCTTGTGGTTTCAAACTGCTCACATCCAGTGCCTTCCCCACTACACCCCCAGGGCGCCTTGAAACAGAACTCCCTCCAAAATGGGATTGGAGCCATGGAGTGCAGAATAATGAATTTTTGTTGGAACAGCCATGTTAATTGACTACATCTCAAAAGTGATTTCTGAAACCTCTTACACCTCCTGCTTTGTGTTTGTAATTCCTATCATTTTTAAGGCCAATTTATTAGAGATTATTGGCAGTTTTGTGATAAACTATAATTATAGGCAATTTTATTCTAATGCCTTTCTGATAGTAGAATAACTACGAATCGTATGTTTAATTACAGTTTGAATTGGCCTATTTAAATGCCCTTTTGGTTTTGTTTTGTTTTGAAATCATTTTATTGGGGGCTCGTACAACTCTCATCACAATCCATACTAAATGCCCTTTCAAGGCACCTGTTTGTTCACTCCTAACTGTAGCTCTGACAGAGCAGCATCACCGTTTTACAAATGTGAAAAAGGAGAACTGCTTTAAAATAAAAACAGAAACACTTTCAGTGAGTTACATGAGTGATGAGAGAAGTATGTTAGGAGCAAAGGTCTGGATTCTTCATACTAGGATATAATGAAAATATCAGTGAGGTTGCCATCTCCTTGTATCAATTACTCATCTCTTCCTTTATTCACGTCCTCTTAAAGCAGATGAATTGTAAGTTATTCTGGATTTTAAGAACTTCCTAATTTGTAAGGACCTACGACCAATAAGGGTTTCAAATTCTTGTTTATGGTACATGCAACTTTTCTCCTGTACCTTAGACTTATTGAAGTTGGGCATTACATAATGTAAAATTACTATTAAAAGTAAATTATGTAGTAGTAATTGTATTTGATAGTGTTAATGATGAGTTGGAATCAGCTCATTGGTAGTGAGTTTAGAGTTTTGGGAATTGTGCTTTGGTTAGCCGCGTCACTTGAAAATTTTAATTAAGTTTATATTTTTCATACCTACACATGTAAATAACATATTTACACATGTAAGTGGCACAGTGGGCTACATACTGGACTGCTAACCACAAGGTCAGCAGTTTGAAACCACCAGCCGCTAAGCAGGAGAAAGGTGGGGCTGTCTACTCCTGTAAACAATTACAGTATGGGAAACCGAGAGGGGTAGTTCTACCTCATCCTGTAGGGGCACTCTGAACTGGAATTCATTTGATGACAGAGCAATTAATTTTTCTAATACATCATTTAAAAAATAATACTCCCCCATACATGATTTTCAATAGTTCTAATTATGTCTAGGAAATTTTTTCTAGACTTAATATATATTTCAAGTCTAGGAAATTTTTTCTAGACTTAATATATATTTTCACATTTGTAAACTTTATTTAGTGACTTTAATAAGCGCTAACTAAATGGAAAAATATTGATTCAAGGATTAGAAAATTAAGGATTATAATTTTGGGGGTTAATTTTCTGCAAATTGATGTATAGATTTACTGTAATCCTAGAAAATTTTAAAAAGATGATTAAAACAAATTTTTTTTGCAAAAGTCATAGAAATGCAAGACACTCTTGGGAAAAGGCAAAATCTAGTGCTTCTAGAGACCAGGAAGTCTTATGGCAGTATAGTAATTGAGACAGTGTGATGCTGGCACTAGGATGGACTAAT
>NW_022109491.1:57253383-57254439 GCF_000313985.2 Echinops telfairi
GGAACTAGAGGAAAGTTGTATTTCTCATCGTTGTTACATCGCACCCTGACTGGCTCGTCTCCTCCCCGAGACCCCTCTGCAAGGGGATATTTTAATCTTCTATCCAGTCTTTTCTTCAGTTCCTAAACAATGCTGGTCACATAATAGCATTTAATAAATATTATATCTTTAACATTATTATTTGAAAAAAAACAAACATTATTATTTGAATTTTTAAATGGATATTCTTCTTCCTGGCTTTTCAGTTACCCCTATCTGATTATTGAGTTATTTGCTCAATTGAATCTGGATGTAGAATCTAGCCTAGTGATTGCATTGAGATTGAGGAAATAGAAGCAGAGTGAAATCATAATTGGATTCCGTCACCTTCCTTAGAGTGAAAGCTATTGGAGCACAGAAGAGAAAACAAGAAAAACAAAAGTGTCAAATTCTGTTGTGTAATGGATCTGGGCTTCCCTTTCATGTGTCTCATGTATCCAGGTCTACAGATGTGCCGCAGTATATTACTTGATGTGGCTGTTCTAGCAATAGTCTGTAACTCCCATCAAATCGTTGAGTGGGACCATACGGATATGTCATGTGAAACTGTAATGTAGTAAGATCTGGTTCAGTTTGCTGTCCACTAGACATAAAATCAACAGTGAATCTCACTGCCTCTAAGGAAGAAGAGATAGGCGTAGAGCATGTCCGTAGAGTCGAGTTCCCTGTGCTGAACCGTAATCTTGAAAACAGAGCTGTGACATCAGAGGAGCAGTAGCAGGACCAGACAGAGCCTCAGACTTTGTGGCCTTCAAAATGAGCAAAGTGAGTGTCTCCGGAGGGAGGCTTACCTGCAGAGTGGGGTGCCTCAGGCGTTTAATTGGACTAGCTAGGTTTGCTGACTCTTGGGGCTCAACCAAGAGTGGTTTAGGAAGAGAGGAGTGTCTTTAGGCATTTATCAGCAGTGCTAAAGAAGCTTTGTAATACTTGCCCGAGAATGGCAGAGGCCCGGAGGCTGAGAGGGAAAAGACCAAGAGGAGTGTGTGCGCTTGTAGGCATAATTTCTGACTGGCAGAA
>NW_022109491.1:57255057-57257136 GCF_000313985.2 Echinops telfairi
AAATCAGGTCAGGTGATAAGCCACAACTCAAGTCTCAAGAACCAGAAGTCAGACAGAGGCAAGCCAGATGCAGAATCCAGAACGAGAAGTGAAATGCATGAAAGTGAAAGCAGGCTTTGCTTGCTTCTGGACATACTCAGTCTCAAAGGGGAGGTCACAAAGATAGCTTTGGGAGAGGTGTGATTTTTCCTTCTGCAGACCATGTCCGCAGGGATATAAAGGTTAATGACTTGAGTCAGACCTGTTTGTAAGGTAGGAACTAAAAATTTATTTCACCTTGATTCTGACTTGTTATCTCGACTCCCTCCAGAATGGGATAATAACCACAGATGTTGAGGGTAGAATTTGCAATATACCACAGAAGGGAAATTATGAGTAGAAGGCTCATATTAAGTAATTAGCTACATCTCAACCCCATTATCTTGAGTATGGTCTGTGAGTTCTTTGTTGCCATTGCAGTGAATTAGCAAGCCCAGCAGAAAAGTAGAATGTGTTGTGGGAGGGCTGGCTGTTAACATAATTTGTAAGAAGGTTGCAAGGTAGAGGCACGTCTGACGTCACCTCATAGGCATTAGCCTTGGGCTGATGTTGAGTCTGATTCTCCTTCTCTGTGAAGTTAGAGGAGGTCAGAGGCTACCCACATACCCCCCACCCCCCCACCCCCGTGCCAGTTTTACAACAGCCTTAGACAAGTAATAATTCTTGGTTATTGTGAAGCTACGTGAGACTGACTATTTAAAGGACATCTCACAGGGTCTGTACTGCATTATATGTTCATTAAAATGATAGTAGTTATAATTACTGTCCTGTTAGTTCTTTAGTTAAGCAACATTGCATTTCCATAAGATGCATTGAAAATCAGATGGACATTAGCTGTGTTGATATTTAAAATAAAGAGCTGAATCTGTTAAATGCTCCTAATTTTGTGGTCTCATTTAGTTCCTTTACGGGCTTTTCAAATGAATCCAATATGTTTTAGGCTACACCTGAATGAAATGGCCCTTTTAAGCATTATATGGCTGTCATAGAAGAACATTCCAGTAGTCTGTTAGTAAAGCAAAGAAGTTGATGGAGGAATAAATACAACTTGAAATGGGAGACACAGCATCCTCAATGTGAAACTAAGTGTTTGCTCTGACAGTCTGAGGGAGAGTTGAGCCTTTATACAGAAAAACACAAAGGGAGTGTATGACCACAGTCATGGGGCAGGGATTATAGATAGTTACGAGATAATTGCAAATTAAAATGTTGTAAAGTGAACCAATCCACCTCTAACAGCAGTCCTGGAACTCATCTAGCAAGTGATGCTCTGAACTATACCCATATACATTCCTCATGGGTCATGCTGCACAAGCACTCTTCCAAGATTACTATGGTACATATTTCTTCACAAACTGTTTCGGTGCTCCCTCTAATGTTTGTTGAGGTTGGCTTAAAGTTTTACCTGAAGGTCACAAGGCTCCAAACAATAGGCCCCATTCTTAGGAAGTCAGAATAGCAGACAAGGTAAACTTTAAAAAGAATGAAATAAAATTCCTGATTCAAGTTCAGATCAGAAATGTTCAATCTTCACAAGCACCTGAGTGACCTCACATTTCCCTCCCTGATCACCAGTCTGCAGGGACTCTTTGATTTCTGTTTATGAATGCTTTCTTCCCCATAGGCAGTTACCTAGTTGGAATTTTAAATGGCCGTTCACTGACCTTGCAAGACCCCTAGACGCTACTTACTCCATTCTACTTTGAGGAATGTTTATTAGCAATCAGGCACCATCCCCCCCGCCCTCCCCGCCAGTTTATCATGATGTGATTTATTGGTCCAGTTATGAGGATTTTTGTTTTCATTACATTGAGGCAGCTGACAATAGACAAAGGGGAAATGACACTGCAAGATGAAAAAAACTAGGATAAAAATTTCCATTCTAGAAAATTAAAATCTTCTAGAAAATACTATTTATTCCTAAAATCATCAGGAGAATTTAAAACTTTTCTCTTGATCTCCAACCCCCTATTACCCAGTTAGAGGATCTCCAAACACCTATGACCTATTTCAACCTGAGCTCCTTAGTTCTCCTCTCCA
>NW_022109491.1:57257784-57264795 GCF_000313985.2 Echinops telfairi
TTCAGTTGCCTACAGTTGGGCTTTGGGTCTCCACTCCGCACTCCCCCTCATTCACAATATGATTTTTTGTTCTGGGTCTTTGACAGGCACCATCCATTTAAATGACCTCTTCACTATGCCATAGCTTACACGTTCCATTGCTGTGATCTTTTGGTTGGTGCAAGGATATGTGTGGTGCAAGGTCACATTTAGAGGAGCTGCTTAACACGAAGACAGCTAACTAAAAATGTGAAATTAGTTTTCTATAAAATTATCGTTTCTAAAAAGTACATAAGTCTGCATAACAAGGGATTGAGCAGCTTGATTAGAGGCATTCGATAAATATTCTATAATACATTTGATTAGCCCTAAAAGAATTATTACAATGATTAAGTTGCTAAACATATCACAATCGAAAATGTAACCAAGAACCAATACTATTAGGTAACTGGCTGCAAGTATCAAGATAAGGGGAGCAGGCAGAGGGCATATTGAATCAATCTAGTGAGTTATCTCCAGATCTGTCTAATGTCTCATTCTAATTCTCATGAAGGGTTTATCCAAGAGCAAGTGTTAGCAATGGCAGACTGTTCCATGTTGTACTAGATAACAAGAACTATTATTTAGAGTAATCTCAGCAAAGATCCTAAAAATTTCTGTTGGCTGGTATTGCATCAGCAGTAGCACCAGCTACTATGGCAGCAGATAAAGTGAAAATAAATCTCTCAAGTCCAGGGATGCCATAAACTGGTAAGAGGGCTTAGAGGAACGACATTCAACTCCAGATCTCTTTGCTAAAGGGTTTTCAATAAGTACTATAAATTCCCTCTCAGAGCAGGCAAAGATTTACAAATCACTGATAAAATCTGTGCTTTCACTTTAAGGATTAGTATCTATCTGTTTACAAAAGATCATTTTATTGGGGCTTCATAACACCCATACATTAATTGTATCAAGCATATTTGTACATATGTTGCCATCATTATTTTGAAAACATTTATTTTTCTGTTGAGCCGTAGGTATCAGTTCTTCTTTTTTCCTCCCTTCTCCCCTACCCCATGATACCTTGATAAGTTATAAATTATTATTTTCATATTTTACACTGATGCTGTCTCCCTCCCCCCCCACTTGGTTACTGTTGTTCATCCCCCTGGAGGGTGTGTATGTGTGGTTATGTGTCGATCATTGCGATCAGTTCAGGAATTAGTATTTAAAGGAAACCTTAATACGCTTAAAATACGTAGGCAGGGTGTTGTTAGATGCCATCGAGGTTGTTCTGACCCACAGTGACCTTATGCACAAAGACGGAAACACTGCCCGGTCCTATGCCAACCTCACCATTGTTCCTATGCGTATGCCCATTGGTACAGCCACGGTATTGGCCCATCTTGCAGAGGACCTTCCTCTTTTTTTTGCCGCCCCTTATTTTGCCAAATATGATGTCCTTTTCAGGGACTGGTCTTTCCTGACAACATGGCCTAAGTATAATGATACCTCAGTTGTCGAGGTCAATTTGTTCCAAATGTGTGTTCGAACACCAAAAAGTGTGAGAACTGAACGTGTTTTTCCCATAAGAAATAATGGAAAACCAAATAATTGGTTCTGAGGTCTAAAAATTACACTTATAAGTTTATTTTTCCAGGATTTAACACAAAGTTAATAGCCTTAGGTTGTGGAAATACCCCTAAAACATCTGACCATAATCAATACAGTAAGTACACTAAATATCAAGACAGTTCAGAAAATAAAAACTTTAAAACTTTTGTGGTACCAGTACTTCATCTTGGCTTGGAGGCTTCCTGACACGCTGGGTGAGGGCGAGAAGCTGGAGGAGGAGGAGGAGAATTGGTATGTTTTGGAAGGAGCATCTTTCCATAATGACTGTTGGTAGTACACTTTCTGAGGTCTTTTCTCTTGATTTTTTTTCACCGTTTCTCACTGAAAAATCGACACCTGTTTCTGCCTTCTTTTCAACATGTTCCCAAGTGAGAGGCAGCGTTTCATTTGCTAGGTTCACAGTCTGTCTACCATTGCCTTCTCTGGATGATGTTCTGTCCAGAAGAGGGCCACGTCCATCCATTTAGCGTTCATCTCTGTTACCGTGACCTAGGGGCCTCCTCCCTGTCCCTCCTCCTCCCCCACAGGTATTTCCTCAGCTGCCTTACCCTGCTGCTCCTTCTGCAGACCCTGAAGCTCTTCAGTGGTGAGCTCTGCACGGTGCACCTTTACCTCCTCCACATCCTGTTCATCAACCTCTAGACCAGCGGTTCTCAACCTGTGGTTCGCCACCCCATTGGGGGTCGAACGACCCTTTCACAGGGATCACCTAAGACCATTGGAAAACACATATTTCTTTTTTTTTTGGACATTTTAAAAAATCGTTTTATAAGGGGCTCATATAGCTCTTATCACAATACATACATACATCAAATGTGCAAAGCACATTTGTACATTCATTGCCCTCATTCTCAAAACATTTGCTCTCCACCTAAGCCCCTGGCATCAACTCCTCATTTCTCCCCCTCCCTCATGAACCCTTGATAATTTATAAATTATTATTTTGTCGTATCTTACACTGTCTGACATCTCCCTTCACCCACTTTTCTGTTGTCCATCCCCCAGGGAGGAGGTTATATGTAGATCCTTGTAATTGGTTCCCCCTTTCCACCCCATCCTCTCTCCACCCTCCTGGTATCTCCACTCTCAGCACTAGTCCTGAAGGGAACATTCGCCCTCGATTCCCTGTGTTTCCAGTTGCTATCTGTACCAGTGTACATCCTCTGGTCTAGCCAGATTTGTAAGGTAGAATTGGGATCATGATAGTGGGTGGGGAGGAAGCATTTAGGAACTAGAGGAAAGTTGTATGTTTCATTGTTGCTACCCTGCACCCTGACTGGCTCGTCTCCTCCTTGCAACCCTTATGTAAGGGGATGTCCAGTTACCTACAGATGGACTTTGGGTCCCCAGTCTGCACTCCCCCTCATTTATAATCATATGATATTTTGTTCTGATGATGCCTGATACCTGATCCATTAACACCTTGTGATCACATAGTCTGGTGTGCTTCTCCCATGTGGGCTTTGTTGCTTTTGAGCTAGATGGCTGCTTGTTCATCTTCAAGCCTTTAAGACCCCAGACACTATATCTTTTGATAGCTGGGCACCATCAGCTTTCTTCACCACATTTGCTTATGCACCCGCTTTGTCTTCAGCGATTGTGTTGGGAAGGTGAGTATCATGAAATGCTAGTTTAATGGAACAAAATATTCTTGCATTGAGTGGAGGCCCAATGTCCATCTGCTACCTTAATATTAAACCTATATATATAGATCTAGTTCCACATCCTCATATATAGATATATTTGCATATGTACATGCCTTTATTTAGACCTCTATAAAATGCCCTTTGCCTCCTAGCGCTTTCCTCTATTTCATTTTACTTTCCTCTTGTCCCACTAACATGTTCAGCCTTCATTTGGGTTTCAGTAATTCCTCTCAGTTACGTTACCCTTGGTCACGCCCTACCAGGCCTCCTACACCCTCCTCATCACCAATTTGGATCACTCCTTGTTCCCTTGTCCCTGGGTTTCTTAACAGCATTTCCTTTCCCCCCAACTCCCCCTCTCCCATGTCCCCCCAGAACTGTTGGTCCGGCTGTTTTCTCCTCCAGATTGTTTATCCAGCCTATCTTATTTAGACAGACCCACAGAGATAATAACATGCACAAAAACAAGACAGAGCAAAACCAAGCAACAAAAGAAAACAAAACAACAAGCCAGTGACAAAAAACAAAACAATACACAACAAGAAAGAAAAGCTTGTGGTTAGTTCAAGGACTGTTTGTTGACCTTTAGAAAATAAATATTTCACAATATATAATTAATCACTTTTTTGTGATTAACCACTTTGTTTTAATTGTGCTCAATTCGTAATAATTAAAATGCATCCTGCATATCAGATATTTATATGACGATTCATAATAGTAGCAAAATTACTTATGAAGTAGCAACGAAAATAATTTTATGGTTGGGGGTCACCACAACATGAGTAAGTGTGTATGAAAGGGTCGAGGCACTGGGAAGGTTGAGAACCACTGCTCTAGACCCCTTGACCAGCCAGGAGAAACTACAGGGATCTCCACAGTAGGCTCTTCCTCAGAGCTCTCCCTGTCAGAGCTTCCGGCCACAACTTTTACAATGCAGAGTTCACAGTCTTATAAGAGTCTTCCCCGCAGGCTTTGTCAGTACGGTACTGCAGTGAAGGCTGTGCAAATGACTTTTCCAGAACTCCTGAAGGGTCAACTGGGTGTCAGGTTATTTCAAAGTACTACTGGAGCAGTGCTTTTGTACGGTTATTTCTATTATTGGAAATTAGCAATGACTTGCTGGTCCTTGGGTTGGATGAGAGGAGACGTATTGGGGGTAAGACCTTAACAGTGATAAAGGAGCATTTGTCATCTAATTCCCCTTCCAAACATAGAGGATCAGGCGCATTGTCCACTAAGTGGAGTGCTTTTACAGGCAAGTTTTTCTCCTGCAAGCGTTTTTTTTATTGTTTACATGAGGCCCAAACACCTCATGTACCACTCAATGAAAAGTTGCCTGGTCAAGCACATTCTACTATTTGCCCTCCCCATCACACAGCTTTTTTCCATTAGGTTTTGTTTTTTGAAACCCCATGGCTTTTTTGAATCATACAACATGGGCTTCACATTAAAATCCTCACTAGCATTCTCACACAACAACCGAGTGAGCCTGTCTTTTATAGGCTTGTGGCCTAGCAATGCCCTTTCCTCTTTAGTAATGAAGGTCCTATGGGGCACTTCCCCCCAAGATCCAGTTTCACTGCATTTGAACACTTGCTGGGGAACTAAACCCTCAGCCTCCACATATTCAGCAAATTCAGCTACGAATTTATTGGCTTTGTGTTTATTTAAACTTCCCCATGCCTCACTCTTGTGTATGTATACCTGTTCTCTTCTTGAATTTTTCAAACCAGCCGGGGCTGGTTTCTAACCATCTAAGGTTTAATTATACATGTATTCTAGGGAAGAGAGAAGCAAAAACTCCACCTATGGTTAAAGCCACCAAACCAAACCCACTGCCACTGAGTTGATTACAATTCACATTGACTCTACCTAGAGTTTCTGAGGCCTTGTAAATCTCTAGAGGAACCAACAGCCTCATCTTTCTCGCCAAGGAGTATCTGGGTGGGTGTGAACCGCTGACCTTTCAGTTAGCAGTCCAATGCTTACTCAGCAGTGCCACCTGGGCCCCTCTGCCGATGGCTACCTAAACCAGACTTACTGCCATTGAGTCAATTCTGACTCATAGTGAGCGATAAGACAGAATAGAAATGCCCCTCTGGGTTTCTGAGGTGTGAATCTTTATGGGAATAGAAAGCTGCTTCTTTCTCCCTTGGAGCTGTTGGTTGGTTTGAACTGTTGACCTTGTGATTAGCAGCCCAATGTTACTACCAAGCCTCCTTTAGGAGGCTTCTATTCCCAAATCAGATGTTTTATAATGAAAAGGTGTTAACATGCCTTTTAATACAAAATAATGAACCAGAGGTAGTATTAGGCCACAGAGGTATATTTTATCATAATTTAAATAATTATTAGCATTTATATATAATCTGTGTACCATTGTACTATGATACCTGTAACAAACATTATCCCACTTTATCTCAACACTGAGCCTATGAGTTAGATAGGGAAACCTTACTTACCTCGAAATTTAGTATTTCCCTACAGCCTTTTATTTATTTATTTTAAAAAAACCATTTATACATAGATTGTTTTATTCTTAGGATCAAGAAGTAAGACAGAAAAATATTACCAATATTTTCTGGCATTACATTAAATGGCTATGAAAGCACCCCAGTTTTTCTGGTTTGTTTTTTTATAATATTTGGAGTTTGTGAAGCAGCTATACCTTGTTTGGCTGGTTCATTGGCAAAGGTAAAATAAACCCTCTTTTGAGATATATGTTACATTAAAACTCCATCTGGAGTAGGCTTTGGTATTTTCTAATAGGTTTTTTAAATAGAAATTAAAATTTTTTTATAATCAGACATTGCAGTAGTATTCAGAAAATGAACAGATTTTTGTTATTTGTTTTAGAGGTTAAGAATGAAGCTCTTTCTACCCTCTCCCAATGCACCTTACAATTTAAAGCTACTTTCCAAAAATTCACAAAATAAATTGGAGCCTATCTAGTGAACCTGTGAGTTCATTTTCCTAGGACATTTAAGTCTAAGCATTTATAAATCTCATTTATATTGATTCTTTTTTTTCCCTCAAACCATTTTATTGGGAGCAAATACAGCTATCATTCCATAGTTCAATCCCATCAAGCAGTATTGTACAATTGCTACCACAGTCAGTTTCAAAAGTCTCTTCCTTCTTGAACTCCTTGACAGCAGCTCCCCTTTACTTCCCCTTCCTTTCCCTATCAAGAAAATATTTTAAAAATATTCTGTCTAGTAGTAGATGAGCACTAGATCAATGAGTGCTCCCCTAACGATGGTAGTTTTATTAAGATGGAGGAGGTAGAAATTTAGTAGATTACAAGTCTTAACTATAAGCTATTAAGATATACCTTTCATGAGGGCAATAACTGCCTCAGTAATGTTAAATATTTCATCTGTGTAGGCTCTCCATCTTCTACATGACATCTTTACTTTTGAGCACTTTGTAGTTCACATTTAACTTTGTGACTAAGGGACTGGGGACGTATATGAGAATTTGGAAATCAGAACAGACACAGCTCGCTTTAAGCTGTTGGCCAGGGGCAGGGGCGAGTCAGTGGAGGTGGAGGAAAGGGTGGCAGATGGAATATAAAGGAAATTACTTCATTTGAATATCAGTTTGCTCCTTAGCCCTGGATCTGTCTTATGTTTCATTTTGTTTGGAATTGAGGTAAGTAGCTACACTTTTTTCTTTTCTATACACATAGTATTAAATTAAGAAATTTTGCTCTAGAATAATTTTCTTCCAAGCAGTTTTATTAGTGCCTCTTTTTCTTTTTCTTTTT
>NW_022109491.1:57267327-57268299 GCF_000313985.2 Echinops telfairi
GGGCTAGTGAGACTGTGATTATATCTATGTAAATCCATTATCCGTCATCAATAAAAGGAAGCATGCTAAAATTATATGATGAGTCACCACAGCAGTCTTTCATCTTCATATGTTTCCCATCAATCCTTATTTACATAAAAAACTAATTTTCAGTATTCCTAATAAATGTATTGTGCAGATTTCCTTGTTAACGTGTGGTGAAAGGAATTGGAAAAAGAATTGTCCATCAGTACCATCTATTTGGCAAGGAAGATCACCTCAATTCATCTCCCCACCCTAGCGCTTCTGGAGTTCTTAGACGTGAATACCACAGATATTTAAAGAAAACGGATAAATTGTGTATTTTAAAGAAAGAGGTAAGGATTCTTGCTAAACGTTCCTGAAAGTAGAGCACTGTTTGTTTGTTTTGTTTTTACATGGGAGCTTTGAGCACTAAACATTTCTGTAAGGATATATATTGATATCACTCACTTGGAGTAAGAACTCATTTTCCAAGGAGCCCCGGGTATGCACTGGCTAAGCCTTGGCTGCTAACAGGAAGGCCTGTGGATTGAACCAATCAGCAGCCCCACAGCCATTTGAACCTATAAAACTCTCAGCCTAGGAACTGTTATGGAGCAGTTCTGCTCTATATGGTATGATCACTAGAAGTGTGAATTGACTTCATGGCCCACAACAGAAACAACTATCTTTTCCCTAGTGCTTTCAAAAGGCAGGTCTTGGCCTCATTATAATCAGCTCCTCAAATTCCTTCTAATCCGCCCCCCCCACCAATTAAGTGTCATTCTCTTAATACAATTTTTTTTCCCAGTTGACTAGATCTGAGTAGGCATTGACTCATGTGGATAGGTTTAAAAACTAAGATTACTGTTCTCCTCCATCCTCCTTAAATGATTAAAATCAGAGATCACACTAGAGGGAATTGACTAGATTTTTCTTTACACTCCACCAGCGATTCTTTTTTTTTTTTTT
>NW_022109491.1:57270403-57272015 GCF_000313985.2 Echinops telfairi
AGAATATTTTCTTTGCTTGAGAAAGAAACCATGCACTTCTTAGCTATCGCCTTGCAAAGTCTCCATCCCCTTCTATCTCCTGGCAACCAGTAACTTAATTTCTGTCTCCATAGATTTATCTACTCTGAACATATTCTATAAATAGAATTACGCAGTATGTGGTCCTATGACTGGCTTATTTCACCGAGCATCATGCTTTCAATGCTCATCTATGTTGTAATGTGTACTGATACTTATTTCTCTTTATTTATCCATTCACTAGTTGATGGCCATTTTTAAATTATAGAGAATGCTACCATGAATATATGTATATAGGCCTCTGTATGGACTTAGGTTATGCTTTCTGTTTGCTGTATACTTAGGAGTGGTTGTATAGTAAGTCTATGTTTAGGCTTTGAGGAATTGCCACACTGTTTTCCAATGTATTGGCATCATTTTACATTTCTATCAGTCATCTAAGAAAAGGAAGAACATGCATGGTATATGTCAGGCTGAAAGAACTAAAGAAAAAATCGACTTCTTGAGTTGCAATATTGAAAGGCTTTATGTACAAATATAAACAATGCTGGAGAATCATCGAAAGAAAATGGAAGGTGTACAGAGAGTCACTGTACCCAAACGAACTAGTCCCTCAGCTGACCCTAAGCTGACCCCGCGGTCTGGTGGGTCTGTGTCTTGCATCGACCAAGATTGCATGGAACAGACGTGGGGACTCGCTTCCTCCAACCTCCTGCCACTCTCCAATTTCCTTCCTAAAGGTCACCTCTGGGGCCATCTTCTTGGCCATCCTCTCTGGCTGGGACCAGCTGACACTTTTATTTTGTGTGTGGTTACCTCCAAACCTTCGACTCATCATGAGCTCTCAGATTCGTCAGAATTATCCTGCTGAAGCTGATGCCGGAGTCAGCCGCCTGCCAGCCTATGCCCGCAAGCCTCTGATAACGGCCTCTCCCTGGGCATCTTTATTGGCCTTGGTGGGCGGGGATGCGTGGGGGTGCTTCTTCTGCAAGCTGCGAGGGTCCGCGCGGCTCTAGAAGCCGGAGAACCAGCTCGGCGGCCACGCCATCTTCCAGGATGCGCAGGGCTGCCTGTCCCAAGGTGAGGCGGAGCAGAACCTTGGCCACCACAGAAGCTGCCCTGGCCCAGAGAAGAACCTCGACCAGACCCTTCCCGACCTGCAGGCGTGGGGCCTACTCACCCAGACCCCCATCCCTGTGCTTTCTGGAGAACCACTTTGAAACTCCTCAGGAAGATGGGCGACCACCTGACCAAGCTCGGCAGGCCGGCCAGCCCCCAGGCGGGCCCAGAAGAGTATCTCTTGGAGAGGCCCGCCCTCAGAGGAGCCTGCGGCGGCAGGGGTGCCCGCCTCCTGCGAGGTGCCCTCTGCCCTCTGCCCCCGCACTGCGGGCCTCAGCCCTTCCACCTGAACCCGACCCTCGAGCCGCAGTGCCATCGCCTGAAGCCTCTCTACCAAGCCATGGACCAAATGGGAACAAGAAAGCTTCCTTATGCAGTAATAACAATAGTAACAATAATAAAATAACTAGTCAACATTCAACCATTTCAAGAGAAAGCATGTGACCATGAACCAGTGGAATGTCTGAAGAAAGAA
>NW_022109491.1:57272462-57275960 GCF_000313985.2 Echinops telfairi
AAATTCATACGCGTATGTTTATAAGAAAGAAATATACAAGAGCAATTGAATATTGAGAAAACATCCCAGCCCAGTCCAGTTCAAGTCCATAAGTCTGATATTAGCCCATATGTCCCATAGCAATCTATAAAGTCCTCTTCAGACTCATGAAACACATGCAATGACACCGAATGCGGGAAGATCTCAGGCCAGTGGGTTGGAAGTCTTCTGGATCCAGTGGCATTGTCAGCATCTCAGCTCTGGCAGGGGTCAACTTGTGTTTTATGGACTGTGGAAAGGCATTTGACTGTGAGGATCTTAACAAACAAGAGTAGCATTGAGAAGAATGGGAATTCCTGAGCATTTCACGGTGCTCACGCTGAAATCTGTCTGTGGAACAAGGGGCAGTCTTTCGAACAGAACAAAGGAAAGGTGTGCTTCGGGGTTGTATCCTTTCATCACACTTATTCAATCCATATGCTGGGCATTGATTCTTCTGTAGTCTTCCTTATGCAATATCCAACTTTCACATGCATATGAGGCCATTGAAAATACCATGCTTTGGGTGAGGAACACCTTAGTCCTTAAAGTGACATTCTTGGTCTTCAGCACTTTAACGAGGTCCTGTGTAGAAGATATGACCAATATTTTATTAAGTCATTTGATTTACTGACTGCTGCTTCCATGAGCATTGATTGTGAATCTCAGAAAGATGAAACCCTTGACCACTTCAATTGTTTCTGTTTATCATGATGGTATCTATTGGTCCCACTGTGAGGATTTTGATTTTCTTACATGCACTTGTACTCCATATTGAAGGCTGCAGTCCTTGGTCTTCATCAGCAAATGCTTCAAGTCGTCCTCCCTTTCATGACCAAGGTTGTGCCATCTGCATACACTTCTCTCGTAGGTTGCTAATAAGCCTTCCTCTAACCCTGATGTCACATTCTTCTTCATTTAGTCTAGCTCCCCTTACTATCTGCTCAGTATATGGATTGAATAAGTGTGACGAAAGGATACAACTTTGAAGCATACCTTTCCTGATTTTAAACCATGCAGTATTCCTTTGTTCTGTTCGAAAGACTGCTTCTTGTTCCATGGACAGATTTCAGTGTGAGCACCGTGAAATGCTCAGGAATTCCCATTCTTCTCAATGCTACTCTTGTTTGTTAGGATCCTCACAGTCAAATGCCTTTCCACAGTCCATAAAACACAAGTCAACACCTTTCTGGTATGCTCTGCTTTCAGCCAAAATCCATCTGATGTCAGCAATGCTATCCCTTATTCTGCACCTGCTTATGAATCCAACCTGAACTATGGCAGCTCCCTCTTGATGTATTGCTGCAATTGTTGTTGCATGATCTGCAGCAAAACTTTACTTGCACGTGACAGTAATGATAGTGTTCAATGATTTTTGCATTCTGTTGGGGCACCTTTCTTTGGAATGGACATAAATATGTATCTCTTCCAGTTGGCTGGCCAGGTAGCTGTCTTCCGGATTTCTTACCATAGACTTGAGGGTGCTTGTAGTGCTTCATCGGCTTGTTGAAACGTGTTGGTTGGCATTGCATCCATACCTGGAGCCTTGTTTTTTACTAATGCCTTCGGTGCATCACGATTTCTTTCTTCAGACATTCCACTGGTTCATGGTCACATGCTTTCTCTTGAAATGGTTGAATGGTGACTAGTTCTCAGAAACCCTTTAATTTCTTATGCATGTTTCCTCTAACTCAAATGGTTTGTTTTTTTACTTCTAGTTAAACATTCTTTTTGTTATATTTCACCACCATAACTCCTAGGTTTACAGTAGCTCTCAGTGTGTGTGTGTGTGTGTGTGTGTGTGTATGTTTGTGTGTCAGAGTAGAACAATAAAATGGACCCAGTGCTTTGACCAAGAGAATGTTCTCAGGTGGGCTGAACCCATAACTTTGGGCAAGTTACTGACCTCTCTGAAGAATTTTCCTCCTCTGGGAAATGTAGATAGCAGCACTACTTTATAGCACAGCTGTGAGATGAGCAAATTAAACGGTACCTGAAGTCATATGGAAACCAAAGGGAAGACACGTTCGCTAACTGCCTAGTTCCATCTGTTTCTTAGTTGTGCTGATAATTTGTTGTTATTCTTTCTAAAATTGTGGAATTTATGTGTAGGAGTATTTGGGCTTCCCCATATCAGCATGAATGAGGAATGTGTGCTGAAATTTGTGTTATTTTGTTATTTGCCATTTGCTTCTTCCACAACTAGTTCGTGTTCTTTATGCAGAACCAAGACCACTATTTTTCCCTTTCCTATCGAGTTCTAGCATGATGTGTTCAATCCATGGCCCACAGTGCCACCAGAACCCCTGTAAATAAGCATAGAGAGTGCTTACCCCAAGGTAACGTAATTTTAGAAATGCATTACTCTATCCAGACGCCTTATCTTCACATTTTCACAAGCATTGCTAACGCTCTATTTATCTTGTTGGATGTCAACCCTGTTTTCCTTCACTGGGGAGCTCTGGTGTCGTGATGGTTAAGGGCTCCAGTGTTAATAGAAAGTTAGAGGTTCAAAGTCGTAAGCAGCTGTGCAGGAGAAAGAGCAGTCTGTTTCAGTAAAGGCCGCACCCTTATTAACCCTGTGGGGCAGTTCTGTGCTGCCCGGTAGGATTGCTGTGGGGTCGCTATGATGGCTGTGGTTTTCTTTCTTTTTTTCAAGGACCCAGATTTAAAAAAATTTTTAATTAATGTTAATTCTAGAGCTAAAAAGTACTTTGGTGAGGAGTCTATTTTGTAAAAAAACTGAGTTCTCGGACTATATTTAGGCTTTGTTTCCAGCTTTGTTTAATTACTGGCATTGTAGCAGATGGTTCCCTGAACTTTTATTTCAATTAAAATATGAACAATAAGCTTTTTATTTTTAACTACTTTGAGAATCAGACAAAGTGTGTAAATAACTCTTCAGGGAATATACAAAGTGCCATTGATCAGTTTGAAATCAACATGTGGGTTTAATGCATATCTAAATCCGGTTGTCCTTCATGTTGTACCGCCTTTGTTGGGAAGGTTCTAGTCTGCGCCACTTACCCCATTGATTTCCTTACTCATTGCCAAGTGGTATAATTCACACATTTTGGTCTGTAGATTTGAACGTTTGCATATAACCTTTGCCATTTCCTGCTTGATCATTGCATGCTCCCTCATTTGCATCTGCATCTGATGTGAAATTTCTCCTTTGTTATTCTGCATCAAAATTTTCTTTGATATACAGCTTGTATTCTGAGGCTTTCAAATCTCACAGAATTTAGCTCCAAAATTCTCAAAGCAGGTATTTCCTAATGAGCTAATTTGTAACTAGGACTTTTGTCTTAGATGGGGAGGCGGTGGTGGTGAGGGGGGAAGGGAGTGACCCAGAGAAAGAATTACCCCAGAAGAGAATAATAGACCTTTTGTCTTAACAGAAAAGGCTTTTTAAATTTTTAATTAGGAAAGAATGGGTGGCAAACATGCCTTGTTTAGTGACCGCCCTTTAAACCCGTG
>NW_022109491.1:57276859-57279968 GCF_000313985.2 Echinops telfairi
TTACAGTTATGAAGTAGCAACAAAAATAATTTTATGGTTGGGGCACCACAACATGAGGAACTGTATTAAAGGGTCTTGGCACTAGGAAGCTTAAGAACCACTGCTATAGCTTTTGGTAGCCGGGCACCATCAGCTTTCTTCACCACATTTGCTTATGCACACATTGCTGCCCTCCTGAATCTTTTGAGTGGGAGGTGGGGGTGGGGTCGCTCATTTTTCTATTCTGCTTGTCTGCTTTACTGTATGAGGATTTTGTGATGGTTGGCTGTGTTTTACCCCCTTGATTTGGGTGACAAAATGCACCACTGTTTCTCTTAGGTGTCGAGAACAGTAAGTTTAAAGAAGCATAACAAAATTAAAATAAGACAATATAAGAAATCTATGGGTAAAGACTTAGTGAAATCCATCCTACACTAAATCTAATGGCAGCTATGCATGTTAGTGGAAGGGGTCTGCCATCAGTTGGAAGTAGTTCTGATTTTTGCTGTCTTAATTTATTGTGTGACTGGGAGGAATTAATTTAATTTCTTCTGGTTCTTCTATAAAATAGAAATTGCCCCACATGAGCAGACCCCAAACTATCCCCCCAACATGAATCTTCTAAAGGTGGGACAAGATGTTTTTCTATTTCAATAAAATAAATAAGATGGTGTTTATTACTAGCTTCTGACTCATGGTGACTTTCTGTACAACAGAAAGTGAAACTACCTGTTCCCGCACCATCTTCATGATGGTCAGTGTGTTTGAATGCATTGTGTGGCTACCGTGTCAGTGCATCTTATTGAGGGCGTCCTTTGTTTTCACTCATGAGCTTTATGAAACATGATGTCTTTTTCCTGTGTTGGTTTTTCCTGATGACATGTAAGCAAGCCAAAGACTTACTGTTCTTTCTTCTCAGGACATTCTGCTTGTATTTCTTCTAAGACTGATTCAATTGTTCTTTTCACAGTCAAACACATCAATTCTTCTGTCTCCCTTTTCACTGGTCAACTTTCGCATGCATATGAAGTGATTTAAATGGTCTTGGCTTGGGTTAGTGGCACCTTACTCTTCAAAGTGACATCTTTGCTTTGGAAAACTTTAAAGTGGCCTTTTGTGGCAGATCTGTTCATACAATGCGTCATTTATAGAGCTTTCTTAATTTTGAGATTTTTTATCCTGGGAAATCCATTTTTGTCTGTGAAGTCCACTAACCTTTCATTGTTATTGTTGGCAAATGAACAAATAGCAAAAAGAGTGTAAAACATGGGAATGTACAAATTGTTTAATTTAGCAGCTTAAAAATAGTTAAGTATGATTACATATGGTTTTTATGTAACTCATATAATGGAATCATTGAAACTGAGATCATAGCACAGGGCTAGTGTTACAAGTTTATTGGGTAAGAAACTGCCTAAAATAATAGCTACATGCACGGACTCAGCAACCAAATTGTGGAGGCTTGTATTGTCACTCTTCCTTGTACCTGTCAGCTGTGTTAGCTTGTCCAGATCACTCAGCCTCATTTCTCTTCATTTCCTCACCTAACAAAACTGCTTCATAAATCATTGTGTGGATTAAATCAATAATATGTAAAGTGCTTAGAACATGCCTCATACAAAGTAAGTCCCCTCAGATCACACAATAGCAGAATAAGCAGCTTTTGGGGGAGCATTTTGCCTTAGGCATGGTTCTTTGGAAAACTATGTGCAGCCAGCTTTGAGAAGCAGGAACTCGAGGCCTGATTAGAGACCGTGCTTTAGGTTGTATGCGTGTGTTTTGCGATTCTGTTTCTCCTGCCCACTGACCCTGAAATGCTGCTGAACTCTGCTCATGATTTAATCACATTATCTGAGAAACTGCCTAACAGTGACTTATGTGACCCACTTCCACTGTCTGCTCTACAAAGACCCTTCTTGACCTTTCAGTGGCACTCACTGCCTGATTTGCATCATAGCTACTCATGGTAATTGTCTTCTGTTAAACTAATGTCCAGCGTTTCTTTAAGTATTCGGGTTTCTGACATTATGCATTTATTGAAAGAGCTCTTTCAAGTTTATTTAGACTTAAAGTTTTATCATATCATTATTGTATGTATAGAAGAAAAAGTAAATTGCTTAAACAGTCCAAGATATTTTCACTTTAAGAGTCTGACTCTTTAGGACCACACTTTAACTCAGTGTCATGGGTATTTGTGATTTTCCACATGACATCAGATTCTGTGCCAGTGGCACCATTATTATCACCAGGAATCTCTTCTCAGCATCAATTCTGCAAGATTTGCTCCTGGTCCTTTTTTAGTGAATAACGTCAATCATTTGAGGAGAGGGTGCATTTCTCTTTTCCTGTAAACAAAGTCTTTTAACTATTGTTGGATAGTAGGAGAAAAGGAGGGAAGACGATGCCTGATAACTGAAGATGGTTGGTTTTGTGTTTTTTTTTACCCTCCCCATTGAGTGTTTCTTAAGCAAGGTATTATTTGAGGTTCTACGGTTCCTTCAGTTCTCTAGGAAAGACAGAAAGGGTAAGGAGCAGCAGGAAGCCTTTCTGGAGGTAACAGGTTTTTGTCAGCATCTGACTGGTGGATGGTGCAAAGTAGCTTCTTCCCAGTGAAACCCACTGCTGTCAGGTCAACTGCAACTCATGGCAGCCCTATCAGACAGAACAGAACTACCTCATATGGTTTTCAAGACTGGAATCTTTCCGGAAGCAGATCGCCTCATTTTTCTCCTGCAGAGCAGCTGGTGGATTTAGACCACCAAGGTTTTGATTAGCAGCCCAGCACTTAAACACTGCACCACCAAGGCTCCTTATCAAGATCAATAGGACTTTATAAGTTAAAAAAACATTAATGAAAAAGGAATATAAATGTATCAAGCCTTATTGTAAAGAAAGTTCCTATTCTTCAGAGAATGTTTTAATTGCTAAATTATTCATTTTTAAAAATAGGAAATATTTAGAAAATTTCTAAAACTCTTTATAGTTCACCTGTGAAATATAAGTTTGGATATATTCAAACTTTGCATAGAGTTTTCTCTTTTTTTAAATCATTTTATTAGGAGCTCATACAACTCTTATCACAATCCATACATACATCAATTGTGTAAAGCACATTTGTACATTCATTGCC
>NW_022109491.1:57281589-57289100 GCF_000313985.2 Echinops telfairi
AGTAATTATTATCACTATTTTACATATGATGATTTTGAGGCTCAGAGAATTTAAGTGATTTGGCCAAAGTTATATGAGTAGAAGCAGTTGAACCAGTCTAAAGGCTAGGATGTGTAGTTCAGACTCTGTGTACTTTTTCCTATACTCTGCTGCTTCAATCTAAACTTAAAGCTAGAGTAAACTTAAAAAAAACATTTTATACTTTAATATTACACTCTGATTTTAGAATGAAGATCTTGATGATCAAAGGATTTTAATGACTTGCTTAATTAGTAGTGGGTCTTGTCTCGAAATTACTTTTCCTTGACCAGTTTTTTAAACAATAAATAATTGTTGGTTATACTGTTGTTTTACTTAGTTTAATAGCTACAGAAGCTTAGTGGTTCTTATAATTACACATTAATGAACAAGAATCACATACTCGCTATCCCATGGTCACTGGTTTAGATCACAGATACTTTTTATGGGCCCAGCACGCTTCCTCTGCGCTACTCTGCTAACACACCCAGATACTTTTTAAACTAAAGATTTTGCATCTTGGACTTCTTGCTGCCAGTATTCTAAAGTTATTAGGAATTGCTATTTGGGCAGCAATTTACATAGCCCACTGTCCCATTTTACTGGTGTGTGTACTTTCCTCTGTGTGGATGTGGATGAACGGTTCTTTTTCCCTCCTCCCTCCCCCTGGTCTTTTGCTAAGGAGTTATTTCCTTTCTTGGTTTTTTCTTTTCTTTATTCTTGCCTTACATAGTTGACTGGCATTTTATGTAATTTAATGTCTAGTTCCTTATTCTGGTAAGATTAGAAAAAACTATTTTAACTTTGAATAAATGTGCTCTTCTTATTCTGATTTTTCGTTTATTTTCCTTTTCCTGTTCCCCTTTACTTGCTCCTGTTTGTCCTTAAAGATTTTTCTTCTCCAACGAAGTATCACTGAACGCTCCAGTCTGTCTTCTATGCTCCCACTGTTTCACCCTGAGCAAAAAATGACCAAGCCCCTGCCCATGCCCACTTGAGCTACTTAATGAACACATTCTTTGACCTTCCGAAACTTATAGCTGTGTTGAGGAGGCAGAGAAGTAAAGAGAAAAATAAAACATGATTGGGTAAGTTTTAAAAAACTAACGTGTGAGAATTTATTATGTACCATGTGGGGTGAAGGAGAGGGACCCCCCAGAAATCATCACAGGTCTGGTAGGCGCAGTTGTACAGCGATAATAAGTAAAGATGATAGTAAAGTCATAGGGAGCAGGAGAGGTAGAAGAGTCAAGTAATGGAGTCAGACACGATTCATGGTAGCATGATTACCTCAGCCCCGCTTGATGTCCATGTGGGGGGAACCCGGCTCAGAGAGCAGGAGAGCCCTCAGGACCGAGAACCGGGGAGAGCTCTTTCTTTACTGCTAACCAAGCGTTATATCTCTTTAGGGGGACATGATTACAGGGAACCACATGTCACAGGAAGGGGCAGTACAATAGGCATACACATTGTAGGAAGGGGATTGAGATAGTTTATTGTGCCAGCCTGGCCGATAAACACAAGTGGGATTAACTGAAGGGCAGAGAGATAAATGGCTTGGTGAGCCTCGCCTTTCTTGTCTCTCGCTCTTTGATCATCAGACCAGTGTGCAGCTGCCTTGCTTTTTCTGTGCCTCAATTTAAAGACTACACTACCTGTGGGACACCTAGCCTGTGGACTGTATTGCTGTAAGTTGAGGTCCCTTTAAGACATCGCTGGAGCTGGGGACTGGCGGTTGGTGACCTGGCTGGCAGTTGGTGACCTGCCTTGTGATTGGCTGCTGTGCTGACATAGCCTAACTCTCTCTATAAATAGAGGAAGATCTGGCAGCAGACTAGACTTGAAGGACTGCTAGTCTCTCACAACTCTCTCTCACGGGAGTGAGTTGCATTGAGCCATTTGTAGTGCTTCATAATTTAACTGTTTATTTCTTGTATTATATATGTATCTGTATATGATTTAACAGTTCATTTCTTGTTATATATCTAATTATCTTTATAAAGAAATATATTAAATTATCAGCAATTTGGTTTTATCTCTCTAGAGAACCCTGTCTAACACAGGGATGTATGATAGGCATAAGCGTGACAGGAAGGGGATGAGCTAGGGATGTGCCCATAGGAATGGGAAGGTCTAGGGGTATACATGTGACAAGATGGGCGGACCCTAGTTCATGATGGCAGCCTAACCTTGGTCATCCTTGGGTGTGTTTGACCTCTCTGGGGTCTCCTACAAGGAAACAGACAACTACTATCCTTATCAGAAGGGAGTGGGCCCTACTTGTTGTGGGATAAACAGTGGTGTCTGCTTGGTCTAGATGGCTGATAGCTCTTAGGGAGAATCACCCCTAATCTACTCCTGATGACCTACAAGTGTATAGTCATTCTCAAGCAGCTAAGTCTGCCATATATTTGGGGGAGACAGCTTGGGAGAAATCCTTCTGTTTCCCATAGTACCAGGCATTGTGCCAAACACTTTACATACATGATCTTACAAGTTTATACTCTCTGTTTTGTGGAGAAGGAAGAGCAAGTTAGAGAAGTTCCATGATTTCCTTGAGGTCATGGATGTTGTAGAGCTGACCCTCAAGTCCGGGGCTTAGCCCAAGCTCATGAGCATTGTACTTCTCTTACAAAATAGTGCCCTTCCTATCAGAGGGCTTAGACACCAGGCTAAAGTAAGCAAGCCCCAGTCTTGAAGTTCAGGAATTAATAACAATTTAGTGTTCACACAACCACTTCTACTGATTCAGCTCTTGCCACAGAAAATGAAAAAGAATTCAAGATACCATCTTGGGTAAAGCAAGGGACGCCCAAGTTTCATCATTATACCATTCTTAATGATTAGTAATTTCCTACATGCTTACTAACTGGAAATTGATTAAATAACTGGAATATATGAGGTGACTTCAAAAAGCTTGTGGAGAGACTCCATTGCTTTTTTTTATTCCATTTTCCCCCACAAACTTTTGAAGCTATCTGCTATTATTACTACTCATAATACAGCTGCCATAAACCAGGATAAGGAACAGGATAAGAGTTATGACATTATTTAAGGTATTATTAAGAAGACGTGCTACTTTGTATGGCATCAGTAATGTCCTATCTAGTAAAATCTGTGTAAGCTGGAACCTATGTAAGTTAGAAACCTGTCAGAGACGGAAAATATTTTCCCACTAAAACAAGCAAAAGAAAAGTGGTATTGTTCAGTTAGGAGACGCTTTTTTTCAGTTCTTACTTCTTGACATGAATTCACCTGACAGAAGTGTGAAAGCAAGCTTTTATGAGTGAAAGGAAAGTTTTTGTTTTTGTTGTTTTTTGGGCTGCTTTCACTTAGAATGTTTTTTTAATGTCATTTTATTGAGGCTCTTACAATGCTTATTACAATCATTACATCAATCGTATCAGACATATTTGTACATATGTTGCCATCATTCTTTTCTGGACAGTTACTTTCTTTTGAGCCCTTGGTATCAGCTCCTCCTTTCCCTCTCATCCTCCCTCATCCTTGTGACCCTTTGATAGATTATAAATTTTATTATTTTCATATCTCACACCTCACACTGTCTCCCTTCCCCATAGTTTCCATTGTTCTCCCCCCTGGAGAGGAGTATGTGGTTGTGTGTCAGTCATTATAATCGGATCCCTCTTCTTCACATTCTCCCCTCCTCCCCTTCTCCCTTCCCATCACTCCTCCCTTTCCTGCTCCTGGGCTCTTATCTCTTATCCACGGCGGTGGACATGCTCCGGTCTAGTCCGAAGTGGGAGGCATCACTGGGGTCATTGTGGCGGAGGGCGCGGGAGCCTCACAGAACCAGAGGCATCTGGTGTGTTCTCACAGACAAGAACGGGCAGTCCTCAGAGAAGGAAGGTGGAAAAGGCCAGGGGGCTCCCCTCTTTGATCTTGTATACCTTCCTCCAACCTGCATTCAGATGCGTGATTGTGTGTTAGACGTGCTCAAGTGTGTGTATGACACAACTGGTTCTTCCCATGCATGTTCTTCCCATGCCCTTCTAACATATGTCTGATCTCTTAGGAAATTTCATTTCCTCATGGGTTTGGCTTGCTAGTCCTGTCTTTTGGGGACTATCCCCTTAAATCCTAAGCTTTCTGCCTGTATGTAAGACTGAACTCTGTCAAAGAAGGATAAGTCTCCATATATGACGCTAGATGGGTAGAGAAGACATAGGTAATATAGGTTTCTGCTTAGCAGTTGCTTGGGAATTATACGGGAAGGAAGATTGTACACTGTAAACATTTCTTTCTTTTTTGCTGCATTTTAAAACTTTGAGCCAACTGAATTTACTACCTGTTGCAAGAGACATGTGTAAAATAAAAATAAAAGTAATGAAAAGCACCTTCTAGCAATGAAAACGTGTCTGTCAGTTTGTCATATTGTGGGGGTTTGCGTGTTGCTATGGTGCTGGTATTTCAGATCCCAGTACGGGCAGTCATGGTAGACTGGTTTAGTACAGCTTCCATACCAACACAGATTAGGAAGAAGGAAGAGATGGTCTCCAGCGGAAAAACATTGGCTCGTGAAATCCTGATGACTAATAACGTCATTCCCTTGATTGCTTTATTTCTAGTGTAGTAAACCATATGATTTTCTAATTCCAAATGGTTAATACCAGTCCATTTCACCTACTAATGCCTCGAATATCAATTTGTATGCATTTGATTTAATTTTTGAGAACTTCCAATTTTCCTAGATTCGTACGTTCCAAGTTCTTTTTATTGATGTTTGCAGCTGTTTCTTCTCATTTTGAGTCTTGCCCCATCAACAAACGAAGGTCCCGAAGGTTTCACTCCATTTGAAACATTATGATAGACTCTACTTTGAGAAGATAGTTCTTTCTCAGTCATATTCGGAGTACCTGGCGACCTGAGGAAGGGCTCATCTTCTGGCACTATCTCTGACAGTGCTCTGCTTTTTATTCCCATGAAATGTTCAGCATCTACCAATGTTTCCATACTGTCCATAAGGTTTCACGTGGCTCAGTGCTTGGAAATGGACAGCCTGTTCCTTCTTCATAGTCAATTCTTAGTCTGGAAGCTCTGCTGACACCTGTTTGCTGTGGTGGCCCTGCTGGCATTTGAAAACTGGTGACACAGCTTCCAGCATCACAGCAAACCCCACCCCACCACAGTAGTACACACTGACAGAGAAGTTGTGATAATGAACATGAGTGTGCCTAGATCTGCTCGGACTGTTATTTACTCAAGGTACCGTATATACTCGATATAAGCCGACCCGAATATCAGCCGAGGCACTTACTTTTACCACAAAAACTTCATGAAAAATGTGCTGAAAAACTCGGCTTATACTTGAGTATATACAGTTTATACCAAGTAACGGGGTTGCTGGGTTTTATGGTCTTTCTAGTGTGAGTTGTTTGAATAAGTGCCATGCTACTTTCTACAGTTGTTTACAGTTTTTACAGTCCCACCAGCAGTGTATGAGGGTTCCAATCTCTCCACACCTCCAGCATTTATTATTTCCAATTTAAAATTTTCTTAAGTAGAATATTGCTTGCATGTGATACTAATGATACTGTTTGATAATTTTAACAATCCATTGGGCCACCTTTCTTTGAGTTGGTGCAAATATGAATCTCTTTGAGTTAGTTCATCTTCCAAATTTCTTGATATAGATGAAAGAGTACTTCCAATGTTTCATCTGTTTGTTGAAACAGCTCAGTTGATATTCTGACCCTTCGCAGAGCCTTGGATGCAAATGCCTTCAGTGCAGCTTTGACCTCACACTTCTATACCATTGGTTCTTGATCAGATGCCACCTACTACAGTAACTCGTATTCTTTCCATCTACTTTTATGCTTTCTGCATGGATCAATATTTTGTCAATAGAATCCTTCAGTATCTCAATTTGAGGCTTCAATTTTTTCTTCAGTTATTCCCAGCTTGAGAAATGCTGAACATGTTTTTCTTTTTTTGGTTTTCTAACTCCAGGTCTTTACACATTTCATCATAATTCTTTACTTTGTCTTCTCAAGCTTCCCTTTAAAAGTTCTATATGGCTTTTTTACTTCATCATTTCTTCCATTAGCTTTAGAATGTCTACATTTTTTTTTGAAATATAAGCACAGTTTTATTTACAAACTTATTTTTTAAATAATTACTCAATTGTCTTCATGAATGGAGAATAAATATGAAGCGAGAGATGTGTTAAATAATAAAATAACTTTTTAATAGTTTGCATAAGAGGAATAATATCATTTTAAAAAGTATAATGGACTAAGTGCATCTCATTCTCCACAAACCTAAGACCAGAAGAACTAGATAGTGCCCTGCTGAGTGCTCTGAAAGGGAGGCAATGGAAAATACTGGATAGAGTGGGGGGAAATCTGGAACAAAACTATGTGTCACAAAAAAGACTTGCCTTATAGAAATTGGTGGAACCCCCAAGACCATGCCCCTAAATACCCATTCAACCTGGAACTGAACTTGCTCCCATGACTCAAATTTTGAACCACATGACAGATAGGTCTGGATAGCACTGAAGAAGAATGTATTTCTTAAAACAACTAACAAATCAATATCAGAGGAGTAGCATTTGCCTAAGGATAAGTCTCAGAAAGAAGGAATGAAAAAAAGGACAAATCGAAATGATAAACAGGCAGAAAGTGGGACAAGTTTCAGTTCCACCTTATTGTGGAGATAGCAATCAATGGCACAAAACAAAAGGTTTCTGAATTGTTGAATGGAAAACCGGTTTGCTCTGTAAAGTTTCACCCAACCACACACATATATATTCACCCAAAGTAAAAAAAAAAAAAAAGGCATATTATGAAACAATAAAAATCAAGACATTTTCATGGCATCATAATAGACAAATAGACCTATGGAACTGTACAGAAGGTCAAGAAATTGACCCATACATGTATGGTCAACTGATTTTTAACAAAGATGCCTGGCAACTAAGTAAAAGTATCCCTTTCAAAAACTAATGCTGAAACAACTGAATATTCACATAAAAAATTGGGTTTCACTCCGTAACTCACACATATTTAAACAATTATCTCGGCATACTTTACACATCTAACTTTAAAATTTTCTAATTTAAAGCTTCAGGAAGTTGTTTTTGTTTTTGTGTTGAACCATTTGGTATAGGTTACAGGTATTGTGATAATTTTGCCCTAAATATGAGAGCACTTCAAATAGTTTCTTGAAAACTAGAGTTAAAAAATAATAGAATATTTCCACTAACTTTTTGAAGTCCCCTTGTATTTTAGCATATACCTCCCCCAATTAAGTGTTTATTATACTTATCCACATCATTATCATAACCTGATTTACACTGATACAATAAAAGTACTTATTATTCATATTCAAATTTCCTTCATTTACCCAATAGTGAATTTTTAATGATGATTTTTTCTTGCTACTTTTTCTTTTTTAACATTTTATTAGGGGCTCATACAACTGTTATCCCAATCCATACACACATCAATTGTGTAAAGCGCATTTGTACA
>NW_022109491.1:57290487-57291581 GCF_000313985.2 Echinops telfairi
GAGACAACATGCATAAAAACAAGACAGAGCAAAACCAAGCAACACTGTACAACAAAACAGCAACAACATCAATCCACTGAGAATGTCTACATTTATGAGCAAGTTTCACAGTCTCTTGTGACATCTACTTGATCTTTTCTTATTGATGACTTTTGGCTTTCTTCATGTATAATGTCTTTGGTAACATTCCATAGCTCATCTGGTTGTTGGTTTTCAGTATGTCAAATCTATTCTTGATATAGTGTGTAAAATTCAAGTGGGATGTATTCAAGATTATACGTTGACTTTTGTGGACTTGTTTTAGTTTTCCTCAGCTTCAACTTCAACTTGCATATGAGCAGTTGATGGTTTGTTCTGCAATTGACTCTTTATTGGAGTATGATTTAGGAAAGATAATGTATTTGTACAGGTTGGTGACTTTTGACACATGTATTCCCCATAAGATACAAGATATTTCTATTTCTCCAGAAAGTCCTTTCATATTTCTTTATTTGCACATATACCTATTGGTAGACTTTCGTACTGTTCTGTGTTCTGAGTGGAGATAAGAGAAGTGGGTTTATGCAAGGTGAATATATGTGTGTGGTAGTCCTAGGCATTTAGGAGTGAGGGGGAGATGAGTATGGTCATGTTGAGAAATCGCCTCCTTAATGAATCAGATGTTTCCCGCAAAATTTGGGCTTGTTATTGTATCTTAGACTTAATCATAGACATGTGGGCATTAAAATATCTTCATTTTGGGCCTCATTCTTTTTTTTTTTAAAGGTAATATTGTATTTCCAGTGAAAGGTTACCTAGTAGTTTAGTTTCTACTTTAATAATCTCTGTAGAAGTTGTTCAGTGATATTATTTTCATTGTTCAGTATTGGTGAACATTGTCATTATTTCCATTTCAGTTGTTTCATTTTTGTTAATCTAGTTTCCCTTCCCCCTTACACTTATTTGGTCTCCTATAGGTAATTATTTTAAAGGAGTACTATGTTCATGGGTCATATTTATTAATGTGCTTTTATGAAATTAACATATGCATTGTATATTTTATTTCCAGTTACACCCCTCCCCCAGGTATTTTCTCCTGTGCAGTATGCTAACTT
>NW_022109491.1:57291832-57302666 GCF_000313985.2 Echinops telfairi
ATTCAATAGGTCAGTTTTATTATTTTGTTTTCAGGAATTCAGTTTCTAGTCTACGTTTTTCTACCATTTTCTCTGGATCCGTCTATTGTGGCCCTAATTGAGATTGGTAGTGACTGCTGGCAGTAATTGGCAGTAACCATGCAGTTTCTGTGGACTCAGGGTGAAAGAGACCGAGGTTCATATAGACCAGGCGTTGGCAAACGGTGCCTCTTGAGTCATATGCGGGTCTTTTGGGATGTACATGTGTACATGTGTACATTTGAAGTAAAATTGAAAATGAAAATAAAACTATCCTAGTTTCATTTATTAAAAATTTAAATGACATTATTCAGATAATGGTTATTTCATTCATTTGTAAAACTACTTGTGGCTCTTGAATAATTTTTAAATTATGTGAGAAACAGGATTGGTTCTTCCATCTCAAAAGTTGGCCAACCCCGGATGCAGACTAATTGTACTGTAGACTGGTTTCTTCTTTAACGCTTGCTTTCTCTCTCTTTGTGCTCCACACCAGTAGAGAATGCTAGCTGTACCTTAGATGGTGATTCACAAGTTTTTAAGACCTTCAGGTTTTACTGAGCAAACTAGGAAGTGTGTGGTGGAGGGAGGAGGATAGGGGTGAAAATGTTCATGGAAAAATGGAATGAAAAGACAACGGCATTTTTCTTACTACCTTTTTACAGCTCCCTCATCTATGTGCATATGGTTATATAAATGCATATACTAATATGTACACACAGATTTGTTTATCTGTACACATACATGCCTACATATTGACCCACATGAAAATGAACTTGGTTCAGAGATTGTGTCGGTGTGTATAGTCTAACTTTTGTGCTTCATAGTGTATACATACATACACACAAACACACATAGATAATGGAGAACATTCTTCCTGAGACTTGGCCAGTGTCTTTCTTATCTTTAGATCATTTAGTTAATTCAGCAGTTTTGGATTTTCTGTATATATTTATACTATTTTAGTGGAACCTATTGCAGAAGTACTGTAAGGATGGCCTAACAAACAGATTTATTCTCTCTCACAGGGGAAGAGGCGAGAAGCCCTATTCAGGGCTTCATTTTAGGGGGACTGTTCTTTTCTCTGCTGGTTCTGGGCAAAGTCCTTGTTTCCTTTTCACATCTATCGGCTGGCATCCCATGGAGCTCTCCAGGTGTCCTGGCAGCAGTCTTCTCCTGGGTCTAGGGCGTTCTTAGACATAGACTCAGGCTCCAGAGGGTGTGCTCTGCTCCAGGCTCTGCTTTGTGGGTAGTACTGAGCTCCCTCTGATCTCTGCTTGGTTGGTGTTTTCCTTTTTCTCTGCTTGCTTGTTTAATCCCTTTAATATCTCAAGAGAGAGCGACTCACGATACAGCCTACTCTTGTAAAGTGTGTTCAGCCTCATTAACATAATTGCCTCTACTCCTGCTTATTAATAGCATAAAGGCAAGGACTTCTGACACTTAGGATAATTGCATCAGATCACAAGATGGCGGATAATTGCACACTACTGAGGAAATGGGCCCAGCCACATTGACACGTTTTTTCGGGAGGGACGTAATTCAGTTATAACAGAGTATATTTGATGTGGCTCCTCCTGTTACCCAGCAAGTGTCACGTGACATTTAAATGGTCCACATTTTATCATGCTCAAAAGGGAAGATTGATAACTTTAAGAAGCCTGCTTTGCAAAGGACGAAGGTTTCAAAATGTAGGTTTCCTGTATCTTACTATTTTAATAAGGCTTTGGATTTGATCACTGATCGTTTCTTCACTGATCTATTACAAAAATAAGGTATATATTGGTAGTCACCAAGTTACAGCCAGAAAAATTCAGTTCCGTTGTCTCTCCTCTGCTTTTCTCTCTCTTTTTTTAAATTTAAATTATTTTATTGGGGGCTCGTACAATTCTTATAACAATTCATACATCCATCCATTGTGTCAAGCACATATGTACATTTGTTGCCCTCATCATTCTCAAAACATTTGCCTTCCACTCTAGCCCTTAATATCAGTTGCTCATTTCCCCCCTCCCTCCCCACTACCCCCTCCCTCATGAACCCTTCATAATTCATAACTTATTATGGTTTTGTCATAAGTTACACTGTCTGAGTCTTCCCCCGCCCCCTTCTCTGCTGTCCCTCCCCCAGGGAGGAGGCAATACTTAGATTATTGTAATCGGTTCCCTCTTTCTATCCCACATTCCCTTCACCCTCCAGGCCTCGCCTCTTTCACCACTGGTCCTGAAGGAGTCATCTGTCCTGGATTCCCTGTGTCTCTCTCTTTTTTTGAAGCCTTTAGCAAACAAATTTATTCTCTCAGCCCGAGACTTTCACCCTGTCCTCTGGGCACTCTCTTCAGCATCTGCTCCCTGGGTCCTTAGAGATCTCCATGTGGGCTGGCCTTTCTCTTGCCCTGCTTCTGCCTCTCTACCTACCCATGTCCCCCCCTATTCCCCCCTCTGCCTCTCTCACCCCACCTCTGCCTCTCCTTGCTCATCTAATTTTTGTTCTTGAGAGACTCAGAGCACACCCAACACTAACCCGCCTCATGAACAAAACAAGACCTCCTGTTCCCAATTGGGATTGCAAACCAGGGAGAGGCTAGGCACTGGGATACACATTTGAGGGAGGCCTCTCAGATCCACACTGCGTGGGCCCCGATGGCTCTGGGTGCCCGGTCTGCTTTAGGAGCAGGTGCAGTCACAGACTATGCACCACCTGTTTCAGGTTGTCTCATTGAGAGCAGCTTGGGTCTGTGGAGCCAGGGTGGGGACCACTACTCATCTATCAGGTGGGAGCCGGGGGCGGGGGGTTATCCCATCGCTCAGTTCCATGCACCCCTCTTTCCCTCTTCCATCTCCAGCCTCATAACTTTCTCTTCCCAAAGCATGACCCAGAGGATGATTTTTACTAATCCTACCCAGCAGCCATTGAATACAGCTTCTTCCTCCTTTTTTCATCTTCCAACAAAGACCCCCCACTTGTCCTGCCCTAGCAGCTCTTTCGCTACATTTGCTGCTTAAATGTTGGTGCTGTTGGGGGAGTGTTGGGCTGCTAACCGCAAAGTCGGTGGTTCAAACCCCCTAGCTGTGTCTCAGGAGAAAGACGAGGCTGTCTGCTCCTGGGAACCCGTGGTGCTTTTCTCTTTTTGCGCTGTGGCTTTTACTCTCTTGCTCACTTTAGAGACAAGTAGTATAGGAAATCAGTGAGGTCAATGCCTGTAGTCTTGCAAAGGGAGTAATGAGTGCAGTCCCAAGTTTGAACGCAGCTCTACTTGTTCTCCACAGCCCCCTCGCCCTTTAATCTCCAGGAAGATTTTCCACTTTAGTTCTATTTAAAAAAAAACAACCGACTTTTTATTGTGAATTGGGTGAAGTTTTCCAACCCAAACCCAAATCACTGCCATCGAGTTGAATCCGACTCATAATACCCATATGGAACAGGGAGAATTGCCTCTCTGGGTTTCTGAGACTGTGGTTTGTCCGGGTAGACTAGAGAAGCAAATTCATGGACACTCGTATGGTTATAGGAAAGAGCTTTCGAATTCGATCTTGCAAGTCTGGCTAGACCAGAGGATGTACACTGGTACAGATAGGAACTGAAAATACAGGGAATCCAGGATGGATGAGCCCTATAGGACCAGTGGTGTGAGTGGCAAAACAGGGAGGGTAAAGGGAGAATGGGTGGGAAAGAGGGAACCGATTACATGGAACTGTGTGTGACCTCCTCCCTGGGGGACAGACAACCGAAAAGTGGATGAAGGGAGACGTCGGACAGGGAAAGATATGACAAAATACCCATTTATAAACTATCAAGGGCTCATGCGGGAGGGGGGAGCGGGGAGGGAGGGGGAAAATGAGGACCTAATGTCGGGGGTTTAAATGGAGAGAAAATGTTTTGAGAAACGATGTACAAATGGGCTTTACACAATTGATGTGTGTATGGATTGGGATAACAGTTGTATGAGCCCCTAATAAAATGCTAAAAATAAATAAATAAATAGAACCGCCCCCCCCAAAAAAAAAGAAAGTGGAAAATTGCAGAAGCAGTTAGATAAATTTTATCTTCCTTTATCTTCGTTTATGTTTGTTCTAGTTTTGGAGGATGAGGGGCAAGGAGAGATCATTTTAAGGCGTTCAAGAAGAAAGAATGTTTGACACTGACCGTGGTGGCATTTGTACAATACTGCTCGATGTGACTACTATGGGATGATATCTCTATTAGCTCCCAATAAAAAGGTTTTAGAAAAAAAAAAAAGGAAAGAGTTTTAAATACAAGAACAATTGAGTATTGAGAAAACAGCCCAGCCCAGACCAGATCAAGTCCATAAGTCCGATATGAGCCCATACGTCTGATACCAATCTATAAATTTCTCTTCAGACTCACAAAACACATGCAATGACGTGTAATGCAGGAAGACCACAGGCCAGTGGGGTGGGAAGTTTTGAATCCAGTGGCATTGTAATTATCTCAGTTCTGGCAGGGGTCTCCACATGGCTCCTCCAGCTCAGGGCACTAGTGTAGCTCCAGTGTCTCCCAGAGAGTGAGCAGAGAGGGAGAGAATCTCCTGCCTTCAAGGAGGAATTTATCTCCTCTGCGCCTCCAAATGAGGTCATCAACTCTGATCTGATTGACCGGCTAGACTCCACCCCTTCACTCTGAAGCTTCAAATTGATACCAGATTATATAACTACCATAGACTGTAACTCTTTTTTTTTTTTTGTAACTCTTTATAGAAGTAGGAAACCTCATCTTTCTTCTGAGGACCTCTCTGGAGGTGGTTTCAAATTGTTGACCTTTTTAGCAGCCCTATGTGTGACCACTACACTGCCAAGACTCCTGCGTAAAGGTTTACAGAGCAGATAATTAGTTTTATATTCAATAATGTATACACATTCTGTTTCATCTCGTTCATTGTGATCCCCTCAAAGTAACATCACTTAACCACTTCTTCCTTGTGTTCCCCATTTTCATTCCTCTTCTTACCTTACCATTTTGAACTTTGTCCTTGGGTAATGCTCCTCCACTCAACTGATTGATTATGTAAAGCTTGTGTAACTCACTACTATTATTGCTTCCCTTATAGACCTCTTATTTGACTGAAAATTGAATCATAGGGGTGAGTTCAATTCTAGATCAAGGATGACTGAGGGCTATAGTCTCAGGTGTTCTACAAATTTCTGTCTGACAAGTAAGGCTGCTTTGTTTTGTTTCTTAATTCTAATTTTGAGTTTTGTTCCACATTTTTCTCCTGCTCTATCCAGGATCTCCTATCCTGATCCTCTCCAGAGAAATTAGTAGTGGTAGCTGGCACAATTTAGTCCTAGTCTCAGGGTTATGGACACTGATGTATGTGTGACATGGTCCATTAGTTTGTTGGACTAATTGTTTCCAAATGTCTTCAGTTTTCACCTGGACAGGGAGTTGCTTGCAAGTTTTTAAGACCCCAGTGGCTGCTCAGCAGAGTAGGATGCAGAACATTGTCTTCGTGGACTTACATTATGCCAATTGACCTAATGTACTCCAGGGTATGGTCCTGAGTCCCCAGGCCCAGCAGCTACTTGCCTTTATTATTATTTTTATTAGTCATTTTATTGGGAGGCTCTTAAAAATCTTATAAAAATCCATCATTCAATTGTATTAAACACACTTGTACATATGTTGACATCAACATTTCCAAAACATTTCTTTCTACTTGAGCCCTTAGTATCAGGTCCTCTTTTTTCCCCTCCCTCCTCCACCTTCCCACCCTTGGTCAATTATATATTATTGTTGTTATTGCGTGTGTTACACTGTCTCCCTTCACCCACATTTCTGTTATTCGTCCCCCTGGGGAGTGGGCTATATATCCAACCTTGTGATGGGTTCCCATTTTCTCCCCAACCCCCCATCCCCACCAGCCCTGTACCCTCATGATATCTCTACTCCTATTACTGTTCCTGAGGGTTTATCTGCCACTTGCCTTTATCATCTGTGAACATCCATCTTCCCATCAGAAACCAAGATAACTACCCTACGAATTTCTTTTCTTCTTCATATATTTGAATTTAGCTTGTTTGTCACTAAAGACTCCAAGTCCACTTCACTTTACTTTTCCTCTTTTTTCAGCCACTCAGACTACTATTTAGATCCGAGGGGTAAGGAATCTGGAGGTTTTCTTTTTTATTTATTAAAAAATTTCTTTTCTTGTTAGACCCTCCATATTTTTTGCCTGTCTTGCTCCCAGCCCCATCCCTGACCTCCGCATAGTCATCAGAGTCTTGTGTATTGGTGTATAAGCCACATTTCTTCTTTGTTTTTCCTTATAACATTGGTGATATTAAATATTTATCTTTGTAAAATTGACTGAGTTTGCTAAGCATAATGTTCTCTAGTTTTTCCCCCCCAATCTGTGGATTCTCTGTTGATTCTTTTGATGAAGTCTTTTGTTGTGCATAAATGTCATGGTTTTCATAGGGGCCAGATCTTTATTTTGTCTTCTGTAGTGCAAATATGTCTCCTTATGTTTGGAAGTGTATTTATGCCTCTTACCAGAGTTATTAAGTTTGTCCCAATTTTTTCATTGGTGGTCTTAATAATTGTGTGATTTATATTTAGATCTTTGATCCATCTTGAGTTTGGTTTTGTACATGGTGTGAGGTATGGGTTTTGTTTCATTCTTTTGCAGGTGAAGATTCAGTTTTTCCAGTACCATTTGTTGAAAAGGCTATCTCTTGCCCATTTAATGTTTCAGTCCTTCATCAAAAATTGTTTTCCTTGGTTTTCAGTTCTAGTCTATTGGTCTCTATATCTATTATCATATCAGTACCAGGCTATTTTGCTTATTGTGGTATATAGTGGGTTTCAAGGTCTGGGAGTGAAAAGCCTCCTACTTTGTTTTTATTTTTCAGTAGTGTTTTATTTATCCTAGGTTTCTTTAATTTCCATATAAAGTTGGTAATTCCTTTTTCTATTTCTTTGGAAAATTTTTGGTGAATTTGGATTAGATTTGCATTGAATTTATAAAGTATTTTGGGTAATATTGACATTTCACAATATTTATTTAGCCTACCTATCCAGGAACATGGTAACTTGTTATATTTGTATAAGTTCCTTTTGGTTTGTTGAAGGAGTATTTTGTAGTTTTCTCTATGTAAGTCTTTTGTTTCTCTGGTAAAGTTTATTCTCAAATATTTTATTTTTTGTATAATTAATGTAAATGGTATTATTCTTTTCATATCCTTTTGGTACTATCATGCTTAATATACAAGTATTCAACTGATTTATGTATGTTGATTTTATAGCCTGCTATGCTGCCAAATTTTTCAATTAGCTTGAGCAATTGTTTAATTGAATCTTTGGAGTTTTTCTATATATAGCAGTGGTCCTCAACCTTCCTAATGCCACGACCCTTTAATACAGTTCCTCATGTTGTGGTGATACCCCTTCCAAACCATAAACATATTTTATTTGCTACTTCATAACTGTAATTTTGGTACAACTCAGGTTGAGAACTGCTGATATATAGGATTATGTTGTCTGCAAATAAAAGAGATTTTTATTTCTTCTGTGTCTATGTGGTACCTTTAATTTTGTTGAATAGAAAAATTAGATTTATTTGAATTAAAAAATCATATGCATATGTATGTATGTATGAATCTACAATATTTAGACAGAACTTCCTCCCCCCCCAGTTCATTTATATAGCATATCATTCCATAGTTCAATCACATCAGGCATACAATTGCTACCAAAATCAGTTTCAAAACATTCTCTTCTTTTTTGAATTCCTTGATATCAGCTCCCCTTTACCACTACCACCCCACCCCTTGTATTTACCAGGAACTCATATTCTACTTGCTGTCTCTTGAGGTTCATCAATCTTGGGTTTCATATACAGAAAAACATATAACAAAAGTTTAATTTCCTTTTGATGTCTTATGGTTCTAGCTAAAATTTGCAGAATTAAATAAAAGTGGTAATAAAAGGCAACCATTTGAAGAGGAAATGATTTTATCTTCTCTCCATTCAGTGAGATGTAGGCTATTGGTCTCACATATATAGCTGTTACTATATTGAGAAATTATCCTCTATACTTATTTTGTTGAGTGTTTTTATCAGGAATGGATGTTGAATTTTATCAAATGCCTTTTCTGTATTGAATGATATAATCATATGGCTCTTCTCCTTTGTTTTGTTCATGTAATAAATTACATTGATTATTTTTCTAATGCTAAACCATCCTTGAATATTTGGTGTGAACCCCACTTGATTGTGTTTTTTTAAATTATTATTTTTATGATGCTTAGTTGAATTCTGCTGACTAGTATTTTATTGAAAATATTGGCATCTATATTCAATAGGGATATTGGTCTGTAATTTTCAATTCTGGTGATGTCTTTGCCTGGGTTAGGTATCAAAAGTTCTAGTTGCTTCATAAATTAGTTTGGTAGTATATAGTCTATTTGTATATTGTGGAGTAGTTTATATAAATTTGGTATTAACTCTTCTCTAAATGCTTGTTAGAATTTCCTAGTAAAACCATCTAGTCTTGGAATTTTTGATGTTGTGAGATTTTTAATGACTAGATTCATTTCATCTCGTGTTTTAGGCTTGTAGAGATTTTCTACATCATTCTGTCGTAATTTAGGTGAATAATACATTTAAAGAAGTTTATCCATTTATCTAGATTTTCAAATGCTTTGGAATACAATTTCTCATAATACTGTGTGGTTATATTTTTATGTCATTTGGGTCTGTTGTAATATTTGTTTCACTTCTTATTTATAAAATTTGTTTTTACCCCTTCTTTCCTTTGGTTAGTTTTTCCAGTGGTTTACCAATTTTGTTAATCTTGTCAAAGAACCAACTTCTTGTTTTACTGATTTTTTTCTATAGTCTTTATTTATTTAAATTTTTTTCTATGGTTTTTATAAATACTTCAGATTCATTTATTTCTCCCATAATATTTATTACTTCTTTTCTTCTAGTAACTAATGGTTTATTTTGCTGCATTCCCCCCCCATCCCCCGATCAAATTTTTGATGAAGATTGCATTTTAGGCTTGTTCTCAAACAAGCAGCCATCTAAGTGAGACATCAACTAAGTCCGCATAGAAGAAGCACACCAACATCCATGATCCAAGGATTTATAAACTATATAATCCAAATCCAAAGGAGGGACTAGTGTCAGAGCTTACATTGTGTGAAGAAGACTAAAGATGACAGTAGAAGCACAGAATACACGTGTAGGATCATGTAGGGAATAAGCCTCCAGTAGAAATTACTTGGTTATCGACAGTATTGTGGAGATGACTGCAGTAGATTAAAATGATAAATCTTACTTGAATACTTAAAACCTTGTCAGGCACTTGATCGCCCCTTCTGATATACTTTGTGATTAATCTGTTTTTTAATATTTCCTGTTGTCTCCGCCACCCCCCATCCCCGATATTGGGGTTTGTCTCTGTTGTATTTTGTCATGATGGATTGCCTTCTTGAATCTTTGTTATGTATTTTTTTGGAATATAAAACCCAGGAGAGATCAATCTATAGAGACAACAATTAGAATAAGGGGTCCTGGGGTGTACGGTGGAAGAGGTGGGGTGGGGGGTAAAGGGAACATCAAGGAGTTAAAGCAGGAAGAAAATTTTGGTATCGATTGTACAATACTGCTTAATGTGATTGAACTATGTCTGTATCAGCTCCTAATAAAATAGTTTGGAAGAAAAAGATTGCATTTTGTACAAACACAGAGACAAACATAGTACATAGCAACATGTGATACCATTGTATTATTATTACACATAATTGAATCTTTTTGCATTAAAATAATTTTATTGGGGGGCTTTTACAGCTCTTATAACATTCTATACATCAATTGTATCGAGCATATTTGTACATATGTTGCCATCATCATTTCCAAAACATTTTCTACTTGAGCCCTTGGTATAAGCTCCTCTTTTTTCCTCTGCCCCCAAACCTCCCACCCTTGTGAATCCTTGATCAATTATATCTTGTTATTATTTCGTATCTTACACTGTCCTGTTATCTTCCTTGACCCACATTTCTGTTATTTGTACACTTTTTTTTTGGGGGGGGCTATATATCCAACCTTGTGATGGGTTCTCCTTTTCTCTCCCTTCCTCCTCCCTTAATGGCCCCCGCCTCTCGTAATATCGCTATACCCACTACTGTTCCTGAGGGTTTATCTGTCCTGAATTCCATATGTCAAGAGCTCTGATCTGTACCAATGTGTGTTCTCCGGTCTAGCCAGATTTGTAAGGTAGGACTGGGTCATGGTAGTGGGGAGGAGGAAGCATTCAGGAACTAGAGGAATGATGTGTGTTTCGTCGGTGTTTTATGTTTTTGCATTTTTGTTCTTGAGGTTGAAGCTATAATTTATTAAAATATAATCATCTATTAAAAGGCTTGGTCCCTTTCTGTTTTTCAGGCTTGTTGCGGAGGCCGTTTTGTTCTTCATGGACACATATGTGGTAGACAGATGACCGGTGTCCGCCCGTGCGCCTCCAGGTTGTTGTCTCGGAAGGCCAGGTGAAGGAGCGATGGACTCCAAAGCTGAACACTCACACGTGTGGTCTACGTCTGCAGAACATGAGCAGAACACCGCCCAGGTGATGTGTGGTCATTTCTAGCGTTGTTGTAGTTACTGTTCAGTAGGCTACAGTTAGCTGGTAGCTTGTTTGGTTGTGTAGTGCTGGTATAACAGAAATGCTACAAATGAATGGCTTTAAGAACAGGAATTTATTCTCCCACAGCTGAGGAGGCTAAAAGGCCAAAATCAGGTGCAAGTGCTAGTGGAAGACTTTCTCTCTGTGTCACCTCTGGGGAAAGGT
>NW_022109491.1:57303535-57310527 GCF_000313985.2 Echinops telfairi
ATAATTGTGATGGGTTCCCCCTTCCTCCCCCAACCCCCCTACCCTTATCTTCCTAGTATCATTGCTTCCCTTATTGGTCTGGAGGGGTTTATCTGTTCTGGATTCCCTGTGTTGCTAGCTCTTACCTGTACTAGTATACATGTTCTGGTCTAGCCTGATTTGTAAGATAGAATTGGGGTCATGGTAGTGAGGGTGGGGGTGAGGAAGCATTAAAGAACTAGAGGAAGGTTGTATGTTTCATCAGTGCTATACTGCACCCTGACTGGCTCTTCTTTTCCTTGGCTGTTCTGACAGGGGTGTCCAATTGACTACTGATGGGCTTTGGGGCTCTACTCTGCCCTCCCCCGCATTCCTACTGATATGCTTTTTGTTTGTTTTGTTTTGGGTCTTTGATACCTGATACCTGATCCCATTGACACCTCATGATCACACAGGCTGCTGTGCTTCTTCCATGTAGGCTTTGTTGCTTCTCATCTAGATGGTTGTTGTTTATCTTCAAGCCTTTAAGACCCCAGATGCTATATCTTTTGATAGCCAGGCACCATCAGCTTTCTTCGCCACATTTGCTTATGCATCCATTTTGTTTTCAGCGATTGTGTCAGGGAAGGCGAGCATCACAGAGTGCTGTGTTAGTAGAACAAATTGTTCTTGTATTGAAGAAGAACTTGAGTGGAGGCCCAATGTCCATCCACTACGGTAATACTTTATAAATAAATATATGTACATAGATCTATTCCCGTCATTATAATATAAATGTATTTACATATATACATGCCTGTATTTGGACCTCTATAAATGCCCTTTGCCTCCCAGTTTTTCCCTCTATTTCCTATTACTTTGCTCCTGTCCCATTATTATGTCCAGCCTTCATTCAGGTTTTGGTAATTCCTCTCGGCTACATTGCCCTTGACTGAGCCCTCCCAAGCATCCTATGCCCTCCTCGCCATCAATTTTAGATCACTTATTCCTCCCTTGTCCCTGGGTTTGTTGACACCCCCCTCCTTTTCTCCATCTCTCCCTCTCCTGTGTCCCCCCAGAACTTTCGGTCCTATTGTTCTCTCCTCTGGATTGTTCATACCGCCTATCTTGTCCAGATAGACATGCATAGACAATAAAATGAACAAAACAAAGCAGAGCTAAACATAATAAAAGAGAAGACAATAAATCAACAACAGGTAATTCAACAAAACAAAGAAAGAAAGAAAGAAAAAATGAAAAAACCAGCAGCAAAAATGGAAAAGCCCTCAGACAGTTCCAGGTCTGTTTGTTAACCTTTATGTTTTCCAATAGAATCCGCTGGGCCACGCTCTGGCCCCCAAGTCCACCTTTGGGATTCCTTGGGGACTTCATTGCTTTGCTGCTCTTGCTGCTCCACTGCACACCCTTAGTGTTCACCCTGGCACAGTAGGGTCGGATCAGGCACATCTCTGACACTGTGTCCCCAGTGCTGTCCCCCTCAGCGCTATGTGTCAGTGAGGGACATGTCATCGTGTCTTGTGATGGGGCCAACCCTGTGATCCACTTAGCATTGACTATTCTAAGCCAGAATACTGTCCTCAGGGCTTGGTGGGCTGGGGTGTGTTCCACTCTCTCCTTCCCTCTTTGTTTGCTCCTGATCCGACGGGCCCCACTTCCTGAGCTGCAGCTTCAATGCTGTCCTCTGAAGTGCATTCCTCTGGCTTGGGGGTGCCCACCATAGTTGAAAATTGGGGCAGGCCCTGCTGACCTCTCTATTGGTTCCTGCTTCATGCCTGTATGTTGCATTCGTGTCTTGGTGCACTGGGTTGAAGTCTGGTCCTTCTCTCCCTCCCCTGTGGAGATATAAACAACACTCTCTCCCTGGCTGGGTTAATGCCCTGTTCCCACCACCTCCTGTCTCTCTCTCTTATTTATTTTTTTCTCCCTCCTCATTATTTGGCTGCCATATGTATCCCTGGGTTGGGTTTGGCAACTGCCATAGTACCTGGACTTCACCCCGGGAATGTATGTATTTAGTAGCTTTACCCATATGCCCCTTTTTGCAAATTTTTTTTTTTTTTTGCTTACCTCAGTGGACTCATGTTGTACTTGACCTTTTGTGCTTGGCTTACTTCGCTTAGCATAACTTCCTCTAGTTCTTCCCATGTGGTGATGTGCTTTATGCATTCATCACTGCTTTTTAGGGATGTGTAGTACTCCATGGTATGTCTATACCACAGTTTTTTAATCCATTCATCCGTTGATGGAATTTGTGTTGTTTCCAACTCCTTGCAATTGTGAACTGTGCTGCGATGAGCAATGGAGCACAGATGTCTGACCATGGTCTGTTTCTTGTCTCGTCTGGGTATATGCCCAGTAGGGGGATTGCTGGGTCATATGATAGCTCAATTTCCATCTGTTTTATGTGGTTGGAGGTGGGGTGGCCAGCCCTCCACCATTAATCATGGGTTCAGTAAGCACAATTGTATGGTTGAGATATTATATTAAAGTCATCAAGAGCATGAGAGATAAAAGAGAGAGTCAAATAATGGAGTCAAACACATTTCATGGTAGCAATGCTCACTTCAGCCCCGCTTGGTGGTCCACGTGGAGAGATGGGGAAGGGAAGGAGGACAGAGGGAAAGGGAAACAGGGGAGGAGAGGGAGCTGAGGAGAGGTCAAGGGAGGAGCCGAGAGACAGAGAGAGAGACAGAGAGAGAGACAGAGAGAGAGACAGAGCGAGCTAGCTCTCTATTGCTAACCCAGGCCTATATACCTTTGGGGGTGTGCAAGCCCACTAATTACAGGTAAAGACACAGGAAGGGGTTGCACTATAGGTTATATAGTAATAGAAGGGGGTGGTCTAGGGGCAGACCCACAATAGGAAGAGGAGGGGTTGTGGGTATGCATGTGACAAGACGGGTGGATCCTAGATACAGGATGGCAGCTTAACTGAGCTGGTTTGACCTGTTCTCTGGATCTCCATAGGAACCATTATCAGTAGGGTGTGAACCTCACCTATAGGAACCAAGCTAATGGCCCCAAACCTTAGTCCATTGTCCCCAGCAGCAGGGAGCAGGCCCACCCCTTGGGCTGGTGACTGACTGTCTTCAGGTAGGATGTCTGTAAGCATCTGACCTCCCTCCCACAGTTTTAGATATCGCCAAATCTATTTCTATAGTGGCTGTACATACCTACAGGTCTACCAACAGTGGACGAGAGTTCCTATCTCTTCATAGCCCCTCCAACACTTGTTACTTTCTGATTTTTTTGATTTGGACTGTCAAATTAAAACAATCATAGTTGTTTTAATTTGCCTTTCTTTTATGGCTAGGGATCTGGAACATTTTTTCTTATGTTTATTGGCCGTTTGGATTTCTGCCCTTGAGAAACTTCTGTTCAGGTCCTTTGCCCACCTCCTTAGTGGGCAATTGGTTTTTTTCTTGTTGTAAGTTAGCAGAGTATTGTAGATTTTAGTAATAAGGCCTTTGTCTGATGTATCATTGCTAAAGATGTTTTCCCAGTCTGTGGTCTCTCTTATTACTCTCTTGGTGAACTCTTTTTATGTACACAAGAGTTTTATCTTCATTATATCCCACTTGTCAAATTTGTGCCTCCTTTGTGTTTGTGTCCTTCCCTATTTCCAATAGCCTATGTATTCTCTGAGTCAAAGTTCTCAGATTTGCCCCAATTCCCTCGTTGATGGTCCTAATAGTTGGAAGTTTTACCTCTAGGTCTGTGATCCACCATGAGTTTATTCTTGTGCATGGCGTTAAATAAGAGTCTTGCTTCATTTTTCTGCAGATAGGTATCCATTTTTTCTAGCATCACTTATTGAAGAGGGCATCTGCTTCCCATTTGATTTTTTTGGTCTTTATATAAGATGTATTCTGTATGCTGATGATTTTACTTCTGGGTTTTCAATCCTTTTCCATTGGTCTGAGTATGTATCATTATACCAATACCACATTGTTTTGACCACTGTGGTGCTATAATAGGTACTAAAGTCAGGTAAAGCAAGCCTTCTCACTTTGTCCTTATTCTTGAGGAGTTCTCTGCTAATTCTGGGCTTCTTCCCTCTCCATATGAAGTTTGTAATCAGTTTTTCCAATTCTTTGTAGGATGATGGTATTTGTGTCAGAATACCATTAAACTTATATCGTGCCTTGGGAAGAACTGACATCTTTACTATATTGAGTCTTCCAATCCATGAGCATGGGATATCCTTCCATTTGTTGAGGTCACTCTTGGTTTCTTGTAATAGTGTTCTGTAGTTTTCCTCATGCAGATCTTTTGATTTTTTAGTCATGTATATCCCTAGATATTTTGAATTGTGCTTGGCTATTGTGAAGGGTACTAGCTTTTTGATCCCCTCTTCCATGGTCCTGTCCGATGTGTAAAGCAGTCCAATAGACTTTTGTCTATTGATCTTGTACCCTGCCACTCTGAATGGCTTTGTCATTTGTTTCCTTTTTAAATCCTGACTGTTAACATTTCTATTAAAGTTGTGCTATTTTCAGTCAACAGCTTTGGAGAGGTATCACTCTTTCAAATGTTGCTGCTGTTGATGATCTCTGCCTTTCAAATTGCAGTCAGAACCAACTCCATTGATTTTTATTATTATCATCAAAGGCAAATCTCTTTGTTTGGGGTAAAGATTTGAATTTTGGGAAGAACCAGCAGTCATGTATAACTGTTTTATATGTGATCAATTAGGATTTTAAAGCAAAAATGATATAATGAATTAGTAAAGTTGATCATCTGTGTGATTTTAAGTCTGAGTCATAATACTAAATAAAAGTTTCAGAGATGTTTTCAGCAGAATAATTGGGAATACTGCTTTGTGTCCCTGAGAAACCATTTTGAAGGCTACTTTCATGTAGCTAGATATTTAGTGTTTGTATTTATAAACCAAAATGGAGTCCATAAAGATACAAAACAAATGTAAACCTGGTCGTCACACTGTATTTGACGAGTGTTCTGTCTGTGGTCAACCTGATAGCTGACGGCATGGATCAGGGCTCTTCCTTGGCTGTCCTGTTCTCAGTTGGTCCTTTCCCAGCTAATAGTTCTGATTCAGTAGAGGACTGAGTGATAAAAAAGCCAAGTTGAAAAACTTAGATAGTTCTTTTTTTTTTTTTTTGATAGTTCTTATTTAGAATAATATTTTTGGTCTTTTTTAAGCAGTAAAACTAGTCTATGGTTTTGATGCTAATGAACAAATCTATATATAAAGTCACAAAATTTAGCTCACTGACTGACTAAATACTGACTAAATACAAGGGGTTTTGTAAGTTTGTAAAACTGACTAAATACGAGGGGTTTTGAAAGTTTATGGAAAAATTCCTTTACCTTTTAATTCTATTTTTCCAGGAACTTTTTTTTTTTACATCTGGATTATTTACTGCTTTAAAAAATATCATTTTATTGGGGGCTCATACAGCTCTTATCACAATCCATACATCCATCTATTGTGCCAAGCACATTTGTACATATGTTGCCATAATCATTTTCAAAACATTTTCTTTCTACTTGAGCCCTTGGTATCAGCCCTTTTTTTCCCTCCCTCCCCCACCCTCCCTCCTTCATGAACCCTTGATAATTTATAAATTATTGTTATTTTTTCATGTCTTAACACTGATGGATGTTTCCCTTTACCCACTTTTCTGTTGTTCATCCCCCTGGGGGAGGGTTATATGTAGATCATCCAAGAACTTTTAAATGCCCTTTCCTGTATTATAAGCTTAGTGCTTCCATTATACAAAATATTTTCTCCTAGACAAATTGAACCCAAGTACACACTGATTGATGTAGAGGTAGAAGTGTGTTACATCTCTGTGGTGCTTGATTGCATGTGGGTCTCAGTTTTCTTTCTAGGGATTAAATGAGATTGCGTCATCTTTGGGATCTCACTCCCCACTGTAGGAAACTGAAGTAATTAAAAAATTAGGTTTCCTCTCCCTGGCTCGCTCCTCCTTCCACTCCCCCTGTCCTGCACCCCTGTTCTCTTTCCCCTTGTCCTCCTTCCCCTCCCCCTCTCCAGTCTCCAATCTCCATGTGGATCACCAATCTGGCTCAGGTTCTTGGCTTTGCATCAGAAAGAATTCACACGAAAGTCTGGTTTGCAATCCAAATGTGTCTTCTGCCTAAGACTCCGTGCACCTCTTCTGCTCAAAGCAAGGGCCAACCTGACTTAAGTTCTCCTGAGATGACCAAGCAGCCAGACTACGGCCTGGACACCTTTGAGAACAAAGCAGAACCCACCCTCGCCAACTTTACCAAGTACCTCTCAGCCCTGCAAGGTTTCAGGAAGGCCCTGCGCCTGGCCATACAGGTGGAGAGCAAGCCAGCAAGCAAATCAGCAAGAAATAGCCCCAGTGATGACTGTAAATAAATTTTAAAATAATGGAAGTTTCCACAGATTTTTGAAGCCCCCTTGTATATCTATCACACAACTTTTGCCTGTTCAGTTATTTACAGGTTTAAGCCTTATTGACAGCAATTAAAAGAACATGTTTGCAAGTGTACCATTCCATGATCCATGTAGTTTTTCCATCACCCCTATCCTCCACCCCCCTACTTTCTAAATACTAACCCTAGTAACCACTAATAAACTTTGATATCTATTAAAAAAATATTAGGTTTCAACCAGACCACTTTAGGAGTGTCTGACTTTAGTACCAGCACATAAATTATTTCTTTCCCAAATAGATACTTTGGCCATCTGCTCCCATACCATAAATACCAGGTGTCAGGCAGTGCGCCCAACTGTAGCTTTCAGGAATTCAAACCTCCCAGCTGACTAATCAGAAAGGAGTTTACAATGCTCGTTTCCGCCTCAGTTCTTTCATTCCTGGGAGAGGGAGGATTGTTTACCCCGGTGACAACTGGATTCCATTTCCAAAAATTCTTAAAGTGACTTCATTAAAATTTTCTGTATTTTGATATGACAAAATACCAATTTATAAACTATCAAGGGCTCATGCGGGAGGGGGGAGCGGGGAGGGAGGGGAAAAATGAGGACCTAATGTCGG
>NW_022109491.1:57311223-57317899 GCF_000313985.2 Echinops telfairi
TTTCTTTCTACTTGAGCCCTTGGTATCAGCTCCTCTTTTTTCCCTCCTTCCCCCACCCTCCCACCCTCCCACCCTTAGGATCCCTTGATAATTTAGAAATTATTATTATTTTCATTAGTCTCTTTTTTAAGATCTGTTAACCACACCTTTATTCTTGCCTAAGAGTGATATTTGTATTGGACATTTGAGGTCAAAGGGAATGAAGTTAGTTGCTTAATATCAAGCAGCACATCTATAACAAGGTTTTAATTTACATCCTGTCTGCTAGTCACTAACTCGGGTGAAGATTTATCAGTCCCTGTTTTCCTTTCATTGTCAAGTGTTTCAGCTAGCAAGTTTAGACTGTACTTGGTTAGGCATGTGCCTTTGTGAGATTACTGCACCAGTACAAGAAAAGATGCTATATGTCTGCCTGCCTTTTGCCTTAGGTGCATTTTGTTCCGGACTCTGGAACTGTGGCTCAGATCGTCTACACCGATGATCAGGGACGTCCACCCCAGCAGGTGGTGTACACAGCAGATGGCACCTCCTACACGTCCGTGGATGGTCCAGAGCACACACTGGTTTACATCCATCCTGTGGAAGCTGCGCAGGCATGTGTGGTACTACTTTTTTGTGGTTTTCTTATTAATTAATTCACCTAATACTTGTGCTAGGCACTGGTGATAAAGAACATATTCAGGTAAGAGTTCTGTTCTTAAGGAGCTTATAACTGATTTGGCAAAGGATAATAGGGGTTATCTATTTGAATTAATGCCAAGAGTTATGGTACAAATCACACATCAGTGTTTTTTGTGACCACTGACTAGATCTGTGTTTCCCAAAGTGGGTGAGAGCACCCCTTGGGGAGTGCTCGAACAATCCAGGAGCACTGTGAAAGTTGATGCCTACACTTCATGTTGGATCGTGGGCTGTACTACTCAAGGGTTTCATTGCTGGGTTGTAGGGGAGGGCGGAGTAGAGCTGTTTTTGTTTTTTTTTCTGAAAAGGTATAGGAAGCCAAATAAGTTTAGGAAACTATGGACTAGAATATACATCTAACTTTTCTTTTCGTTCGTTCTTTTTTAGAATCAAGCACACAATTTTATTTATTTATTCTTCAATAAGTTTATATCTTTGAGGGGCACAGCATCACATGGACTCTGTGTCCAACAGCCTTAGTAGGCAGGTTGCTACGGAATTTGGCCAAACCATGCCACTCTTTCCATGGGCAATAGGTTAGCTCCCCTTGCCCAGGTGACTGTGATTTTGTTAAGTTTGCTGCCAGGAGTCACCGAGTTCTTTGCTTTGTACACATAAGCACATCTTTTGCCTAAAGAGAATTCAGTTTCATCTCGGGCGTAAACGCCTTTCATTTTAAAAAGAGCGGTGTGTTCTTTCTGGTTCTGGAGACCCTGTTTATGGCCAGCAAAAATGCCTTCGACCACAGCCTTTCAGACATATTTGCCGTTTAGAAGTTCTATTTCCATCAGGCTCCCAAATTTCCAGCAACTGGCTACTTTTCTTAAGTATACAGAACCAGGCAAAAAAATAGCATAACTAAAGATAGTCCAGAAAGCATACAGATTATTTCAGTTAAATATATACACAGAGGATCCTACTAGCTTTTAAACTATTATTTATCAATAACTTACTTATTTGTGCGACCATATTAGAAGCAAGGTGTTTCCTCGAAAGAACAGTACAGTTATAGCTCCTTTTGTTTATTGTCTTGCCAATGACTTGGAGCGTCAATTTTCATATGAATGACACAGATATTTTTCCACAGAGCTATGCTAATTTCTCTTGTTACCACTTAACGGTGGACAGAGTGCTTTCAATATGTTATTTAAAAAATCATAGTATTAGAGAAGAATCCTGGTAATAGCAATTTGCCCTCATGCAATGTTTAATTAAGAGGCTCAAATCACTCCTAAGAAGAAATGGTGCCCTCCCAATTAATACTTTCAAATGTATATAATAATGAAATAGCCCGTCAGACTGTTTACATTTGACATATTATTGCTTATTTTTAGTCCCTACCCTATTACATAAAATTAGATTGTTTATGTAAATAATATCCTGTGTCCAACTTATAATTTATTACTATGTTACTAGATGTCTAAGTTGTGTGTGTGTGTGTGTGTGATCCAAGAAGTATGATGTGGCTGGCTTAAATTCTTTTCTGTGTTCTTCTGGAATCAAAATGGAACCATAGTATTCCCATAGAGTAGCTAAATGGGGTTGGGAGAAGTAAAGCCATTTAGAAATCTAAGCGTAATGAATATTTTTGGATTGGACATATTAGATGTGGTGCTTTGGCTAAAATAATTTTGATGATTTTCCTTCTCTATTTAACTTTGCTACACGATGACCAACACTCCTGTGTGTTTATAATTCTTCTTCTGTAAAAAAAATAATATCATTTGCTTTATCAAAAAAAGGGAAGGAAAGCAGCAGCTATGAGACATTAAGTTTAATTCATCTTCCTTTTAATGCTCTTCTGGTAATGAATGTGCATTTATATTTGAAACAGTTGTAATAGTTGTGAGTAAACTCTTGCAATGTGTGTATGCTCTTATAATCATTGTGATGAATACTTTTCTGAATGTGAATCTCCATCCATTTTCACTGAGTCACAAGTATATTCTTGCCTTCACAGTGTGAACTTGAGTGCCCTCCTTCACGTACCCTCCTACAAGACTTTCATGACGTGCCTGTTGAAACTAGCTGCCCTATTTAACCTCAAGGGGGACTTTGCTGGAGAGTAAAATCATGAAGTGTGTTAGACATTTAGGATGGTTAGCGTTCACCATCTCTTTGGAGCCATTTAAATGAAAGGCTTTAGCTAAATGTACGATTGCCATCTCTATCTTCTTTATTAATGAAGGATTATTACTAGCTATAATGGGAGTTAACTCTCTCCGAAATTGGTGCTTAGTAGTAGGTTCAGTTTCCCTGGGTAGACAACTTGTCTAGAGATCTATGGATAAGCTATTTATTTATTTATTTTTATCTAGACTCTGTTTACAGATCCTGGCCAGGTCACTTACGTCCAACAGGATGCTACAGCTCAGCAGGTAAGGAATTGCCATTGTTGTTGTTTGTAGATAATACTATAAAAGTTACAGCCCTCTGGAATGCCTCCCTTAATCCTCTATGCTGTGCATTCTCAGAATGTTTCCTTAACCATTATGAACATTCTCTAGTTCCTTTAATGAAAACGAATAAAACATAACACTAATATACACCAATCAGTGTACGTTGGAATAACTTAATGATAAAAAGTACTTTGTCGATTGTGGTGATGATTATACAACTTTTCTTGATATGATTAACATATTGAATTGTGTGATATGAGGATTAAGTGCCAATAAAACTGTTTAAAAAAAACAAAGACCAATAAATAAATAAATGTTTTGACAGAGTAATTTAAAAAATAAGCGTATAAGCAGTATATTAACTCAAGTCCCCAAAATAATTCCACATTTAAAAAATATATGTGTATCTATATAGATTAGATAACATTTTAGAAAAATTAAAGCAACATTTAAAAAAATCCTGTTTACATTACATATAAATGAAGTGTCAGTCTTCCTCATTCTGGTTTCTTAAAAATTGGGATTATTTTTAATTTTCTTTTACCTTCATTTATTTTCTCTTTACCTTCATTTCTAATAATTCTATTTGACCTTGAGAAAGGAGTTCTTTATGCTCAAGCTGTGAATGTGAAAAAGAAGCTTTAGAAGCTAAATACTGTCTGTGTTTCCGTAAAGGGAACATGAATTCAGATATATTTATTTTCATGTCAGCTAGTATGATTGTCATTTCGCTGCTCTGTGTGTCATGGATGACTAGTAATTAAGTTTTCATTTGAAAGCACTTCTGCTTTTAAATCTTCATTTATTTATTTATTCTTTTACTTTTTTATTTTTTAATGTATGAGAGTGAACTAACGAACTTTGTGGTTAAGCATTTGGCTGCTAGATGAAAGGTCAGCCACTGTGTGGGAGAAAGATGTGGTAATCTGCTCCATAAGCAGTTTATTCTTGGGACAGTTTTACTCTGTCCTATAGGGTCACAATCAGTCAAAATTGATTTGATGGCAATGGATTTTTATCAAAGTGTATGATTCATATCTTTTTATTTTTGAATTTAAGAACAAATGAGTGTTTGTGTTAATGTTATCTGTGAAATCAGGAGAAAGTTCTCGGTATATAAGTCATGCCAGAATTTATTCCTAGATGGTAGTGAACTACATAATCAACTATGGTTTTGTGACCATAGCTGTATATAAATATGAAAGAATTATTATTTTACTTTAATAATTATTTAATAACTAGGTATATTCTTGACCAAAAGTTACGTAAACCTGAGAGTAAGTAAAAATATATTGCCACTAGAGTTCCAGTTCTCTCTCTCTCTTTCTCTTTCACACACACACACACACACACACACACACACACACACACACACACGATTACAGATAACACATGTTTAAAAATGTCTCTGTGATCAGTGGATAACTGCAAACATGTCCCCCCCAGTTGTACTCTTGTTCCTTAGCCTCGTTAGGGTCCAACCAAAGAAGTAGGGGTCCTCCTACTTCCAGTTCAATTGAAGGCAGAAAGGTTATCTCCGAAGGTTATGGCAATGTATTTTGGTACCCCCAACGGATAATCTTGGTAGCATTTCTTGAAGGACACCGGGGCCATCATTAGGGCTTATTAGGAAGAAGTTTTCAAAAATTAAAAATTGTGCTGGTGAGATAAAGGCTAGAAAAGTTATACCAAGGAATTTTTTTTCTATTACAACACTAAACCTGCTTATTATTTGAGGCCAACAAGGGCTATCCTATGAGAATTTCATTGGGAAACCATACCCCATCTACTCTACAATCCTGACCTTGTCCCTGTAGACTTCTTTTTGTTCCCAAACTGAAAGAACATTGAAAAGGTCCATGATTTGAGTACCTCAAGGATGCTGACTTGGCTGTGTTTACGTTGGGTAAATGGAAGAGTAGAGAATTCTTTGGGGTGAGTATATATACCTACATGGGATGTATTGAAAAGCAATATAACTTCCAAAAAAGAAAAGAAAAGCAATAACTTCACATTTGGTTTTCTTTTTAAATAAAGGTTTCTATGATTTTTCAGCAATACTTTTTTACACCCTTGTATTTATCATATCAATTCCATCATGCAAATGTTGTGGAATCTAGTTAGTTTCCGCTATTCATTGGGAGAAATAAAATGATTCCATTCAATATCCTCTAGAGGTGGTTAATTCAGTTTTAGGGTATTTTGTTTCTTAAAAGTTGAAGCAATTAAAAAAAAACGATTAGACCAAAAAAAAACTGCTATTGAGAAAAAGAACCCAATACCTCAAATTCTACCCTTTAACTGAATATTTAATAATTAGTTTATAACAGGCAAAGAAGTAGGGGAAAATGTTATATTCGAAATACTATTATTAATTTAAACATTTTAATTAAAAATTTTTTGGACTTAAATTTATTTGAATTTAGCTGAATAAAATAAAACTGAAGTGGCACAGAGAGTAGGTGGGTCATTTCACCTGTCACATTGCACTAGTCCCCGTCTGTCCATCCCCTCCCGGGAATCAGCATGCAGGGCCTTCTTCCTGCCCTCCTCACTGCTGTCTGTGTCAGGTATGTCATTACTGAAGCTACACATGTATGTTCTGTTCAGTCACCACAGTTATTAGAATTTTACTCCATTCTCTACTGCCATTTCATTTACTTAGGTGAAATCTTGAGTCTAATTTTCTTATTGTCTCCATACCTTTTCTGTCTTAAAAGCTTGGCGATTCTTTCTGTATTCTTTTTTTACTCACCAATTTCCAAAACTTTTAATTGACCAAGCCAAACACCCAGAGTTTTAAAAACACATACTAATCAAAATATAACTGCTCACATTGGCCAAAGGAAAAAAGTGTATAGAACAGAAATGATACTTCCTGACTAAAGTGTACTACTCTGACAAAATAGAAAGATCAGGCCTATTTTTCTTTCTCTCTGGCTTGATTTCTCTTGTAATTGCTGGAATCGAGAGCCAGAAGTTAAATCTGCATTCAGTGATGGGCCCTTAGTGTCTACGTTCCTTAGGTTTTTGAAGGGCGTTCTTTCTATTTGGAAGAGATGTGGGTTGGAAACGGTTTGTGGTAGCAAGTGTACAGCTCTACTTGACTTGATTAAATACGGAATGCTAGGCTACATGTATTAAATTCCAACTAACAATTAAAGAGCCCCACAAATACCCCTGGGTAACAGAAATGCCCCTGGTTGAGAACTAAAGTTCTAAGGAATAAAATGGACCCATGCTTGTTCCAGACGAGAAGAACATTAAAGCGTATAAAGAAGCAGCTTGCCCTGGGAGAGGGGCAGGGAAAGACAATTGAAAGGAGACCTAGGGAAGGAGAGCTTCTGGACATGAGGCCATTTGCAAGTTCACGAAGAAGACCCCACGCCAGGGCAGATCTTTTCTTCTCAGTTGGTACTAGGCCAGGGGGTGTCGGTAAACTCTTGAAATGGAAGAGCCAATCCTGCCCGACACAGCAACTTAAAAAGTATTCCAGAGCCATAAAAATCTTGTTACAAACAAATGAAATCACCATTATTTGAATAATACCCTTTAAAATCTTTATAAATGAAACTATGATAGTTTCTTTTTAAACG
>NW_022109491.1:57318731-57324678 GCF_000313985.2 Echinops telfairi
CACGTGGAGACTGGACTTGCCAAGGAAGAGGTCGCTTCTCTGCGGTTACGGAAGCTTTACTGTAGGGATCGTAGTGGGTAGACTGGGCATCTCTTCCGACAGCTCCCTCCCCCTGCCCTGCCCCCTTCTGGGTGAAAGCTGGAGCAGCTGCTAACATTGGTTCTGCTGGGACCATACTGGCCCCTTTCCCCCCATCAGGTCCTCCACTGCTTCCTCTGCACTGTAAGGCCTTGGTCTTTTTGCCTTAAAAACTACTTAAAATGGGACGTTTTTGTCTCCATGCGCTACTTTCAATGTGAAGTATAATCATTGATGGTTTCTTCAGTTAACTTCCGTTGCACCACCTTATTTCATCTTCAAGTTCAAGGAAAGCGTTGTCGGTCACCAGGAGAAAGCAGCACCATAGATTTCCTCTTTCTGTATTCCTGAAGTTAATGACTTCACCAGCAAAGCAATCTGAATTTCCTAGGGCAGGTGTGCCTTTTTGATATACACGTTTTGATATACACATGAGAGCTTCTCTTCAGAAAATATGCTAATCATTTGATGTTTGAAGTTCTTTTGTTCCATTTGTTGTGTTCACCTCCCCAGGAACATCAATGTCCATATGCTGATTCTCCTTTGCATCCCATATCTAACATTTTCTAGTCAATCTTTTATATATGTATATATATATATCCATTTTATTTGTTTGTACTGTCTTAGTCTACTACGCCACCTCACTGCTTATTTTTCACTATTTAATTTTAAACTAGACATCAATATGCAGATATATACATATCTGTTGGCTAAAATTAGGAGAACATAGCTGAATGATCCGCAATGAAGTGACCGTGCCTGTAGCAACACCCATATTAAGTAACAGGCCATTACCAGCTCCTAACAGCCACCGTCAGGCTTCCTCCCAAATAAATATCCTTCCTCTCTCAAAAGTAATTGCTCTCATGACTGATAAGACCATGGATTAGTTGCACATTGTTTTGAACTTTACATAAATGGGACCCTATAGTATGGTATCGAATTCACTAAGAATTGACTGTTATAGCGAGGAGATTCATTCATGTTGTTGCATGTAGCTGTGGGCTTTTTCTTTGTTTTTATTGCTATGTAATTTTTAGCTTTATGAATGTAATACAACGTATTTGTGTGACACTGTTAGATTGTTTCCAGTTTAGGATATTAAGAATAATAGTGCTATGAATATTTCTATATCTGATTTATAATTTACAGGTGCATGCCTATCTGTTGAGTTCATACTTCACAGTGAAATGCCTGAGTTATAAGGTATACATAGATTCCATTTTTATAAATAATAGTAAATAATTCTATAAAATATTTAGTAGTTATTTACTGACATTCATACCAGCAGTATTTGAGAATTTCAGTTGCACTACATCATTATCGTACTTAGTATTGTCCATCTTGTTCATTTTAGCCATTTTACGTGTTTTTTAGAAGTATATATTAATTGGCTATGTGGATTTGGGAAATGCTGGTTAAATTATTTGCTCCCTCTCTTTCTGTGGAATTCTCGTTTTCTTTCAGACCAGTAGAATTTCTTTATATATTTTGTATATAAGCCCTTTGGGATTATGTATTGCAAACAGCAATCTAGCTGAGAGGAATTACTAAGAGGCAGAAGAAGGGTGAGCGTGATGGTGGGGCAGGAGGAAGGTAAAAGGAAACAGAGGAACGATCTAGGAAGCAAAGCTATGGATAGAGGTATACACATAGGTGTGTACATATGTAAACATCTTAATAAAAATAGAAGTGTTGGCCTATGTACATATATTTATATGACAATACATTGAGGTATTGGATGGACTTTGGGCCTCTGCTCAAGCCCTCCCTCAACACAAGAACATTTTGTTCTAACAACCTGGCATTCTGTAATGCACACCCTCCCAACACAATCGCTGAAGACAAAATGGGTGCATCAGCAAATGTGAAGAAAGCTGATGGTGCCTGGCTATCAAAAGATATAGCATCTGGGGTGTTAATGGCTTGAAGTTAAACAAGCAGCCATCCAGCGGAGAAGCAACAAGCCCTCATTGAAGAAGCATGGTAACAGGCATCAGAAGGCCCAGACAACAAGGCCCCCCCAAAACATTGTTGGGAACTAGGGGGCTCAGAGCATAGACCCAAAGCCCATCTGTAGACAATGGGACATCCCCTCACAGAAGGATCACAAGGAAGGGATGAGTCAACCAGTGAGTATGAAACACACAATATACCTCTGGTTCCTTGAGGCTTCTTCAACCCCCACTATGATGACCAGGAACATGTATATCGGTGCAGATAAGAGCTCAGGACACACGGAATCCAGGTCAGATAAACCCCTCAGGAGCAGAAATGGGAGTAGCGGTACCAGCAGGGTAGGGAAGGTGGGGAGAGGAGAGGAGGAAGGAAGGGAGAACTGATTACAATGATGGACACATACCTCCCCCCAGGGGGTGAATAACAGTAACTGTGAGGGCAGGGAGACAGCAGTCAGTGTAAGATGTGAAAATGACACTCGTGATAATTTGTAATTTATCAAGGGCTAATGAGGTGTGGGGGGAGGAAGGAGTGAAAAAGAGGAGCTGATACCAAGGACACAAATAGAAAGTAAATGTTTAGAAAATAATGGTGGCAACATATGTACTAATATTGCTTGATACAATCTATGTATGGATTGTTGTAAGAGCTGTAAGAACCCCCAATAAAATGATCTTTAAAAATACAAAATCTGAGCCCCCCAAAATATGTATATGTGTGTGTGTGCAAATACATTTTTAACTTTTTATTTTGAATTGGGTGAAGGTTTCCCCAGCAAGTCTTCCATTTAACAATTCATGCACGTTTTGTTTCGTGTCACTGACTGCAGTCCCCACAATCATGTCACTTAGACTATGACTTTGTGCTTCCCGTTACCTTTTTTTCTCTTTTCTTTTCTTTTTTACTGTTTGAATTTTTAAAAAATAATTTTATTGGGGGCTCTAACAGCTCTTATAACAATCAATATATCAATTGTATCAAGACATTTATGCATGTGTTGCCATCATTTTAAAGCATTTTCTTTCTACTTCTGCCCTTGGTATCAGCGCCTCTCTTTTCCTTCCCTCCCCCACCCTTGTGAGCCCTTGATAAATGATTGTTATTTTCATATCTTCCACTGTCCGCTCTCTTCCTTCACCCAGGTTTCTGTTGTCCATCCCCCGGGGGTGGGGTGGGGGTTGTTATACACTGATCATTGTGATCTGTTTCCCCTTTCTCCCCCATCGCCCCCCCACCTTCCTCCTACCCTCGTGATCCATTCCTCTTCTTTTCGTACCCCTTCTTGCCTTCCGAACTCTGTCTTTGGGCAAATGTTGCCTTTTGAACTCAAATGGTTACTTATTCTGAGGACTGTGCACCTCCTTAGTAGCGCAGTTCACGGACAGACCTCTGTTATTTGGCTGCAACCTAAGACCTAAGGGTTGGAGTTCCTCCAGTCTCTATTGGACCACTAGCCCTGGTGTTTTTCATGATTTTGAGTTTGTTCCACGTTTTTCTATCACTCTGCCCAGGACTCTAGTAATCGCTTTCATAGTGGTAGCTGTCGTTAGCCTGCCATCATCGGATTCCTCAAGTCTCGATGTGGTAGAGCCTAAGGTTTGCAAGATCTGTTCATTTGGATTAATTCTTTCCATGCATTTTTAATTTTCTTTCCTCTTCTTTGCTCTGGACAGGCAACTTAGCTGACCAATCCCAAACTTAAGACCTAGTCCCTGCGCACAAAAGCTGAATGTAGAACATCATCTCTGTGAGCTGCTGACCTTGATGTTCTCTGTGACTAGGCCCAGGCCTCTAGGTCCAGTGACTCATTGCCTCCTGATGCTTGCCCATCACTAAGAAGTGTACATTCCTTTGGCCATTGTTTGCGGCATTATAATTATGAGTGTGTTTATAATGCACATGAGGGGTCTTTCAAAAGTTCTTGGAAATTTAAAAATTGCAACTCCATTTTTCTCTGAATTTTTTAAAGCCCTCTCAAAGTATGTTTATAGAAATATCTGCCAGACCTATATGTGGTTGTAAATATAGTCCCTTTTGCTTACTCATACTTGCTGATCTTTCCTATCTGCCTATATTTCCACTTGTAAATTGTCTTTTTTCCGGTAATGCAAGATTGTGTATGTCATAGTATTTATCTTTGTTGTCTTAAACTCCTGTGTACTTTTGTTAGTCTTTCTTATCTTTAGTAATATGTTGGTCACCCTCTTATTATATGTTTCCTTTCCCTTCATCCAAATTAATATGTGTCTAGTATCTACTTAGTAATTTTCCCTTCCCTCCCCTTCAATTTCTGGCAACCACCATTGTTTTCCCCTGTGTGTAAAGTAGTGAACTTATACAATATTTTCCCTTTTGTAAATGACTTGTTTCATTCAGCATAATACCTTCCAAGTTAATACATATTATGAGTGTTTCATGGATTCTTATTTTTCGACATTGCATAATATTCCATTTTATGTGTGTGTGTGTATATATAGTATATTTATCTTTTTATTTGTTGATGGACACTTAGGTTGTTTCCATTTCTTTGCTCATCTGAATAATACTGCAATGTGGGTGTGCATATATCTGACCATGTCTTAGGTCTTATTTCATAACATATTTACTTAGTAGTGGTTTCCTTTACCCCTTTTAACTATGCATTTTGGTAAAAAGATGTTCTTTATTTTAATATTGTCCATCCAGCTTATTTATCTTTATCTCTGTAGCTCAAGTAATTGCTGTCTCTTTGGCATTATATAGGTAATTTTTTAAAAAAGTACTTGAAAGTGATATTCATTACTTTGTGAGCCAATATGTTATATAGCTAAATAGTGATCTCAAGAGATAATTTTAACTAAAGGTTTGGTTAAAAGATATATTACCATAGTAATGTCAGGAAAACCTGTAGTCACCACCAGTCTAATAAGTATGGACTTTTAAAGAATTTTAGTTTGGTCCCCATTTCTCTCTATTCTGGTCACATATTTTCTCTATAGCAGGGTCCTTCTATTGTGGCTCTAATTAGAATGGATGTAGTGGTATGCTGGGCACCCATCTAGTTTTCCTGAACTCATGGTAAATTTAAATTTAATTTAAAAATCAGTTTTTGGAAGTAGTGGTCTTTCACATCGTTTAGTAGAGTTATTCCTAGGTATTTGAGGTTTTTTAGATATTATAATTGGTATAATTTTTAAACATTTTATTTTAAAATTAATTTTCATGTAGAAAAAGTTATTTTCTTAGCTTAAATTTTGCTATTAATTCTAATATCTATCTGTACGTTCTTTTGAATTTTCTCAGTAAATATGATGCCTGTGAAAATAACAGTTATTTTTCTTTCCAATCATTCCCTTTTTCCTCTAAGTCTATTGGCTAGGATTTTCTAGTACATTACTGAATGGAAGTGGTCTTAGTAGACTTTCTTTTTTTCCTAATCTTAGAGAAAAACTTACCAATATTTCACCATCAAGAATGATGTTTAGTGTTAATTCTTTAAAGAATAAAGGAGTTCCCTTTATTACTTTTGAGTGTTAATTGATAGTGATTATTATTAATGGATAGAGTTGGATTTTCCTATGCTTTTCCTAAATCTGTTGAGATTATCATATGATTATTTTATCTTCTTTTATGTTAATGTGTTGAGTTACATTAATTTGCTTTGTATTCTTAGAACAAACCCTACTTGGACCTTTTCACTTATTTCTAGATTTTCATTTTTGAATTTTTTGTGGGAATTTTGCATATATATTTATGAGTCTGTTTTGTTTGTTTTAATCATTTTTTTTTCTTTTTTTAACATTTTATTAGGGGCTCATACAACTGTTATCCCAATCCATACACACATCAATTGTGCAAAGCGCATTTGTACATCGTTTCTCAAAACATTTTCTCTCCATTTAAACCCCCGACATTAGGTCCTCATTTTTCT
>NW_022109491.1:57325368-57326613 GCF_000313985.2 Echinops telfairi
GTCGGTGCTATACTGTGTCCTGGCTGACTTGTTCCTTCCTCGTGACTCTTCTGTAAGGGGTGTCTAGGTGTCTACAGATGAGCTTTGGATCTCCATCCCAACCCCCCTCATTCGCATTGAAATGGTTATTTATTTTGGGTCTTCTGATGCCTGATACCTGATCCCATTGACAACTCAAGATCTCACAGGCTGGTGTGCTTCTTTTATCCAGTATATTTTATTATGGTTTACTTCCAAGGTGTCTTTCATCTTGATAATGCTTTTTTTCCTCTAAATATTATCCTGAAAAGCTATATCATCATTTTAATTGACCACATAGTATTTTATTATAAGAATGTACCAATATTATGAAGCCCTTGTGACATAGTGGTTATATGTTGGGCTGTGCTAACCCCTAGATGGACTGAAACAACCATCCACCCAGCAGGAGAAAGATAAGGCTTTCTAGTCCTGTAAAGAGTTACAATCTCAGAAACCCACAGGGACAGTTTTAACCTCTCTTATAGGATCTCTATGAGTTGGAATCAATTCGATGTCAATGAGACGAATATTTATGTTATCAGTCCTCTATTTTTGTACTTGTATGTCCTTTTCTTCTTTGATACTATAAAAAAACTCTTAACTAGCATATCATTATTTTTATTGACCCTGTTCACTGCACCACACTGTCAAAACAAAGCCTGTGGTTGCTAACAAAAGCACATCTGACCCTGGAGCAGTGCATGAAACAACACTGTACTTACTCATAGATAAGAGGCAGGACAAGGTGAGTTTTAGCACAATTCTCACTGTCCTTTTTCTGATTATTGCACCGTCATTAGTAAAACTCACTTCTCCATAAGCTTTTTGCCTGTAGAATTGCAGTTGTCAATTTTATCATATACCAAAAATTATTTCCAAAAGTATAACTGCTCAAGGTAGATATTCATTGCTAGTTAAACTAACCAGTTGTTGGTGTTGTCAATAAGGCTTAGATTGTTAACTGCAAGATTGGAAGTACAAATCTACCAGCTACTCACATAACCAGAAACCCTGTATAGGAGTTTGTTTCTGCGTTAGAATCCATGCTTTGGCAATGGGTGTTGTTTATTTAAAGATGGATTCAGGGGATAGTTTTAGTGTAATGTTTAAAGATTCTCCAAGGGTAATGTTTTTGAGAATCATCCAGTCTCAGTGGCTCCAGAAACTCTGGATTCCATGGAAATTTGAATTGTGATCCCTATTTTTCCTCCTTTAAAAAAAAAA
>NW_022109491.1:57328344-57333515 GCF_000313985.2 Echinops telfairi
CAAGATGAGGGATCGTCAGACACGCTACACGGACTTTCTACAATGAAGGCTCCAGGTGGAACAGATACAATAATCCTGGAACCCTGAGCTTCCGCGGAAAGGGTAAGGAAGTGTCGATTCAATACCAACTAGGAGGAAAAACTCTGAAGAAAAGGAGTGAGCGAGGAGACAAATGGGTGAATTGTCAGTTGGCCTGCTTGAGAAGGTACCTTAAATTTCTGTAAACAGCATTCTATCCAGATAGCAGCCTGGAATATCAATGGGTGGCCAAAAGAAAGGTGGGAACCCTCCCTTATTTCCCACACTCTGCTGGTGACCAGAAGCATAGCTAGCACCCCACCCTCACCCTCCTTTCATGCATCCCCTGTTCTGCCTGAGGCCAAATCCCCACCCTGAGTATCAGGCATCAGGTATACCACTCCTGTGTCTGGAGGCTCCTAGCTCTACCTCATCAGACCAGCAGAACACGAAATGCTGGTTCCCCGGCCACTCCACTAGTGCTCAGAACTCTTGTAGCAGCTGCCTCTCCCCCAGCTGTCCTCTGGGCCCAAAGTGTTTCTTCTGGAAACAAACATGTTGGCCTCAGCCCCCATCTGAGCTGGCAAGAGGTACTTCTTGATCAGGTGTCCTGACAACTCTTGCCCGGCAGGAACTCCACTGAGGACTGGGTTTCTCACTCTGTACCTCTCTTCCTAACCCCTGTGCCCCTGCTGGACAGAAGGTGCTGACCCAAACCAGATACCCGCCTCCACAGTTTCCTCCTTTCTTTGTCCTTCCCCCCTTTTCCTGCCCTTCCTTGTTTTCATGCTTTCTCTAACTTCCTTTACCTAATTCCTTCTGCTTTTTCCCCTTTTCCATTCTCCGTTCTTTTTCTTGGTGTTTTTCTTGACTATTCCCTTTGCTTATTCCTTCCCTAATTTTTGCTCAAGGTGTTTCTCTCTCTCTTTCTGCTCCTCCTTTGTTTTTGTTTCCCTTTCCTATTTTTTCTTTTTAGTTATGAAATTCTTTATTCTTGTTGTTTGCCTGTTTTATTCCAATTGCTTTTGGAAATCACACCCTCTCACCCCTTACACTGGATAGGCCACACTAACTCCTCCAAGCTTCCCGGAGCCCTGCCTACTGGGCCAGGGCTACTACCTTCTGTGTCACCTGATTTTTGTTAGACAGCTGCCAACACCACTCAAACACATACTGAACTGTGTGTTGCATATCTTTGATTGTAGCTTCCTACTGAGAAACCAACCAGCATTTTATTTCTAGCTGTAACAGCGCAGTGATTTTTTGTGTGACCTGAATACATTTTGGATATGGAGTGGAAATTTAACATAGATGATGGTTGCCTCTCTTCCCCTACTCTCTGTTTTCAGTTGATTTCAATGGTGGCAAAATCCACTTGAAGCCCTTTTTCAGAAATGCATTTTCCATGTACTTGTTCATTCTTGGGCCGGGCATCAGTTCTCTCCAAACCCAGGAGTACAGTATTCGCCTTTTTTCTAAAAGTGAACATGTGCGACTCCCCACACACTGAGAAGAAAATATGCTGCACTGATAATTGGTCGCAGTAGGAATCAGGAAGCAGTCTGTCGCGATTGCTGCTGCCCAACGTAGTTTCATATTTCCCTTCTCAGATAAATTATGCCCAGAATTCTTTATTCCAATTTTCAGAATAGAGAGTGGTACTAAGTTGGAAGGAAAAAAGTATACCCTAAAGTGTAACAAGTTGTTTCTCTTCCCCCCTGCATTTTATTGTTCAAGACAAAACGCGTAGGTTTAAATATTTTTGTCTCTTTTGTTTCTCTAGGTAAAATTTATGCACATTGCTCGCCAACTTTGTTGTTGTCGTCGAGTGTCTGGCTCTACTGCAGGATGGCATGTAGAGCTGTCTTTTTGCTCTCTTATTCAAGGTGTCTGTGATGTTTACCTCTTCTGTTACCCTTCTTGAATTGACTCAGTTCCACAGGGGCAAGTAGTGATGGTGTGGGAAAAAAACAGCTTGAAGAAAAGAAATAAAATGAGCTTTGCTAGGCATGAATGCAGAATTCCACATTTCAATAGAAATCTGCTATTTAAGCCCTAGGGAAAATTATTTAACAGCACTTTAGGGTGGCGCCTTGGTAGCATACTGGGTAAGCACTCTCAGCTGCTAATTGAAAGGTCGGTGGTTTGAATCCAGTAGTAGTTCTACGTCTACTTCTGTCAAGATGGCAGCCTAGGAATCCCTGTGCGTTAGCTCTGCTCTGTCACAGGGGGCTGTTCTGAGTCATCATTGACCCAGCAGCACACACCACCAAGTACTGTAAAGGGAAAAAGGGACTCAGGGATTTTAGTTAACCATTAAAGTCTGTTTATTTTTGTATTAAAAATATTGATTTATTCTTTATAATAGTGGCCTCATACAATATTCGTCCCTCTGTGGTGGACTAATTTCACTAGGCATAATGTTTTCCAGGTATATCCTTGCTATGCATTACTTCACAGTTTCATCATCATTCTTTAGGGATGCATAGTACTCCAGTGTGTGTGTACCAAAGTTTATTTGTCCACTCTTCCACTGATGGGCATGGGATTGTTTCTACCTTCCTGCTATGGTTCCTACGTCTTTAGGTTTTACACCTAGCAAAAGAATTGCTGGATCATGTGGGATTTCTATTACCAGTTGTTTGAGGAAGCGCTATACCACTTTGTGTAGTGGTTACACTTTTTTTTACCGTCCCACCAGCAATGTATAAAGGTCTCATGTTTCATTCCAATTTTGCCAGAAGTATTTGTTGAAGAAACGATTTCTTTTCCATTTAGTATTTTTTGGCTTTTTGTTGAAGATCTGTAGGTGGGTGGGTTTATTTCTGGGTTCTCTGTCCTGTTCCATTGGTCTTGGTGTCTGTCAGTGAACCGGCACCAGGTTGTCCTGACTACCGTGGCTGTGTAATAACAGGTTTTGAGGTCAGGAAGTGAGAGACTTCTTGCTCTGTTGTACTTTGCTTATCCTTAGTTTCTTTCCCCTTTATATAATTAGTTTTCCATTTCTTTAAACAATGGTCTTGGGATCTAGACCAGAATTGTGCTGCATTTATAGGCTGCTTTCTGTAGCGTTCAGGAGAAAGAGGGTGCTATCTACTCCCACAAAGCGTTACAGTCTCAGAAACACACGGGGCAGTTCTGCTTTGTCCTGTAGAACCTCTTGGAGTCAGCATCGATCTCATGATCGCGAGTGTTTTTGTTTGGGGTTTTGGGGGGAGAGTAATATTGGCACTTTCAAAATGTTCAGTCTTCCAAACTATGAACATGGAACACTCTGCCGTTTATGTAGGTCTCATTTGGTTTCTTGTAGCAATGTTTCCTAGTTTTCTTTGTAGTCTTTTGTTTCTCTGGTTAGGTTTATTTCTAAGTATTTCTTCTTTTGAGTGGCTATTGTAAATGCTTTTTTTTTAATGCCCTTCCCAAAGCTCTCTTTGTTTTTTATTTTATTGTTAATTAATTAATTAATTCCAGAGTTATCTTTGTTAGTATATAGGAATCACTTTGATTTTTTTGGTTTATTGCTCAATCTTTCACTTTTTTCTAGAAATTTTCTTGTTGAGTCTTTTTAGAATTTTCTCTCTGTAAAGTCATCTACAAATAGAACTTTACTTTTTCTTTGTCAATTTGGATGCCTTGATTTCTTTTTGTTATATAATAGCTCCACCTAAGATCTCTTAAGAAAGAGTAGGAAACAACATCCTTGTTTGTTTCTGGTTTGCAAGGGAATTCTTGCAGTTTCTCTCCATCGAATGAGGTGTTAGCCACTGAATTTATGTATATGACCTTTATTGTGTTGAGAAATTTCCCTTCTATTTCTATTTTGCAAAGTGTGTTTTTAAACAATTTTCTTGGCATATAATCATATACAATTCAATAGTGCTGTTATATTAAGAAGAGTTGTACAGTCATAACCACAATCAATTTTAGAACATTGCTGAGTGTTTTTTTAACAGGAATAGGTATTAGATTTTATCAAATGACTTTTCTAGCCCAGTTGATAGGCTCATGTAGTTCTTTCCCCATAATTTATTTATATGGTGGATTACATTGATTATTGTTTTAATGTGGAACCATCCTTGTGTATACGGTATGGATTCCACATGATCATGCTGTATTGCTATTTTTTGATAATTGGTTGGATTCTATTTGCTAGAGTTTTTGAATCTGTGCGCAGAAGGGATATTGGTATGTAAATTTCTATTCTGGTCATGTCTTTGCTGGTTTGGGTATCAGGGCTATGTCCACTTTGTCAAATGAGTTTGGGGGTTTGCTCTCTTTTTCTCGCTTGGAATAGTTTGAGTAGAATGCCTCTGTGAATGCTTGGGAGAATTCCTCAGTGATACCATCTGGCCCTGGACTTTTTCTTGTTAGTTTTAAGTGACCTGGTGTAGTTCTTTTGTTATGGGTCTGTTGAGGTTTTCTACATCACTCTGTGTTAATTTAGGTAAGGAGTGTGTTTCTAGGAGTTTGTCCATTTTATCTAAATTTTCAAATTTGCTAACGTATAGTCTTTCATAGTATTGTGCTATTAAGTTTCATATCAGTTGATTCTGTGGCAATGTTGCCCCTTTTATTTCTTATTTCTAATATATGCATCTTCTTTTCCTTTGTTAAAATTTCATGTTCTGATTCATTTATTTATGCTTTATTTTCATTATTTCTTTTCTTCTTGTGCTGAAGATTTCTTTAGCTGCTCTTGTTCTGATTGTTGAAAATGTTGGGTTAAGGTGCTGATTTTGATTCCTTTTTTTATATGCGTTATTGCTTTAAATTGCTGTGTACTGTTTTTGTTTTGCTCCCAAAGTTTTGGTATATTATATTTTTATTCTTACTTATTTCAAGGAATTTTAAATTTCACTCCTTATTTCTTCAATTACCCAGTAATTTAATCAGGTTGTTGTTCAGTTTCTGTGTACTTGATTTTTTTCCCCCCTTGGTCTTCCTAATGACTTTTAATTTGATATCACTATAGTCTAAGAAAATGGTGTGTAATATCTCAATTTAAAAAATTTATTAAGGCTTGCTTTGTGTCCCAACATTTGTTGTATTTTAGAGAATGGTCCATGCATGCTGGAAAAGAATGTATGTTGTGCTGTTATTGGGTTGAGTGGTCTGGATATGTCTTGGGCGGTCAAGTTGGTTAACTCTGTTTA
>NW_022109491.1:57336088-57349423 GCF_000313985.2 Echinops telfairi
AAAAAGTTACAGACTTGAACACTGGAAAGAGCAGTTCTTCCTTGTCATATAGGGTTGCTATGAGTCAGCATCAGCTCTGTGCTAGTCAGAGTTGTTTGTTTTTTTTCCTGTGTCTACAACCTTTTGTTGTGATCCTTTTCAGAGCAGTTAGTAATGCTAGGTGGGCACCATCTAGTTCTGGTATCAGGGTGGTGGAGACTGAGGTTCATGTAGCCCATTAGTCCATTGTTTCCATGTAACTTTAGTTTTCATCATTTTTCTTTCCTGCAGATATGGAGGGACAAATGGTTGCACCCTAGATGGCTGCTCATGAGCCTTTAAAACACTAATCTCCACTCACCAAAGTAGGATGTACAACACATAGACTTTGTTTTATCAATTGACCTTGGTGTCCCCTAAGACTGTGGTCCTGAGCTCCCAGGCTCAATGACTCATTTCTTCAAGGTATTTGATTGTGTCTAAGAATTTTCATAACTTTGTCCTTATAGCTTCACCACATTCATGGGTGAAACAAAGGTAAATGCCCATGACAAATGTCCTCTGTCAATCCTATACAGATACCTGGGCATATCGTCTTATTCTTTTCCCCACACTTGTTCATCCTGTATGTCTTTGCAAACATCTTTTATATACATTTATTGTCTAAGAAGTATATCTCATGGTTTTAATTGTGCAGTAGAAATAACATTGTATTAAAAGAGGCTGGGATATAACCTTATAATATTTAGGCAGTGGGAGAATTTTTAAGAGACGATTTTTTGTCAGTGTATATATTTGATAGAGTAGCAGTCACCCAATTTATGGCCCTCAGTCTCTCTTTCTCTCGCACATAAACACACGCAGGTGTGAAGTGTTTGTTTCTCCCCTAATTCAGGTCTCTGAAAGAACAGGCTAGACCAAATGGTCTGAGAGTTTTACTTTGGTCCAGGGCTGGGGGCTGGGTGAAAGTTCAACATGCAAAAAAAAAAAAAAAGTTCAACATGCAGGCGGGGGCTTGCATGGTTTTAAATCTACCTCCAGTGTCAGTGGAGGGTGCATCCATGATTTCTTCATTTGTTTTGATGTGGGGTACAGCGAAAAGGTGTAAAAGTTGTCAGCAATTAAACATCAGAAAATGAAGTTAAAAAAGAAAATGAAGTCAGACTTCTCATTACATTCAATAAATGGGAATACTTTTTCCAGGGCTTGAAAAAGCTTTCTCTCTTCTCTCTCTTTCTCTCTCCCAGGTGGCTAAAGAGAAGTATCTCCTAACTTTATATCTTAAATCTTTTGTTCAGGCCTCATTACCAGTACATAACCAAGTGTTACCCTCCATTGAGAGTGTGGATGCTTCCGATCCGTTAACAACTCTACAGAATCCCATTGGGAGACTGGAGGCAAAAGAGGAAGAGGATGATGATGAGGATGAGGATACTGATGAAGATGAGGAGGAAGATGGGGAAGACACAGACCTAGATGACTGGGAACCAGATCCTCCTCGGCCCTTTGACCCTCATGACTTATGTAAGTCCAGGACAGTCTAATCCTCAGCGGAAGCCATGTGTTGTTTCTTGCAATTACGTGTGTTAACATAACAAAAAAGAAAAACCCCAAATATAGTTGCTATAGAATCATCTCTGACTCATGATGGCCCCATGTGTGTCAGAAAAGAGCTGTGTGTATTTTAACGGCTAGGAAGTTGATCGCTGTTGGTTCTAGTCGATCACCATTGATTTTTTTCTAAGGCACTTCTGGGTGTATTTGAACTGCCAACATTTTGGTCAGTGGCTGAACAGTTAACAGTTAGTGCCCCTCAAGGACTCATTATTCACATGTATTGAGCCCTCTGTTACTGCTAGTAAGGGTTCATTGCATGGATGGACCAGCACAGCCAATTCACTCCCTCCCGTGTCTGAAATTTGTTAGAAGGTGGCACCAGCAGGGTATTGGATGGCAACACACTCTGTCCTGATGAAATCTCAGTTGAAATCAGAATACATAGAGATTATCTACTTTTTACTTTGGAATCCACACCCTAGGGGAGTCACATACAGATGTTTTACATCACTCAAGTTTCAGGATAATCACAGGATGCACTTATTGACCATAAGCAAGCAGGGAGAACAATATGGTGTTTGTGAAGTTGTTTTAGGCCAGTTTCAAGATGCCTCAGGTAACAGCAGCAATTAGCATTTCTTGGGATGATTCTCAGAATTATTTGGTGGCTGTTTCGGGAAATATTGTTTGCCTCAGAGCAATGTAGCAAGTTAGAAAAATTCCACAGAGACTGAGGTGGAGGAGAAGGAAAACCTGGTGTAGATTAGGCTAACCGCAGTAAGAGAATTGGGTTTCATATTTTGGGTTACCCTTCCTATTTGACAGACACTGCTAATTGCTATCCATACATCATCTCACTTCATCTTCTTTACAGCTGTATATATTTTTAATAGCTTTGTTTCTATTTTTTCTCATTATTGAGCATACTGAGCCCTTTTTGCTTTTCAGATGCTGTAACTGTCACTAATTTAATTCTGGAGGCAGTAGTGGTTTCATTGATAAAACTCTCCCCTTCCATGGAGGAGATCTGATTTAAGTCCTTGCCAATGTATCTCAAGTGCAATTACCAACGCTCGTTAGTGGAGGCTTGCATGCTGCTCTCACACTGAACTGAGGCTTCAGTGGAGCTTCCACACGAAGATGGACTAGGAATAAAGGCCTGGCACTTTACTGCCTACAGTCAGTCCGTGGAAACCCTCTAGATCACACTGGTCTCATGCCTTTGTGCATGGGACCCCCTATGAGTCCAGTTGACTGGACACCAATGATAACAACAAGCAACAATAGTGGGATTTTAATTTCAGCAGAAAAACAAATCACAGTTAACTTACTATTTTGGGCTAGCATAAACTGACTCTGTCTGATGTTAAAGGACAATAATAGGATTTTATTGATCTATGAAACCTGATGTATTACGATTTAATGGAGTTAGATGAATTTTGCTTTGCAAACTTAGATTTGAGGATTTTTCATGTTAGAACATTTTACCTTAAATCAAGACGTGTTGAAAATTTGGCTGTTCTTTAAAGATTTTCTTTCTTTTGCAGGGTGTGAGGAGTGCAACAATGCACATTCGTCAGTATGCCCAAAGCATGGTCCTTTGCATCCAATCCCCAATCGGCCAGTGCTCACAAGAGCCAGAGCCAGTCTCCCCCTGGTTCTCTACATAGACAGGTTCCTGGGAGGGGTCTTTTCCAAGAGACGCATTCCCAAGCGCACCCAGTTTGGCCCTGTGGAGGGACCCCTTGTCAGGGAGTCTGAGCTGAAAGACTGTTACATTCACCTAAAGGTAATTTGTACTTTATCACATTTTTAACAATTCCCTGTTGAGTCTCTTATTTCAACTCCTTGGTATTTATTTGTTGGGTAGTATTTTTCTTTCTATGGTTAATTTATTTTAAATAAAGTTTTCTCTCATCATTTAAATGGAGATTGCTGTTCCAGTCCTCTGAGATGTTATGAATAATTCTGAGAGTTTGAGTTCTTAAATGCTTAGCAGCTGATTTCTTATGCTTTTTTTTGGTGGTGGGAGGGTATTTATGTTGACTGGAATATACAAAGAATTATATAGAGTGGTGTAATCTGCTGTGTGCCAAAAATGTTTTCAGGAAAATAGTGTTTCAGTTTTTGATGACATTATTACAACAGGTTTTGTCTTGAATTTTTAAAGAAGTGTGCAATGTTTGATAAGGTATTTTTATGTTACAACTTTTCTGTATATTTGATGCTTTTGATTCTCTAGCCCTCTCTTCTGTCTGCTTTTTGGAGAGTTGCTCTATGGAACGAAGGGCAGTGCGAAGGGGAGAGTGATTGGATGTGGGTTCTTTTTGAGAGATCCACTGCTTTTCTTTCACCAAGAGAGATATTATGATGCAGAGGGGATTATCCTTCATATCCTTACAGATTAAAAATAATTCAGTTGAGTCCTAAAAGAAGGAAAGATGCAATGAGCTGAGAATATGTTTGTTTGCACTTTCTGGTTTATTTATAGAATAGGGTGGTATGTTACTTCTGTGAAACTTTAAATGAAGCTATACAGTTGGACTGTTGACGTTCAGGTTTTTCCAATTAACTCTCCTATAAATGAAGCTTGAGAAAGTTATCTTTTTCCTTTTGCATTTGGCAAGTCACAATTGCAACATCTTTCTTGAGCCAAAGGGAAAAACCACAATATATAGCTAATGTAAGGAGCAAGATTTTTTGTTACAAAATGAATGTAAATCAAATTGAAGATTTTGTTTTAAATTTGTTCCTTTACTGTAGCTTCTTGCTTTCTCTTGGGTTTCAGGTTTCTCTTGATAAAGGGGACAGAAAAGAAAGGGATTTGCATGAAGATCTCTGGTTTGAGTTGTCTGATGAAACTCTTTGTAACTGGATGATGTTTGTGCGCCCAGCCCAGAACCACCTGGAACAGAACCTGGTAGCTTACCAATATGGCCACCATGTGTATTACACAACAATAAAGAATGTAGAGCCCAAGCAGGAACTGAAGGTACCATGCTGAGTCAGTGATGCCATTTGTTTAGAAGAGTGATTATGTAAGATTTTGCTATTTTTTTCTTTTGGAGGTGAGATTCATACTAAATTAATCCTTTCCTTGCAATTTGTGTACTTAACTACTTACCTATAGTATTGATCCCATAAAGACAGGATTTTGTGCCCACGAAAGGCCTATACGAAGGTATTAGGCCCAGTGATAAAGAAATAATTGTTTAGGGAATAGATTGGTATTTGTAATGGAAGGATTAAAAACAGGGTCACTTAGTTGTATTATCTACTATGAAGAAGTTGTTGAGAAGCTGGAGCTTTTGTACAAGAGGTTTCTAATATATGGACCTTTTTCTTTTTTAATCAGAATGCTTCATTTTACCCATGGAATTGTGTGTACTGGCTTCTGATTTTGGAGATTTATTTGGGGGAATAATTCTGTGTTTGAAATTATCTAGTTGTTAACTTGTGATCATGAAAATTTTGCTTGTGATTCTAAGGGAAAATTATTTTGAGGTGAATCCTTTTTCGTGTTGTTTAAAAGCTGTGTTAACAACATGACTATCTTCTTTGAATACTTTGTGTTACGTCCTGGTATAAATGAAACATAAGTGAATAATGAACACAAGAGTCCATTAACTCTGAATTGCACAGTGCCTCCATGCAGTAAAAGTTAGGAATAGATACCTCTTTAAGAAGTTCTGGTAAGTAATGGTTTGCTAATCCCAAGGTCTAGGTTCAACCAATCCAGCTGCTCCTCTGGAGATACTCTCTGTAGGGTTGCTATGAGTTGAAGTCAATTTGTGTAAAAGTTGTCAAGTTGCTAAGGGGTGGACTGTTGCTGTCAACTTGAAGAAGGGTTAGAGAATACCTTCATGTTCCAAATTTTTCCCGCCTCGGGCACAAACCATTCGTTCAAAATTCAAAAAGCATAAGAGTTCCCTTTTTCTTCAATCTGTCAACAGCCTCCTAGGCAAGTCTCTTCACCTTCAAATGTTCTGACACTGGGTAGGGTTTAGCCTTTCAGAGGCTTCTTTGCAGGCATGCCCTAATCTTATTTGAAGATTCAAATTAGTGGTTAAAAGAGCTTACAAACTCTCTAGTTTCATACTTCCCCCAAATAATTTCTATCAATCATTATATCAGTGACAATAGGTAGAAGAAAACAGTATAAATCTAGTAAAGCCAGATCCTGAACTCAATTCTTAAAACAGTCAAGTTCAATCCATATCTATCTTATCTTAATCCTTATCTATATTATTACATGGATACGAAGTATGGTCTTAGGCCTCTGACTGAATCAAGCCAGAGCCAGGCTTTCTGTCAGCCATTTTGACCTTCTCTCAGCCATTTTCATTAAGCAGCATGGTCTCTGAGAAATTCAAGGGGATATTTTGCCCCTTGAACTCAAAATATACATTAATCACCTTCATTTTCACCATTTCAAACAGGAATAAACAAAGACAACAAACAAAGAAAATAATCAAAGCTTTAACTTCCCATGTCCTTTCCAGAAAACAACCCACTAAAACACATGGCCATATCTGACCTCTGGCTAGCCAAAGAAGATCTACCAGGAGGCAGAGGACGAACAAGCATCCATTCTCCATCTTTATGATTTGTTTCTATAGCACCCCACTTCCAAGGTACCATAATGTGTTAGTCCAGGTAGACTTGAGAAACCAATCCAGAGACACTCATATGTGATAAGAAAGAGCTTTATATAAAAGATCAATTGTATATTGAAAAGACACCCTAGCCCTATCCACTTCAAGTTCATAAGTCCAATAGTAGCCCATATGTCTGATACCAGTCTATTAATTCCTCTTTAGACTCATGCAACACATGCAATGATGCTGAATTCAGGAAGATCACAGGCCAGTGGGTGGAAAGTCTTGTGGATCTAGTGGCAGTGGAAGAATCTCAATGCTGACATGGGTCTCCATGTGGCTCCTCTGGCACAAAGGCTCTTGCTCCATCAGCATAGCTTCATGTGTCTTGTCAACAGGAAGACGAAGCAGAGAGAGAGCAAGTCTGGCCTCCAGTCAGCTATTTATCTCTGTTGCGCCTCCAAATGAGGTCATCAAGCTGTGACTTGTTTGATAGGCTAGACTCTACCCCTTCCTCAAGTTGACAGTAGATTACATAACTGCCACATAGGCCACGACTCAAAATGAGAAAAAACAGCTGTAAATATCACTAATCAGAACTTGGAATGCACAAAGTATGAATCTAGGAAAATTGGAAATTCTTAAAAATTAAGCACATACATCGACATTCTAGACACTAGTGAGGTGAAATATTGGCCATTTTGAATAAAAAAATTGTATGCTTCGCTATGGTAGGAATGAAATAATCAAAAGTAATGATGTTGCAGTTATCACCAAAAATGACATTTCAAGCTCTGTCTGGAAGTACAGTGCTGCCTGTGATAGAATTATATCTGTCTACGTTCAAGAGAATCCAATCAATGCAACTATTTTTCAAATTTATGCTCCAACTACCAAACTCGTGACAAGGAAATCGATGAATTCTACCAGTGTCTTCAGTCTGAAATTAATCAAACATGCAATCATGTATTGATAATTATTAGCAACTGGAATGAAAAAGTTGGGGGGAAAAGGGAAGGAACAGTCATTGGAAAATATGGCTTTGGTGATAGAAACGAAACCAGAGCAGGCATGATAGAATTTTGCAAAACCATGAGTTCTTCATCCCCCCAAAATTAGTTTTCAACAACCCAAAAGGACTCCAGATAGAATACACAGAAATCAAATTGATTACATTTATGAGAAAAGACCATGGAGAAGCTCAATATCAGCTGCTAAAACTAGGCCAGAACTGACTGTGGGTACAGACCACAAATTGCTCATCTGTAAGTTCAAGTTGAAACTGAAGAAAATTAAAACAAGTCCAGGAGTCAAAATACAACCTTGTGTCTAGCCCACTTGAAATTTGAGAACATCTTGAGAAGATTTAACACATATCTTAAACTGAAAGAACTCAAGAAAAAAAAATCATGCCTTGAACTGCAATATGTAAGTGGGAGAAATAATTTAAGCATGCAAAGAACATCTGGTAATGGCCCTTAGTTCTTTCTGATGTTCTTGCAGGTATGGTATGCTGCATCCTATGCTGAGTTCGTGAATCAGAAAATTCATGACATTTCTGAGGAAGAAAGGAAAGGTGATTGGACTTTTATATCGCTCATTTCCTTTATGAATTCAAATTGTATGTTTTGTGATCTAATTTTTCTATATCAGTTTATTTTAAAAGATACTCCAATAGGACTTTTAGAGCTACCTATCAATGACATGTTACATTTCTTTTGTGCATACTGGAAAGTAGTATTTAATATAATGAAAGCCTCCAAATATTACATTGGTCTTAGATCAGAGGATGATTCTTATCTAGATTTAACCAGCTCTGACAATTTAGCAAGGCAGGCATTGACTTTAAATGTAAACATTGTTGAAGTATAACCTATATACAGAAATGTGTATAAATCACAAGTGTACAACTTGATGAATTTTCACAGTGAATACTTCTGTGTAACCTGCACCCAGATCATGAATGAGAATCTTAACAATGTCCTAGAATTCACTCTGTGCTGTCTTCTGATTACTATTCATTCCCAAGATTATCTGATCTGAATTCTAATACACAGATTAAAAATATGCATACTGTTGAACTTTACATAAATGGAATGAAGTGTTACACTTTGGGTATCTTGTTCAACATTTAGTTTGTGAAATTCATTCATTTTGTTGTACATAACATAGGTTGGTCATTCTCATTGCTATTTGGTATTATTTTATTATCTATTTTACTATAGATGGTAATTTGAGTTGTTTCCAATTTGGGCCTATTATTAAGAAGGCCAATATGAATATTCTTACCGACTTATTTTATTGAATTTATGGATACATTTCTGCTAGCCATATATCTCAGAGTGGAATTGCTAAAGCATTGAGTATGTATTTACTCAGTTTTAATAGATACTTCTGACCATTTTAAGGAGCATAGTGGTTACCCATATGAAGTTGCTAACCTTTGGTAGCGCTAAATCACCATCCACTCCAAGGGAGAAAGATGAGGCTTTCTACTCCTGTAAGAGGTACAGTCTCAGAAACCCACAGGGGCAGTTCTACCCTGTGCCATAGGGTTACTATGAGCCAGTATGACTGGAAGGCAGTGAATTTTTTGTTTCTGAGCATTTTGCTAAAGGGATTGTATTGGGCTTTGGTTTTTAAAGTTATTTGTAATAAAATATGCAGCTTAAATCACTAGTTTTTGGGGCACACAACTTTACATTTTAGCACCTTTGTCATCCCAGTGTAATGTGGTTGTGTGTGTGTTTGTTATGGGATGATGTGAGGATATTTCTTCCTGTGATATGGTATATGAATATATTAGAAAAAGTTTTTAAAAACCAACTGTTTTTCAAATTTTAGTCTTTGATTTCATGGCAAAACAGCAATGCCAGTAAGCTGACATTGTATGTTCTATTCGTGTGATGGATTCTTTGGACTACAACTGGATGGGAATAGTGGGGACACTGGGTATTTGGGATTTCCTGGTGTCTATTGACCATCAGCCTTTATAACTTCTTTTCTATGAGTGCAGTTCTTCGAGAGCAAGAGAAGAATTGGCCCTGTTATGAATGTAACCGCCGATTTATAAGCTCGGAGCAGTTGCAGCAGCATCTCAATTCACATGATGAGAAATTGGATGTGTTCAGCAGGTATATATGAGGGGAATGGGTTTCTAGGCTCAGTTTCAGACTTCCAGAATAATTCCTGTATTTTCTATAAACTGCTAAGTGTTCATGTGTGCGTGCACATACACAAGTTTAGAAGTAACCAGTATGTAGCTGAGAGAAATGTTTATCTGTCATTTCCTCTTCCTCCCCATGGCCTTCACTTATTATTTGTCTATTTTTCTAGCATTTCCCATATCCATTCCAGTCAAGCTAGTTAAGTCTCCCTTAACTACAGATTCTGAAATAAGGATTCTTGAAATAACATATACTTTAAAAAATGATCTGCTTCTGTAATTTTCAATTTTTTTAATCAGTAGCATTTCTTTATTAAATAAAATCATATATTTAATTCTAATATATAATAAAGACATTTGAAAGAAGGATCAGGTCAGATAGAGTATTATAGGTAATGGTAAGAAATTTGGATTTTTTTCTAGGTCAGATGGGAAGACTTTAGAGGGCTCTGGTTAGAAAATACTGTGATGTCAATTATGTGTGCTTTTAAAATAATGTATTTTTGTTGGTGGTAGTATACACAGCAAAACATACACCTCTTCAACAGTTCAGACTTGTACACTTCAGTGACATTGATTGCATTCTTTGAATGCTGCAGCCATGGTTATTTACCTGTTCTGAACTGTTCCTTCCCCACTAACATCAACTCACTGGGCCCTTAAGGTTCCTATCTAATCATTTCAAGGCTCTTGTCAGTTTGGTGCCATATAGATAGATCTTAAAAGGGCATAATGCTCAAGACTTTTTACTAGTTAAACTAGACTACTGTTTGAATTTAAGACTTCAGGGTTGTATATTTTTGTTTGAAAGTTTAAAGATTATCTCAAGTGCTAACTGTTTTATCAGGGACTCAATAGAAGGTCCATGGTTGAATGGGGAAAAAATTAGAACAAAATTCAAATATCTATAAAAGGCCAGATCTACTGGACCATTAAAGGAACTCCTAAGGCTATCACCCTAAGGTACTCTTTGAACTTGACACTGAAACTCCTGATGGAGATCACCTGTCAGCCAAGTAATAGATTTGCTTAGAAAATAAACAGTATCCCCTCTGAGTAAATGTGCTTCCTTCAACAGTCAACTGAATGACACCAAAGTGTCAACATTTACCAATGCAAAGATGAGAAGCAATGAGGAGGAGGATGCTCCATCAATGGAAAAGAACAGGCAGAATGGAAATAATTAGAATGCTGGCATATTGTGAACATTGTAATCAGTGTCACAGGATAATTTATATAAAAACTGTTAAATGGGAAGCTGGCTTGTTGTGTAAAACCTTTCACCTAAAACATTATATAAAACCTTGTAAATAAGTGATACAGGGTGTCGTCTCCAATCACAACTAGGTGGACAGCCATCCCTCCCTCAAGAAGAATTTACTTCAGAGGACAGCACTGAAGCTACAGCTCATGAGAGCAAAAGAAGGGGGAGGAAGAGAGAGTGGAGCACATCCTGGCCCACTAAGTCTTGAGGACAATACAGTATTCCCGCTCAGAGCAGCCAATGCTCAGAGGACCATATGGCCGGCCCCACTATGAGATACAACATCCCTCACTGACCCATAGTCTTACGGGGGATAACACTGGAGACACAGTGTGGGAATTGTGCCTGACCTGACCCTACCACACCGAGGCAAAACACTAAGGGCGTGCAACAGAATAGCAAGGGGAGCAGGACAAGGAAGTCCTGAGGGAGTACCAAAAATAGAATTTGGGGCCAGGTCGTGGCATCCCATCAGACTCGACCGGAAAACATTCCTAAAGATTAACCAACAGACCTTGAACTATTTACAGGCTTTTCTTTTCTTTCTTTCTTTTTGTTGTTGTTGTTATTGTTTTGTTTTCTTTTGTTGCTTTGTTTTGCTCTGTCTTGTTTCTGTGCATATTATTATCTCTGCAGGTCTACCTAGATAAGATAGGTGGGATAAGCAATCTGGAGGAGAAAACAACGGAAAGACGGTGCCTGGGGGACGTGTGAGGGAGGAGATGGTGGAAAGGAAGTGGTGTTAACAAACCCAGGGACAAGGGAACAACAAATGATCCAAAATCAGTGGTGAGGAGGGTGTAAGAGGCCAGGTAGGGCTTAATCAAGGGCAATGTAACTGAGAAGAATTACTGAAACCCAAATGAAGGTTGAGCATGATAGTGGGACAAGAGGAAAGAAAAAGGAAATAGAGGAAAGAACTAGGAGGCAAAGGGCATTTATAGAGGTCTAAATACAGGCATATACATATGTAAATATATTTATATAGGATGGTGGGGAAATAGACTTATGTGTATATATTTATAGGTTTAGTATTAAGGTAGCAGATGGACATTGGGCCTCTACTCAAGTACTCCCTCAATGCAAGAACACTTTGTTCTATTAAATCGGCATTCAATGATGCTCACCTTCCAGACAGGATTGCTGAAGACAAAGCAGGTGCATAAGCAAATGTAGTGAAGAAAGCTGATGGTGCCTGGCTATCAAAAGATATAGCGTCTGAGGTCTTAAAGGCTTGAAGATGAACAAGCAGCCACCTCGCTCAGAAGCAGCAAAGCCCACATGGAAGAAGCACACCAGTCTGTGTGATCAGTTATCCCTGTGCCAAAGGGATCAGTTATCAGGCATCAAAGAACAAAAAATTAAATCATTGTGAATGAGGGGGAGTGTGGATTAGGGACCCAAAGCCCATCTGTAGGCAACTGGATATCCCCTTACAGAAGGGTCGTGGGGAGGAGACAAGCCTGTCAGGGTGCAGTGTAGCAGTGATGAAACATACAACTTTCCTCTAGTTCTTTAATGCTTCCTCCCCTTCACTATCATCCCAATTCTACCTTACAAATCCAGCTAGACCAGAGGATGTCCACTGGTACAGATAGGAAATGGAAACACAGGGAATCCAGGACAGATGAGCCCTTTGGGGCCAGTGGTAAGAGTGGCGATACCAGGAGGGTGAAGGGAGGCTGGGGTAGAATGGGGGAACCGATTACAAGGATCTACATATAACCTCCTTCCTGGGGGATGGACAACAGAAAAGTGGGTGAAGGGAGACATGGGACAGTGTAAGACATGACAAAGTAATAATAATTTATAGATGATCAGATTCTTGAGGGAGGGCCTGTGGGGAGGGAGGGGAAAAATGAGGAGCTAATACCAAGGACTCAAGAGAAAGCAAATGTTTTGAGAATGATGATGGCAATAAATGCACAAATGTTCTTGAAAAAAAAAAAAAAGATACAATGCCTAAGGACCAAAGACTATGAGGGGGTACCCAAAAAAACCCATAATTTTTTTTCAAAAAAATTTTTTTTTGAACAAAACAACCTTATCACCTTCAAAGTACTCTCCGTTATGCTTAATACATTTGTCAAATCTGGGATTCCATTCTTGGAAACATTTTCCAAACTTATCTGTTCGGATGGCTGACAGTGCCTCTCACATTTTTTTCTTCACCTCTTCTACATTGTCAAATTGCTGTCCTTTCATGTCCCTCTGCATTCCTGGAAAGTAAAAGAAGTTGCATGGAGCAAGTTCAGATGAGTAAGGTGTGTGGGGCAAGAGGGACATGCTGTTTTTTGCCCAGAACCGGCATATTGAGATGGCTGTGTGAGAAGGTACATTGTCATGGTGGCAAAACCAGTCTCCCATCTACCATACATCAGGCCTTTTGGGTCACAAACCATTGTGCAATCTCTTCAGAACCTCTAAATAGAAAGCTTGATGAGCGGTCTGACTCGGTAGAATGAACAAATGTACTATGAGCCGACATTTTTGTTTGTGTGACAGACATCCAGAACAAAGTTTGTAATCTATTGACATTTCACCTCTTTTGAAATGAGAACACAACTCATATACTTGTAAGCTGTGTTCAACATCACAACAGGTACTGTGCCATTTTTCTCGAGCAGGAAACACAATTTCACAGCCGCACACTGTTCGCTTAAATCAGCCATCACAAAACACAAGATTCAAGCAAAACTGCTTTTACGAAAAAATTCACTGTGACCAGAGAGAACCTTCCCAGGCGATGCCACTGGGTGCACTAACGCAGA
>NW_022109491.1:57350345-57351430 GCF_000313985.2 Echinops telfairi
TCACATATACCTAGGACTGAAATTGCTGGGCAATTTTTTTAGTTTTATGAGGGAACACCATCAAATATGTTTTTGAAAGATCACTATAGGTAAAAATTAAAACACCATCGGAGCAAAAGTGAAATTGGCAAGATCAGTTAGAAGTTATTGCAACAGTTCACGTGCGAAGGGGTGGTTTGGGAGAGGACATTATTGTCCCATGTAACCAGGTCAGATTTAAGGTTACTGATTTTGTTGGGGCTGAATGTATAATGGCATTTTGGAAAGTGGAAAAGTGAATGGACGAGGGAAGTACAGTGCGGTTGCTTAAAGAATAAGACCCCCTACAAGGCCATGAAACTGAAGTGAGACCATTACCTTGGCTCACTGGTTTTCCAGCTACATTCATCTGCAAAGAGACTGGGCAGAGTGAGTAGAGCATTGGATTAAGCAGGGTTGTAGTTTTAGCTGTTGTGCATGTGCGGTGGAGCCAGAATAATGAAGCAACAGTGGAAATGGGAATGAAGGACACTAGAAGGGAGTGTTATGATCAACTGTGGAGTTCAAATTGTGGAGGAAAGGGAGAGAAAACATTAAGAAGGGTGTGAGATAATAATAGGTGGCAGAATAATTGGCTAGAGATGCCAGTGAGGTGAAAGATTTGTTCGGGTGTCAGTGGGAATGAGCTGGAAAGCTAGGAAGTAATCAGAGTGGGCCTAGGATGGGGGAAGGATAGCAGTGCATGGAACTGGGATAGGGAGGTTTTGTATTTATAATGATGACAGGGTCTATGACATGACCAAGGGAGGCTGCCTGGGCTGGAGAAAAAAATTAGCGTTAAGTCATCACCTGCTATGTGTTCTTAAGACTCAATTCAGGGAGCTGTTACAGTATTTTGTTTGTACTATATTATAAATGTGAATCTTGGTTTATATTCTGCTGCTTCCTACTAGAGGGTACCAAATAGAGGTACCTAATAAACCCTGCTTCTGAGGCGAGGAACCGCCTCATTTCACTTGGCATTTTTAGTGCTCAGTGGAATGCATGACACATAGTAGATAAAGGGCTTGTTAGTCAATTGTTGGAGGAAATTTGTGGCAGGGAAA
>NW_022109491.1:57352895-57364224 GCF_000313985.2 Echinops telfairi
TGATCCCAATTCTACCTTACAAATCCAGCTAGACCAGAGGCTGTACACTGGTACAGATAGGAACTGGAAACAGTGAATCCAGGACACATGAATCCTTCAGGACCAGGGTTGAGGGTGGCAATACCAGGAGGGTGGAGGGAAGGTGGGATAGAAAGGGGAAACCAGTTACAAGGATCTATATATAACCCCCTCCCTGGGAGGTGGACAACAGAAAAGTTGGTGAAGGGAGATGTTGGACAGTGTAAGAAATGACAAAATAATAATTTTAAATTATTAAGGGTTCATTGGGGGATTGGTGAGGGAAGGGGAAAGAGCTGATACCAAGGGCTCAAGTAGAAAGCAAATGTTTTGACATTGATGATGGCAACAAATGTACAAATGTGCTTTACACAATGGATGTATGTATGGATTTTGATGAGTTATACGAGCCCCCAATAAAATTACTTAAAACAACAACAAAAAAGTCCAGAGGAAATATATGGTTTTTTATTATTTTGAGAATAGATGAGTAGAATAATAAAGCATGACCTGATTAATTTTACACACCCACAAACTTCTGAGTCTCTTTTCCTAAGGAATTTATGTATGTTAAAGATATCTCAAGGGGATTTAGTGCTTATGCAGCATGCTGTAAAGCAGTTGAATCAGAAATTTGTTTTGAACTTCTAGAAGCTGACAGTAAAACAAGCTTTTGAATGTCACCACAATCGCTGGAGTAGCGGTTCTCAACCTGTGGGTTGTGACCCCTTTGAGGGTCAAACGACCTTTTCACAGGGGTGCCTAAGATCATCGGAAAGCAAATATTTCACAATATATAATTTCATATGGTTTTATGGTTAATCACTATGCTTTAATTATGTTCAATTTGTAACAATGAAAGTGCATCCTGCATATTAGATATTTACATTACGATTCATAACTAGCAAAATTAAAGTTATGAAGCAGCCATGGAAATAATTTTATGGTTGGGGGTCACCACAACCCGAGGAACTATATTAAAGGGTCGCAGCACTGGGAAGGTTGACAACCACTGTTGTAGATGGACTGTGAGGTAAAACTAGGGAAAGAACGCAGTCTTGTCTAAAAAGACATTTTCTAGGAAGATACTTTACTGGGTAGGGTATTCTGTCCTGTTTGGATGTCTTATATCATAGTTAATAACCTTTTGGTGATTCAAGTGGTCTGTAGAGAAGCTGCTCAGTTTTATATTCCATAACTCATAACGCATTGCAATCCCCTCAATGTACCATATCCTGTTCTATTTTCTCCTAGCTTCCTGTTTCCAATCTCCCTCCTTGCCTAAATCTCTACTTCATCTTTGGGTACATACCACCATCTCCAACCTTAAGTGGTTTCTCCTATCATTTCAGTGTTGTTTTCTTGCTTTCCGAATTTTTAGTAGCAACATATTGTCAGTGCTTTGAATTTTTAGAGCCCTCTCCTTTGAAGAACTTAAGACACCTCCTTAGGTTACATAGCAGGTCAAGATGAGAAGTTTAGAAAGCTTATGTTAGCAAAACAATTATTTACGTTAGAGAAAATAATAATAAAGTTGGAGGAAAACCATGATATGGACTTAGTGAGAATCATTTAGGTTTTCAACCTTCTGAATGCCGCGACCCTTTAATACAGTTCCTCATGTTGTGGTGACCCCCCAACCATAAAATTATTTTCGTTGCTACTTCATGACTGTCATTTTGCTACTGTTAGGACTCGGACAACCCCTGTGAAAGGGTCGTTCAATCCCCAAAGGGGTGTGGACCCACAGGTTGAGAACCGCTGATTTAGGGGGATATTTGTTGTAGAGTGTTTATGGGAGAGCAATGTAAAAACTGACTGTAAACTCAATCTCTTGTCCCCAGAACAAGAGGCAGAGGAAGAGGACGAGGCAAGAGGCGATTTGGCCCAGGTAGACGGCCAGGACGCCCTCCAAAATTTATCCGTTTGGAAATAAGCAGTGAAAATGGAGAGAAGTGTGGCGATGGGACCCAGGTACTTGGGGCATGGGAAAGAACTACGCCTTACAGGCTTGCTGCGAAGATGTACTGGACTTGCTCTGCAATATAAATGCCCCTTCGAGTTTTATAGACCTGCCACATTCGTACTTTGAGAATTGCTGATTAAAGTCCGATTCCTGTTGCTATCAAGTCAGTTCTGACTCGTAGTGCCCATATAGGACAGCATGGGCCTGCCCCTGGGATCTCTAAGGCTCCCGATTGTCTGGAGCAGACTGCCATCTCTTTCTCCCACAGAGCAGTGGATGGGTTCAAAGGTTGGCCCTTAAAGTGCAACTAGACAAAGGATACAAAGAACATGTTTTCAAATGTTACTTAAAATCCTGATTTAGCTGTACTAAACATTTAAAATTGGAAATATTAGAGAGGTCTTTTAGGTTTCATTAAACAATTAAAAATTATTGTTATTCCTGCAGAATTTTTCCTCAGGAAGCGTTCCAGAATATATCAAAGTTTGCATTCTGCGAATAGTTGCCCAATTAACTTTCCCTGAGGGAGATTCCCCCCCACTCCCCCAGCGTTATGCGTTTAGCCTTTGAAAAATAGCAACAATTCTAAATCTTGTCTGATATTTCTTCTAGAACTAATCTCTCCATAGGCAGGAAAATAATGGCTGGCTATATGACTTCCACTTTCAGGACTTGCTACACTTCTCTAGCAAGGACCAGTTTGATGAGGGGGAACCAGCTACCCGGAATGGGCTGGGTCAGCCAGAAGAGCTGGCTCTCCCGCTGCCTCAGCCGCCGCAGGAGGCCCAGTCTTCTCTGGAACAAGAGACCGAAACCCACACCCTCCATCTCCAGCCACAGCACGAGGAGAGCGTGCTGCTCGCCCCGACCTCTCTGACAGCCGACGACATGCGTAGAGCCAAACGCATCCGAGTAAGTAGGGAAAGCCGGGCACCCTTCTCTTCAGTGGTGACCGCAACGCGGCCAACCAGCTTTTGAGCTGGCTAATTGCCAACCTGTTCCCTAGCCACCTTGAAATCTTGCCTCTGGCCCATCACATACATGATCCTTGTATTCTGTAAGAAACTATTAACTATTTCTCAATCACTTTCTATACGTTGGCAGTCCGGAATGACTGCAGTTTAGTGGTGACCCTGGAACCTGGATCTTGGCCCCTCTTGGACTAGTACAGTTAAAGGAGGATAGCTCTTTGCATCCCTGATTGGATATGGATTAAATAAGTGTTTTTAATTATAATAATCATTCTCACTTGAAGCTACATTGCTTCATGCCAATAACTTCATAGTTCACAAATTAATTTGGCGTCACCATAGTTTCCCCGGGGAGACTGGAAGATGACATCACTGAGCGATGCAAAGGGACCCCGTGCCCCGGTTGACACAAGTACATAGTCTTCACATCCAGGCTCATCTCTCTCCGCTTCCCTGCTTGGCTGCTGTTGAGAATGCAAACGATGGGGCATACACCAATTCAACAAATTTCAGATGTCCAATTCAGTGACCTTGATTACGTTCTTCTAACTGGGCAGTCGTTTGCATTCTCTTTTCCAGGGTATCTTCAAGAAAAATGCTCAGTTCAGAAGCTCGGGCCACATCTCACTTGTCTGACCTGTGTTCTGGGTTAGACCATGCTGTGGTGGGGCTTCCATGATGTGTTCTTCTTTCATTACTTACTGACAGAATGTGAGTGTGACTTAGGAACTGCAGGGAATATATGTGGAAAACAATATGGTTTTGTTGGATAAACCCCTTCGCCTGGCTGCTTATATCCTGAGAACAATTACTTAGCACACCTATATTTGCGTCAGCTGGGAGTATAAAGATTTTTAGTAGTATTTTTGTGTGTAGATGAAAGAGAATCTTTGTGTAATTTCCCAGACTTTACAATTGCTAGGTGAATTCTTTTCGTCTTCTTACTTACATTTCTTTTGTTTTAACTTACTTCAAGGCTAGAAGGGACCTTGAAAAGTAATCTAGTCCATACCTTCATGCAAAAATACATGTAAACATCCATAACCCTATGATAGCTTTGAAGATCTCTGAGAACTCTGAGGCTAAACCAGCTTTTACGAGGGCCCTGGAATTGAAACAAGTAAAGTATTTGGTTTGGTGCACATTAATTCAAAAGGATATGTGACCAAATTACATAAACTTGACCAGAAACATAAAAGGCTATAAACCAACAATTTCTACCCATCGTTCTATTTTATTTTCCTCTTTACATTTTTCTCTTGTCCAACCACAATTTTTTCTACCATGGATATTCTAAAGTTTTTGCTAAATCCAGAGAAATGCTTACCTAGATACAATTTTTTAAAAGAAAAAAAGTAACAGACAAAGGTCCACACATGTACAGTTGTAGATGTACAAACCAGTCTATGATCTCTGAATGAATCCGGTTACTGGTTTCCGTACATGGTTCCTTGTGTTAAAGGGAAGGCCATGTATACATGACTTCTGGAGGCCAGCCCTAGTTGAGCCTTTTTTCTCTCCCTCACACCCTCTGAAAAGTAGGGCTATACATTTTTTCATCTTTTCTGTCCAGGTTGGTAATGACCAACTGAAGGGAAGTCTTCCGTTCCAATTGGTAATGTAACTATTTTTCTCTCCTCTAATGCTGCCTGCTCAGTTGGAGCTGCAGGTAGGTTTGTTTCCTGTGTTTTACATAACAGTTTGCTGTTTCAGTGTTTGCCTGACCTGCTGTTCTATGCAACCTTTACTTACTAAGTCCTGGTGGAAATCACAATTTGGTTGCTAAAGCAAATGCAAAGTAGTTAATGGATAACAACTCATTTGCAAAGACATCAATCAATAAATTGGGAGCCTCAGTTTCTTCATGTATACAATAAAGGGATAGGACTAAATGATCTCCAAGGTCCCTTCCAGCTCTAAAATGATTTGGAGTGGTATTGAATTCTAACTATAAATTCAGCACTGTACTCGATCTTCTAGGGCAGGGGTTCTCAACCTTCCTAATGTCGTGACCCTTTCATTCAGTTCATGTTGTGGTGCCCTCCAACCATAAAATTATTTTCGTTGCTACTTCATAACTGTCATTTTGCTGCTGTTATGAATCAGGCGACTCCTGTGAAAAGGTCATTCGACCCCCAAAGGGGTCATGACCCACAGGTTGAGAACCACTGCTCTAAGGGATATAACAGCATTTTCACTGGAACCCTGCACTGTATGGCCGTACAGTCCAATTAAGGGAGATAATGTTAATATGTTAGCTTCCCAGTAATTGCTAATTTTAAGGTGTAGCCTCAAATTGCTATCTGAATTGGAAGAGAAAAGACCAAAGGGAGAAATGTTTGCATGAAGTATAACTTTACTAGTCCTCGAAAAAGAGAGAGAGAGAGAGACACTTTAGCTGGATCAAAAGAAGAGCAGACTCTTTCAGAGGAGGAGAGCTGTAGGACTGCAGGCCCAGACACAGACTGCATCTGGCATGGTTATAAGACAGTGAAAATACTGGTTTACCGTAGTCTAGGGTACCAGAGTGAGAGATGTTGAACCCCAAACTTTGCAAACTCAGCATAAAATAGGTCAGAGAAAGGTTGTTTAAAACAAACCCAGCAGTTGGATTATTTTTGTCATCTAATGTTAGGATCAAAATAATATGAAAATTGATTAGGTTCCTTTAGCTATTAATATCAGACTCTAGTTGCATTTTATCATCTTTGTCTGCAGAAATTTGTCATCTAAGAATTCATTCCCATGGGGTTCATGAATTCTTCCATCACAGATTTCACATCTTTGGCACCTTTGGGGTACTTGATGTGCCTTACAGTATGGAGTGATGGCTTAACTGGAACGCAGAGACTGACTATCCATCCACCCCTCCTATGTTTCAGGGTTTCTGTTAGAAAGTCATGCTGACTGTGGCTCGGAGCTATGGAAGAAAGCTTAGAGTGGAAATGGCCTGCAGGTAGTTCAGGGGGCAGCAGTTTCAGCATGTTTTATACCTTGTAATGTGAAGATCACGAGACCAGAGAAGTGTGATCTTCTTCTTGAGTATTTCGACAATGGTCAGACTCTCTGGAAATGAACAAGATGATAAGAGTAAGATTAGTAGATAGAAATAAGAAAGTGGAGCCAGGTGGCTGCTCAGTTTAAATCAATGTCTGAGGGCACTCAGGTTAATAAGGAATGACAGCAAGCTGATTAGTGTAATGGACCCAAACAAAACTGCGTTCTGGATTTGGCAAAGTACATGGACTCTCAGGTAGGACTAAGATCAATAGGTGTGTATTGTGTCACTCCTTGGGCACATGACTGATGTTGGATAAAGGAAATGATCCTTAGATGCCCAAAGAGCATCTAAATTCTCTAAATTGAGAATCTCTTTGCATCAGGACAGTGTGGTTCCCTAAAACGGAAACCAGCCACAATTGCAAGAGCTTTTATGTAAAGTAAGTGTTCATCCAGCGAGAGTCAAAAGATTAGGTGCCTGCTGTGTAGCACATAGTGGAGTGAAAGAAAGCTCTACGACTGATTTGGAAAAGATCTGTCCTCAAGATTTCTGCAGATGCTATCAAAATGACCTTGAAGTATATATGTGTAGATTATATATCTTTCATTCACATGCCTATATATTAATGTCTCTTGAAATATATTTCATTAATTTTCTCACTTTCCATGAGCACATCTAAGAAGCCAAATAATTTATTAAAGTGTTTTAGTTACAAAGGGAAGTACAATACCATGCACATCCCCCAAGTAGCCACAGTCACTTTAGGAAAGCAATGTAATTGCTTATAGTCTAGAGTAGAGAACATCTTAAAAATACTTCCCCAAGTCTGGTGAAATTAGCTCTAAGAAAACAGTTTCTATTTTATGTGTAGCAAAAGATATATTTCTGTAGTTTAGCATTTTCACCAAGTTGAAAGGAATTACTTTGCTTTTTTTCTCAAATGATTATATCACATGCAATTTCATTTGATGGTCACTTTTTGGCAATAATTTGTCCATTTCTCACTGGTCTTTTTTCCCACTGTACAAATATTATATTTAGATCTCCATTAAATCTGCTGTTGATATTCCCTCATAACTATATAAGCACTTCCACTCACAAAAATATTTTAGAGGGATTTTTCTCCCTTATGTCCTATTTAGAGCTGTCCCTCTGATCCTATGAGGAATGCATGAATGAATTTTATTATGGTCTAACTCAATGGTTGACCATGTGTTCTCTGTGTGAAAGATGACCTTATTGAATGGCACTCAGAGCATGAGGGCTTTTTCCAGTTGTAGCAATAGATTTGCACTGATGATCTGCATTCTCTCACTTGGATCCCATGTAACAATTGCATGAATTTGCAAGATGGCTAAGAAATACTCAATAAAATTGCAGTCTATGGCTGAAGGGGGGAATAAAACCCCACATACACAAAGTAAAGTGGACTGATCGAGACAGGGAACAAGACAATTAACTTTGTTAGCATGGCATTCTAACCAGTGGAACTAACAGCTGTGTTGAAGCCGTGGTCTCTGCGTGTTTTAAGTGGGTGACTATTCAATGCACTGTGTGCTTATGTTGATTGTGTCTCGTGAGTAGACACCGTCACATGGATCCTAATCATGTATTTCCCTCTCAGTTTGGCCTTTTAAAGTGACATGCCATAGAATTCACACTTTTAAATGGAAAGTGTTTATATTCTGAAAGTTGAGCAGCTGTCGCCACTAGTTCCAGAGCATTTTGGCGATGCTCAGACGACATTTAATGCCCATTAGCAGCCAGTCCTCTCTCCTTCCTGCCCCAGGCCAGTAGCAACGACTACTCTTCAGTTCTTTTTAGTACCGTTTTCATTTTGCTAAACATTTTAACCAGGCTTGAAGTTATTTTCCCCCCAGGATTTCAACAAGTAATTTTTGTGGCTGCCTTCTGCAGCCTCGCCATGCATGTGTAACTCAGCCCACGACTTTCTTTCTTTCTAGGTCTTCATTTTGATTCGAGTCCACTCTGGAATTTGTTTTTTTAATTTTTATACAATTCTTCTGTTGGGAACACTCCTTTGAATATGATGTAAACATTTTCAGAGAAAACACAAAGATTCAAAAAGCAAACCCTTAAATTAAAAGCTTGTCTTTTCAAGATGAAGTTCTTTGAGGATGGCTGAATTTTTAATGCTTCGCCAGAAGAATCTTCTTTCCTTGATCTGTGCTAGAGTTCACAATTCTAGGGGAAGCCCGTGCTTGCAGGGCTCACTCTTCCTCTCGCTGTAAACGTATAAGGCACATGCACATTTAAATTCCTCACTAAATAAGCATATTTGTGTATGTCTTTCAGAATGCAGCTCTTCAGCATCTGTTTATTCGGAAATCCCTCCGGCCTTTTAAATGCTTACAGTGTGGGAAGGCCTTCCGGGAAAAGGACAAGCTGGACCAACACTTGCGCTTCCATGGGCGGGAGGGGAACTGCCCTTTGACCTGTGACCTCTGTAACAAGGGCTTCATCAGCAGCACTTCCTTGGAGAGCCACATGAAGCTCCACTCAGACCAGAAGACTTACTCTTGCATTTTTTGCCCAGAATCCTTTGACCGCCTTGATTTGTTGAAAGATCACGTGGCCATTCATATCAATGATGGCTACTTTACCTGCCCAACTTGTAAAAAACGTTTCCCAGATTTTATCCAGGTGAGTGCCTCCGGCGAAGCTTCCTCTGCCTTTCCTTTTTCTTTGGTAAAAGAAGCTATGGTTTCTAGGGAAATTGAGACCCTGGTCTCTGTATTTTCATCCCTTCTTTAAAATAACAGGACAGTTCATAACAATGGTTTTTGTTTTTTTTTTGCTGAAGCCATTTTTGATAGAAGATTACTATTCCCCTTAGTTATTCGATTCAGAATGTCAAATTTGGACATGTAGGCTATTATAAGTAATAAACACCTAGACCTGATTTGAATTCTAATACAAAATACATCTTTTTAAATTTTTCTATCCATCAATTCTCTATGCAATATATATGTAAAGCCCATGTCTGGGATTGGAAACTTCTCTTCCCTACCATCGTGGTCTCCTGTTGTGCTTAATTCAGGTCAGGTAGTTTGGGGAAAACTGGTGTGTATTATATTTTCATATCAAGCATTGCCTGCCTCCCCTGCACTATATTCTTTGCTAAAACAAAGTGGGTGAATATAAATTCCTGAGTACTCATGATTTTATTTGAATGTCAAACTATAATTGATAATATTGTTAAATTTTATTCAATGAATAGCTATCCAATAGAAATCTTTTAAAAATTAAAAAATAATTTATTACCAAAGCAAAAGGAGATTAGGATTTAATCATAGTTCTGTTAATGTTGGGAATCTAGAGATTTCTCACACACAGAACTAGAAAGTTTGATGTAAGAGGGATCTGAAGGTAAAAGAGAGTGCAAAAAAAGAAGCAAAGAATCTGATTCTAGAAATAGCTTACTCGGACTCATTACATAGCTCTTTGTGTTCATTTCTCCTGCAGTGTCTGAATATGCTGAGGTTTAGAATTTTTTATTTACATTTTTTACAACAAAAGGAGTAAGTTGCAATTAAGGGAAAACCACTCCAGTCTTGTACTGCTCTCACAAATGGGTTTTGTTTCCCACAGCATCTAATTTGGGTCTTTAATTTTGCAGAATCTGATTTTAGACCAAGATCTAAAAGAACATATTACTAAAATAGTCTAATTTTGCTTATACATGTTGGAGGCAGGAAAAAAGTGAGGAAGAATGTTTTATTTGTTGTCTTCTAGATCATTTTTAGCAGGATTATTATTTTTTTTTTTAAACATTTTATTAGGGGCTCATACAACTGTTATCCCAATCCATACACACATCAATTGTGTAAAGCGTATTTGTACATCATTTCTCAAAACATTTTCTCTCCATTTAAACCCCCGACATTAGGTCCTCATTTTTCCCCTCCCTCCCCGCTCCCCCCTCCCACATGAGCCCTTGATAGTTTATAAATGGGTATTTTGTCATATCTTGCCCTAGCAGGATTATTTACACCCAAAGGAACTCACCTTTTAATCTGAAAAAAGGGCTCCAAGTTATCCGACCAGTTGACCCAGCACTCTACCTGCTACCTCTCCCGCCCACAGGGGAGGGGGAAGATTTCCAAGGTTTTGGGGTTCTTGTGTTTTATTTCTTTGTGTCATGGATAGTACGTGCTATTGAGGCCAATTATGGCGTCTGATTGGATTACATGTTCAGGTGATGAAATCCATGGTAGCACTTGGGCTCCCTCTAGTGTTGGTAAACTGCTCTTTTAATAGCCTCTGGTGCCTGATTACCCTGAGTTTGTTTCTGGTTTCCATTGCCAGGTGAAAAAACATGTGCGCAGCTTCCACTCAGAAAAGATATACCAATGTACGGAGTGTGACAAGGCCTTCTGTCGTCCTGATAAATTGCGCCTCCACATGCTGCGACACTCAGACCGCAAAGACTTCCTGTGTTCTACCTGTGGGAAACAGTTCAAGGTACTGTAACCAGGGAACAACCTAAGGTTTTCGCCTGGCCATAGAAATGATGGCAAGCTAAGGATAACTGCCATCTCAGTTCATCAGTTTGTTTCCTGGTGTAAAGAACCAGGCTTGAGTTGCACAAAAGATTTTGGGCTCATGCTCAGCTTAGGTACTATAATAACATAAGAGGAAAGCATACCTGAGTATCAACAAATAATGAATTCAAATCCCCAATCAAATAAAATGATAACACATCATCTAAAAGAGTCCACTTGTATAAGGAGTAGAACTGAAAGCCTACTGAGAAATTCCTAAGAGAACAATGTATTTACTTACCATTCAAATCAGTAAATTTTTATTGAGCACTTAGAAAGTATTAAAAAAATAATAACCAAACTCATTACCATCATGGCAACACTGATTCATAGCAACTCTCTGTGGCTTTCTGAGAATGTAACTGTTTATGGGAGTAGAAAACCAGTTTTTCTCCCTCGGACCTGCTGGTGGTTTCGAACTTCTGGCCATGTGAATCGCAGTCCAACACATAACCATGACACCAGTATAAGACCCTAAGAATTGAGCCCTTAATGTGACAGGGCTCTCATCTAACAGAAGTGAGAAATCTGTAGACTAATCTGCGGACCTCGACGGCTATGGTGACTGTAAATGACTCCACTGCTTAAAATAACAGTAACCTCGCAAACCTGCTAGAATGTAGAGGTAAAGGACACACCTGCAGGAGTGTCAGAGACAAGAAGTTTTTAATGTGAACACAGTGAAATATGCTTCACTAGAAGATTACATGATACTGTAAAGATGTCACTGAGACACTCTATGAAGTGTGATTATAAGTCACACTGTCAAAGAAGAAGAGACAAAAGGCAGGCACAACAGATTCAAGAG
>NW_022109491.1:57369469-57374326 GCF_000313985.2 Echinops telfairi
TCCACTCTCTCTTCCTCCCCCTTCATTTGCTCCCGTGTGCTCTGACCAGACATGTCCCTCTCCCTGAGCTATAGCTTCAATGCTGTCCTCTGATGTGAATTTTTCTGTGAGTGGGGCGGGGGCGGCTGTCCATGTAGTTGGGATAGGGGATGGCCCCTCAGATAAAGGATGTATTTTACATGTAAGTTTGACAGCATATTTCTGCATATATTGAAGGGGGCTTCAAAACGTTTCTGGAAAAATAGAACTAAAAGATAATGAAATTTTTCCATGAACTTTTTGAAACTCCCTCATATTTACATGGGTGGCAGATATATCCACTACTATACAGTAAAATATGCAGGGGTGAAAATTTTATGAAAATGTGTAAGCCACGATCAAACACCTTGTGGAAATGAATTGCTGGGTCTGGGGTCTCAGGGACCTCAAGGTCAGTTGGCATAGTAGAGTCTAGAAAGCTAGTGTTCTACATTCTTCTTAGATAATGACTGGTATCTTTAAGCTGGTGAGTTGCCATCTATAGTGAAATTGCTGCTTTCTCTCAATAGTTGCAGCAAAGAAGAATGAAGAAAGTCAAGGACATATGGCAACAATTAGGCCAAAGGATTCATGGACCGCATGAACTGTAGCCTTTATCACCTTGAGTCCAAAGAATTAGCTGCCACCTCACTACCACTGCTGACCACTCTGAAAGGGATCACAAGAAGGGGTCCTAGATTGAGTGGGAGAAAAATGTTGAACAAAACTAAAAATAATCATTTTAAAAGCCCAGGCTTACTGGTCTGATAGAGACTGTTAGAATCTCCAAAGAGGATGACCTTTAGTCATCCTTTGACCCTTTAAGCCACCCTATAGCTTAAATTTCAGCTAGCCCACAGACAGGTCTATAAAGTGAATAGTAACACCTGGGAAGTATACACCCCCTAGAACAACCAACCAAGAACACCAAAGGGCAGCGTTTGCTCCGGGGAGACTGCAGACGGCAGAAAGGGAGAGGAAAGCAGGACTATGGCACTCTGGGTAAACACAGGAGGAAGTGGGAGTAATGCTGTTGCTTTGTGAGGAGTGCAATCTATATCACAGGGCAAAATGGGTATGAATTATAGATGGGAAAACCTATTTGTGAACTATTACAGAAACCACAGTAAAAATATAAAAATGTATATGCGTGGAATGTAACGATATTAAGAGAAAGCAATTTTTTAGAACTTAATTTTTTGTGTATGATAGAATAGCTAGATGGTTTTAAGTATGTATACATAGTTGCTCTATACTAAACTTTGTTTTTATTTTTTGTGAAGAATTAGTTCTAAATGGATACCTATCTTATGATGCTAACTGGTTGGCATCCTATCCACCTTATGCATTCAACAATTTGTAAATATCATCATATAGGATAGGAATGTATGATGTCTTCTGCTTCCATTTTCTCCTTGATGTTCACCCAGTGTATTAGATAGGGTTCGACCAGGGAAGCAGAACTTCTATGAGTCTATGGAATAAGGAATTTATTATAATAGAATTTAGTAGCGATAGAAGAAGAAGGAGAAATAAGGGTTTGAAAGAGAATGTAGAGGATTGGAGAATTCATTGAACACCCTTCTGAAACCCAGGAGTTAGTGGGTAGATTGAAGTTGACCTTGGCATCTGGGATACTGGGATGGATCTGTGCAGGAGCGCTACGTCGTCCCCTGGAGATGGGAGGATGCAGTGGCCTCTCCATACCTGTTGTTCATTGGGTCATTGAGACGGCAGATTCCTTGTTGAGTAGTAGGCAAGGGTGAGGCTCATTAGGAACCCACAAGTTCCTCTGTGATGGGCCCTACTTCTAGCCACTGTCACTTAGCAGAATGCTGTACCATTCTGCCATACATTCTAACAAGAGTTTCACCTGAGGATTCTGACTACAGAGAGTTCTCCTTAGCTAACATAGCCCAGTACAAAATCGCCACATACCTTCAACCCATTTTTGAATTAATTCTGACCCTATAGGACCCTATAGGACAGAGCAGAACTGTCCCATAGTGTTTCCAAGGCTGCAAATCTTTATGAAAGCAGACTGCCTCATCTTGCTCCCGTGGAACGACTGACATGTCTAAACAGTTAGTTGCCAAGCACTTTAGTCCCATCAGGGCTCCTTAAAATATATCACTAGTAAATTTTCTAGAGAACAACTCTGACTTCATGTCTCTGTGGAAAACTACTTAATCACTGTTAGCTGACTTCTGGATTGACTACATACACAGTTCTTATCATGTTTAGGCAAAGTCTGACCTGGCCCAAATACCTCTCCAGCACCTATCCCTGCCCCACTTTCTTCTCTGAACTCTTCACATGTTCTTTAGTTTGGTGTGCCCCTCTGTTTGACTTTTGCATTTGCTTTCCATGTTGTCCTCTGCTTGACGTTAACTCTCAACTTCTTCTGTCGTTTTACATGACTGATGTCACTTCACGTGGGGGCAGCAGACTGCATTAAATCTCGACACCAACAGACTACATTAAGTTCTGCTCTTAGTAATTTCCTTAGAAATTTTTACTTATGACTCCATCATTGGCCTTGGTATAATGTATTTTTAAATATCCATGTTCCTGAACTATAGGTTTCAGGAGGGTAACATATATAAAGGCAAAGTAAAACCTTCTGATTTTAATAGACTGGTTAATAAAGAACATCTACATATGTAGATTTTAAAACATTATTAATAACACAGAGAACAGCATAAAATAGTATGAGAGGTATTGGTTTTGATTTAGGGTGTAGAGATTTCATAGATGAGATGAGGGGACCCTTGGGGATCCACTAAATGGCAGGGAGCAGTTTGCCAGCTGGAAAAAGGGTGAGGCAGGGAAACCGATATCCAACGCTGAGGGCAGGGCCTCACAGGCAGGGACTATGGAGAGGGTGAATGTGCACAGTGGTTGGGATACACGGTGAGGTAAAGCGGGTTCCACCTTGCTTGCTAAACTAAGCAATTAGACTTAGGATAAACGGAACCTAGAGATGCTTTGGAGCCAGACTCAAGTAAGGCAGAGGCAGTGGCATGTAGGGAAGGCCCAACTTCAAGACACATGTCTGAGAGAAAGTTGATAGGGCCTTGTGCCTGATGACTGTGTGAGGGAAGTATAGCAAGGGATTGAAATCTGCGGTTTGGGAGACCAGGTGTTTGGGAACACTGCTGATACAAGTGCGAGATCTCGGCAGGGTTGGGGAGCAAAACGGATTTTGCTTAGGAGATGTTCAGATGGAAAAGGCTTGTGGAGATTTGCCATTCCGTGAACAGCAGGACTGTGCCTGCATGCACATCACTGCATTATCTTCTCATTAGGATTCAGGATTTGTGTAATAATTAATTTAAAATAAGCCCCTCTATTTGAAGTACATCGGGAGGGTCAAATTAGTGACTGCATCAGTATTCACTTAGGGAAACCATGGAGAGGCAACAGAGATCTCAAGTGGCAAGCTCAGGGTCTGGGAAGAAGATACCTCTGATAGAGCTATGAGTGTGCTCTGTGGTGCTGCCTTTTGTTGGGTCTCAGTCCTCATTCACACTGATGCTGCTCTTATCATAAGATACAATTCCTCATTGTATCTGCACTAATGAAAGATGCGGTTATTTAAGTCAATGTTTTTTGTTTGTTTAACTTTTTGTTGTGAATTGAGTGAAGGTTTACAGAGCAGATCAGTTTTCCATTCAGCAATTCATACACATTTTATATCATCTCATTCATTGCCATCACCATAATGTAACCTTATTTATCCCATTTCCTTCCTGAGTTTTCTGTTCCCATTCCTCCATTCCTAACCCTTCTGCCCTTTGTCCTTGGGGAAATACTGAAGGGCAGGGTTTTTAATCCAAAGTTTGTTGCAGACTAGGAAACTGTGAACATTCCTTATGGCTCTCCAGGAGTGAGCATGGCTAGAGGTGGGAAGAAAGAATGGTTGGCTCCCTATCTATTGCTATAGACAGGGAAGTAGGTGATGGGTGTCTAGTTATCAGAGTCTAGGACTCAGCATGGTTCTTGGAAGTTGGTAGGCACTCAAGAAATACTAAGTGAATAAATGTACTAAAAGACCCTACACTGAAAAATAGAAAACACTGTTCTCCTAGAGGAGTTCAAAGTCTCTATAAGAGCAGTATCAGTTTACTCATATGTCTGTGCAGAGAACCTCACTGGTTAGGAGCACTGGTGTATTTGAATTTGTTTTTGTTAAGGTTGGACTGTGTCTAATTTTCTCCAGATTGACATAGATCACTAGGTCAGTCTACCCAACCAAGACCTGTGACCAAGGCTTTTATGCTCCACCCACATCAGATAGTGTAATAAGCTTCTAAATCCATAAAACGAGAGATGACTGCTCATAATGTGGGAGATTCTTCCTTATAGTCATGTGGGATTTAGAGGAGTACCACCATCTTAGTTCAAATGTCTGGGAATTGCGTATAATGTTAACTTTGTAAAACTTTTTGTGCTTTATTTTCTGTGCTTCATTGTCCACTTTTTGTGCTTTATTGCCAATTTGTATTATTTTTTGTGCTGTATGGTCAATTTGCTTTACAGTTCTTTTTTTAATTTTTTTTACTGAGTGAGTGAGTGAGAGAGTGAGGCAGTGAGAGTCAGGAAGTGAGTGAGAGTGAATCACTGATTGAGGCAGTGAGTGAGTGAGGCAGTGAGAGAGTGACACTAATTGATTGAGATAGTGAGACAGTGAGAGTGAGGCAGTGAGTGAGTGAGACAGTGAATGAGGCAGTGAGAGAGGGAGGCAGTGAGGGAGTGAGACAGTGAATGAGACAGTGAATGAGGCAGTGAGAGAGGGAGGCAGTGAGGGAGTGAGAGAGTGAGAGAGTGAGAGGGAGT
>NW_022109491.1:57374426-57379133 GCF_000313985.2 Echinops telfairi
AGTGAGAGAGTGAGACAGGGAGTGAATGAGACAGTGAGAGAGTGAGAATCAGTGAGTGAGTGACACAGAGAGAGTAAGTGAGTGAGGCAGTGAGTGATTGAGACAGTGAAAGAGTGAGGCAGGGAGTGAATGAGGCAGGGAGTCAGTGAAAGTGAGTCACTGAGTGAGGCAGTGAGGCAGTGAGGGAGTGAGACAGTGAGTGAGTGAGAGGCAGTGAGTGAGGCAGGGAGTGAGACAGTAAGTAAGTAAGTGAGAGTGAGTGAGTGAGTGAAACAGTGAATGAGGCAGTGAGTGAGTGAGACAATGAGAGTCAGTGAATGAGAAAGTGAGTGAATGAGAGAGTGAGACAGTGAGTGAGTGAGAGTGAGTCACAGAGTGAGGCAGGGAGTGAATGAGACGTGAGAGAGTGCGACAGTGAGTGAATGAGATGGTGAGAGAGTGAGGCAGGGAGTGAATAAGACAGTGAGAGTCAGTGAATGAGACAGTGAGTGAGTGAGGCAGTGAGAGAGTGAGTGAGTGACAGACACAGTGAGAGTCAGTGAGTGAGGCAGTGAGATTGAGACAGAGAGTGAGGCAGGGAGTGAATAAGACAGTGAGAGTCAGTGAATGAGACAGTGAGTGAGTTAGGCAGTGAGAGAGTGAGACAGCGAATGAGTGAGAAAGAGAGTGAGGCAGGGAGTGAATGAGACAGTGAGTGAGTGAGACAGTGAGACAGTGAGAGAGTGAGGGTGAGGGAGTGAGACAGAGAGTGAATGACACAGTCAGTGAGTGAGGCAGGGAGTGAATGAGACAGTTTGCTTTACAATTCTTTTTTTTTTTTTTTTAAAGCCAGTCAAATTCAGCAGTGGCGGGGTTTGTATACCAACTTTAGTGACACTAATGTTAATAAGTTCTGATAACCCACTACCATCGGACCAGCCTGCTTTACAGTTCTTAATACCAAACTTCTTTCATGTATATTTGATCTCCTGAATGTGAATGCAAAGTCTTCTAAAATGCAGTATGCATCTTTCATGTTTAATTTTACACCAACGTACATTCATTGGGATGCACACGTTCACATTTAATTTTACACCAAGGTTCATTCATTGGGACGCACATGTTCACATTTAATTTTACACCATGGTTCATTCATTGGGAGGCATGCGTGCCTGGTCATATCTGGCGCCCTTGCATGTTCCAGCCCTCCAACAACTCAGATGCATTTTGGTAGACTGGCGCCACTGTTGACTTTTACTAATTTTTTTTCCAATTTCATTAAATTTGTAAAAATTTCATCAACTTAAAAAAAATCTCTTTCAATAGCGAAAAGACAAACTGCGGGAACACATGCAGAGGATGCATAATCCGGAGAGGGAAGCCAAGAAAGCCGACCGCATCGGCCGCTCCAAGACTTTCAAACCACGCATCACGTCCGCAGACTACGACAGCTTCACGTTTAAATGCCGCCTGTGCATGATGGGCTTCCGGAGGCGAGGCATGCTGGTCAGTGCCCGTGGCTGCTCCCCTTCTGTCTTCCAACCCCTTGTCATTTGGTCTGTGCAGGTGGTAGCCTGTGCGTTGTACTCTGTGCTGAACTCATGTCTGCCATCAGTCAATGGCTAGGGGCACGAAGAAAGTCCGAGACACCCAGTTCCCAGTGTGGGGTCTTTCCCTTCCAGTCTTCTCTCTCTCCTCTGTCACAGTTCTTTACGGGTGTCCGCTAGGAGGAGCCTATTTCTAGCACTTTCCAGCCCTTGTTTTGTTTCTCTGTGTCCTTCCCACCTTCTTTGTTCTTTTTCTATTTTATTTCCTTCTTTTTTTGTATCCCTATTCATGAGGGCTTCAAAAAGTTTGTGGAAAAAGAGACTCCAAAGATAATGGAATTTCCCCATAAACTTTAGAAACCTCCTTGTATATACTTTTGGGTGGAGTCTTTTGCCTTTGCCCCTAGTGTCTCCTTCTAATGCCTCTCTTGTCTAGATGCGAAACAGCAGTAGAAGGTCTCTTCCCACCAAAACAGGGTCTGTGAACCCCGGTTAGTTGGAACATCAAGGTAGCCAGTTCACTGCTGTCAACGCATCCTGACTTTATTCCAGTTGTAGAATATGTGTAGAATGGCCTAGAGCAATACTGAAAATTCGGAACCTCAGTTTGTTTTTCATTCAATGTTGTCAATAAGACTTGGTCACCAAAGATTGAAACCAGGTTTGCATCAGGAGAATTCGCCAAAGAAATTTATGCTAGAGTGATTTTCATTTTTCTATTAGTAGCTATTTTAGTTAATGATTATTAATGAGATCCACAATGACCCACTTCATTTTCAGGAATTCGCTGAATTACTGTTCAGTCTCGTTAACCGAGACTATTAATGTGGTGTCAGATGGGTTTGGGCATGCTGTTTCTGACCAAATGCCCTATTGTTTGGGGAACATTGTTTCAGAGAATTTCATTTTATCCTATCTGAGGAATTTGTTTACCTTCTGTTTATGATGGAATCTCTTCTCCTCCCTTGCCCCCTCCTTTTAGGTAAATCACTTATCCAAGAGGCACCCAGATATGAAAATAGAAGAGGTGCCAGAGTTAACCCTACCTATCATAAAGCCCAACCGTGATTACTTTTGCCAGTATTGTGATAAGGTAAGAGGAAACCATCCTTTCTGGTGTGCTCTGTGAGAGCTCTCTGTGAGCCAGTTTGTCTGTATAAATATATACTGGGAGCTTGCAGTTACTCTCGGCAGATGGCTCCCAGTCTCTCAGTACTTTTCCACTCACACGTGAGAGGGCTAGAAATGATGCTTTATTTTAAGCCCATTTTGCCCCTTAGATTTTCTTAAATTAGTTGGCTAACTTTGTTTCTCTTATTGACCCTATTACCAAGATCCCTGTAGATGAATCCATTTTAAATTTCTAAGCTCTGCAATCAGAGTGTCATCATCCTACTATGAAATCTGTGGTGGAGGGAGATGTGAGAGAGCTGTGCAGAGGAGCTCTCTTGTTGTTTTGCCCTACTTTTTGCTTGTGTCCAGTGACAAAAAAGGCAAAAAGAGAAGGTGTCTATTGTTTCTTTGACTTCATTATAATAGCATTTCCTCTTATAATGTGACTATATTATAGTTCAAGGATTAATTCTGCTATCTTTATTGAGTTTATACCCACTTAAAAGTGAGAAACACCCTCTAACATCTAGACCCACCTCCAAACATACTGTTACTGTTAGGCTTGCCATTCTGGAAGGGTCTGTGGGACCTGGCAGGCAGCCACATGCCCCAGTGAGAGCTCGTGGAGAAAGGCTACAGGGTGACCTGGCTTTAAAAGCAAATCTCTTCCTCTGACTTTCTACTTACCTTTGTAACGTTAGAGGCATTTTTACAGCTGCTACCTTAAGAGAGATGAATGCAAGGAAGATGCCCAGCATATAACTGTGTGTTCTTATTTTATTCTAAGTGATGTTATCCCCTTAGTCTCCTTGTTGTATCTGCTAGTGTGTTCTATTTTGGCCAAATAGCACAGTTCGATAGTTTGTTTTCAGCAAGCAAATGGAACTGTATACGGCATTTGAATTGCAGGTTTACAAAAGTGCCAGCAAGCGTAAAGCACATATTCTGAAGAACCACCCAGGAGCTGAGCTCCCACCAAGTATTCGGAAGCTTCGTCCCGCTGGACCTGGAGAGCCCGATCCCATGCTGAGTACTCACACCCAGCTCACTGGCACAATCGCCACCCCTCCTGTCTGCTGTCCTCACTGCTCCAAACAGTACAGTAGCAAGGTATGGGAAAGGGTTCCGACTAAAGCTAAACCATCATTTAGGGGAGCTGTTAAGATGCCTTGCTGGATTCTTCTGAATTGAGGAAGGACTATCTAAGGAACTGTTTCCTGAAGATAATAAGGGTCATAAGCCAAGAACAGGGAGGTAATATTGGGGACTTTGCCCAGGATGAGTGCCATCTGGTAGTTTTTGTAGTTGGGTTTTTGTTGTTGTTTTTGTGCCTGCTGAAGGTCTCATAGGTGCATATTTTAGGCTCATAGTCTGTGAGCTCAGGTGTACAGATGTATTCCATTGGGACTTAAATAACAGTGGTGCAATGGTTAAGTGCTTGACTACTGACGGAAAGGCCAGAATTTGAACCCCCAGCTGCTCCACAGGAGAAGAATGGACCAGTCTGCTTCCATAAAGATTTACAGGCTTGGAAATCCCAGGAGGCAGTTCTACTCTGTCCTATAGGTTCGCTGTGTATCAGCATCAACTTGCCTGCAATGGGTTTCTTGTAAAGGAGGTCATTTTCTTAGGGGATTGTGATTGATTGCTGAAGGCATAGGTGGGAGTAAGAGGGTGCTAGTGGTTATTTTTACTTGACTCGATGTGGTGCATTTTCTCTTTCTTTTTAGCCTTCCTCCCTTTTTCCCCTCTCATAGTACAACACTACTTTAGGAAGGGCAGCCACAGAGTCAGTGTTACTCTGCTTTTGTTTTTTTACGTATAATAGAAAAGACTTTAGGACTCTTTGGATAGTTTGCATATGCAGAAGATGGAAAATAATTCGGTTCTTGGTGTTTATCTTAATTTTTTTCAGACCAAGATGGTACAACACATCCGAAAGAAGCATCCAGAATACGCCCAGCTCCCCAACACGATACATGCACCCTTGACCACAGCCGTGATCAGTACTGCCCCAGCTGTCTTAACTACAGATAGTGCCACTGGGGAGACAGTGGTGGTGAGTGTG
>NW_022109491.1:57379728-57381075 GCF_000313985.2 Echinops telfairi
ACACACACACACACTCTCTCTCTCAGACACACACACACACTTGGATGGTACACCTGACAATCTGTTTCCATTAAGAATTACAGCCAAGAAAATCTTATGGAAAAGTTCTACTCTGTCACATGGAGTTGCTATGTGTTAGAATCAACTCAATAGCAGTGAATTTTGTCCCGCAACACATGCATGAGGGAGCTTCAAAAAGTTCTTGGAAAAATAGAATTGAAATAATAAATTTTTCTCTCCAATTTTTTTGCAGCTTCCTTGAACACACACACACACACACATTTTATTTCACTTTTTTCTTTTTATAATATCTTCCCAACATCAGATTTTCTTTACCCTCTGGGTTTGGGTCTGACCTATAGTTTGATGAACCACCAGTGAGACAAACTAAATCTTAGGCGGATTTAAAAGAGTTGTAATAGCTACAAAACAGCTACCAACTAACATGTTTTCTGATTTTTTCCCCCTAGACAACGGACCTACTCACCCAAGCAATGACAGAACTGTCCCAGACCTTAACAACAGATTACCGGACCCCTCAAGGAGATTACCAGAGAATTCAGTATATCCCAGTATCACAGTCCACTTCCGGTCTCCAACAGCCTCAGCACATACAGCTTCAAGTGGTGCAGGTGGCCCCGGTACTGTATGATCTCTTATTTCTCTCTACCTTTGCTTTTCTTGGGAGAAAGATGAGGCGTTCTACTCCTGTAAAGAGCTACAGTGTCAGAAACAAACGGGCAGCTCTCCCCTGCCGTGTAGGGTCACCATGAGTCATAATTGATTCGGTTTGGTTTTGATTGCTTACATCTCTTAACCTGTATCAATACTATATGTTGCTGTAAACTAGGGTTCTTAACTTTAGAGTTTGAAAGAATCTGTGAATCCCTGAAGTTGCTTGTAAAATAGGGTGTGTGTGCTGTTCAGGAAAAAGACCCATAACCTTAGTTAGACTTTCAGAGATGTCTATGATGCACAAAAGGTTCGGCACCATCTCTAGGATCACGTCTACATTCATAGCGAGGAGCTGAAAGCAAATCCTCTCCTTTGATATTTTTAAATTGGTAATGGGTAGGCCTTTAGTCCATTGGAATGTAAGGAGAAAGTTTTGGATTCATGAAACTTTCTCAATTCTGCTTATGATTTGTTCACTGCTGTCTCCTACAGAATTAAGTTGGCTTACTGTGTTGTATAAGTGTTATATTAAAAAGTATTTTAATGTTTGCCAGCTTGGACTCAGTGTGTCAACTATCTGAGAGTGAAGCACTGTATCTGAAATTCCAGCTATTCTTATATTTCTGTTGCAGTTTTTTGTTTGTTTGTTTTCAGTTTTTTTTTGGAAATTTT
>NW_022109491.1:57382678-57384188 GCF_000313985.2 Echinops telfairi
TCAATGTGGTGGGATCAGATTGGACGCAATTCCCACACTGTGTCTCCAGTGTTGTCCCCTGTAGTGCTATGGATCAGTGAGGGCCATCATGTCTTGTGGTGGGGCTGGCCCTATGGTCCTTTCTGTGATTTGGCTGCTCTGAGTGGGAATATCATCCTCAGGGTTTGGTGAGCCAGGATATGTTCCACTCTCTCTTCCTCCCCATTCATTTGCTCCTGTGTGCTCTGATCAGACATGTCCCACTTCCTGAGCTGAAGTTTCAGTGCTGTCCTATAAAGTGAATTCTTTTGCGGGGAGGGAGGCCTGTCCAAGTAGTTGAGATTGGGGCCGGCCCCTCAGACCTCTCTATTGGTTCCCTGATTCAGCCCAGTATGTTGCATTCACATCTTGGAGCACTGGGTTGACGTCTGGTCCCCCTATCCCTGTGGAGATATAAACAATACCCTCCCCTTGGCTAGGCTAGTGCCCTGTTTCCCTGCTACCCATTTCTTTTTTTTTTTCCTTCCCCACCCCCCTCCTTTTTAATGGGCTACCATATGCATCCCTGGATTTGGTCTGGCCCCTACCATACTACCTGGACCTCACCCCAGGAATGTTTGTATAGAGTAGCTTTTTTCTTGTGCCCCTTTTGCATTTTTAAGCTTACCTCAGCCGACTCATGTTGTACTTGCCCTTTTGTGATTGGCTTACTTCGCATAGCAGAATTTCCTCCAGTTCTTCCCATGTGGCGAAGTGCTTCATGCGTTCATCACTGCTTTTTAGCAATGCGTAGTACTCCTTTATATGAATGTACCAAGGTTTTTTAATCCATTCGTCTGTTGATGGAAATTTGTGTTGTTTCCAACTGCTTGCATTTGTGAAATGTGCCTCAATGAACATTGGAGTACAGATGTCTGGCCATGGTTTGTTTCTTGCCTCTTCTGGGTACATGCCCAGTAGGGGGATTGCTGGGTCATATGGCAGCTCAATTTCCATCTTTTTTACATATAGCCAGATCGATTTCCATATTGGCTGTACATACCTACTGGTCCACCAGCAATGGATGAGAGTTCATATCTCCCCACAACCCCTCCAACACTTGTTTGCTTTCTGATTTTTTGAATTGGGCTATCTTTGAGGGTGTTAAGTAGTATCTCATTGTTGTTTTAAGTTGCATTTATCTTATGGCTAATGATCAGGAACATTTTCTCATATGTTTATTATCCCTTTGGATTTCTGCTCTGGTGAAACTTTTGTTCAGGACTTTTGCCCACCCCCTCAGTGGGCACTTTTTTCTTTTTGGAAGCTAGCAGAGTACTGTAGACTTTAATGGTAAGGCCTTTGTCTGATGTGTCATTGCTAAAGATGTTTTCCCAGTCTATGGGCTCTCTTAATACTCTCTTGGTGAATTCTTTTAATATACACGGGTGTTTTATCTTCAGTATATCCCACTTGTCAATTTGTGACTCATCTGTATTTGTGTTCTTCCCTATCTCTGGTATCTGTGTGTTCCCTGCACCAAAGTTCTCAG
>NW_022109491.1:57385012-57386405 GCF_000313985.2 Echinops telfairi
GTACTCCCCTTGTGGAGCTTTTGGGATTTTCCATACATAAAATCATATCATCTGCGAATAACGATAGTTTCACCTCTTCCGTCTCCAGGCAAATACCTTTGATGTCTTTTCTTTGCCCTATACTGTTAGTGCAGACCCCCAGTATGATGTTAAATATGAGTGGGGACAAAGGGCATTTTTGTCTGGTCTATTTTTTCAGTTGGATAGTTTTCGTCTTTTTTCCATTGACTACCACATTGGCTGTTGGTTTTTCATATATCGCTTGTATTTTGTTGAGGAATTTTCCTTCCATTCCTATCTTCTTGAGGGTCTTAAACAGGAATTGGTGTTGGATGTTGTCGAATGCTTTTTCTGCATCTATCAATTTTATCATGTGGTTCTCATAGTTTTTCGTGTCAATGTGGCGAATGGTACTAATGGTTTTTCATATGTTGAACCATCCCTGCATCCCTGGTATGAGTCCCACTTGGCCATGGTGAATTATTTGTTTTATATACTTTTGTATTTTATTGGCCAGTATTTTGTTAAGGATTTTTGCATTGATATTCCTTAGGGATATTGGTCTCTAGTTCTCGATTCTTGCCCGGTTTCAGTATCAGTATGCTAGCTTTATAGAAGGAGTTCGGGAGTTTGCCATCTTTTTCTATGTTCTAGAAGAGTTTGTGTAAGATTGGTGTCAGTTCTTACCTGAATGGTTGGTAGAATTCTATGAAGCCATCTGGTCCAGGGAATTTTTTTGTTGGTAATCCCTTGATAAGCTTGTCTATTTCTTTGGTTGCTATGTGTCTGTTGAGATTCTTTCCTTTTTTGCTCAAATCATTTTATTAGGGCCTCATACAACTCTTATCACAATCCATACCTGCATGAATTGTGTAAAGCACATTTGTACATTCATTGCCCTCATCATTCTCAAAACATTTGCTCTCCACTTAAGCCCCTGGTATAAGTTCCTCATTTCCCCCCACTTCCTTCCCACTCCCCCCTCCCTCATGAACTCTTGATCATTTATAAATTATTATTTTGTCATATCTTGCACTGTCCGACATCTCCCTTCACCCACTTTTCTGTTGGATGTCCCCCAGGGAGGAGGTTATATGTAGATCCTTGTAATTGGTTGCCCCTTTCCACCCCACCCTCCCTCCACCCTCCCAGTATCACCACTCTCACCACTGGTCCAGAAGGATCATCTGCCCTGGATTCCCTGTGGTTCCAGTTCCTATGTGTACCAGTATACATCCTTTGGTCTAGCCAGATTTGTAAGGTAGAATTGGGATCATAAGAGAGGGTGCAGAGGAAGCATTTAGGAACTAGAGGAAAGTTGTATGTTTCATCATTGCTACACTGCACCCTGACAGGCTCATTTCCTTCCCATGACCCTTCCGTAAGGGGATGT
>NW_022109491.1:57390012-57397015 GCF_000313985.2 Echinops telfairi
AATCATGTTGGGCCACAGAGGATGGGTCGGAGCCCCCCCTGCCACACAGGCAGGATTTCTCCCAAAGAAGATGGGCGGGATTTCCCAAGGCACGTCTTAAGGGCTGCAGTGGGCGGGCTGGTTGAATTTCCCTTGGAGGAAGGTTGGTGGAATTTCCCCCGCCTAGGGTTACACTGCAGAGGGTTGAGTTCTCCCAGCTGGGTGGAGGGTAGGCATAAATGCCCTAGGGAAGTGCCTGCAGGTCGCCAGTGGCATGTGAGAGAAATGGGAAGAGAAAAGGAAAAAATAAAAAGTAAAAAACAAAACAGGCTCCTAAGACTGTGAGGGGAAAGAGAGAAGAGTGATAAACCAAAGTAACAATATAGCTGAGCCCTGATCCCTGACCCTGGGGCTGGAGGGGTTTAAAACCTGCCCCCAGGTGGCAGCAAACTGTGACTGTGTTGCGATAAAGCCCCTGCACCGACTCCAAATGGTCCTGGCTCTGGCCGAGACTGTTGTGGGGCTAAGGTTAAACCCTAGCTGGCCTCCAATGTGGTAAGCCAAAAGTTCCTAGCTCCTCAAAACCTAGTGGATCTGTGCCTACTTATCTTTATGATGCTCCTTCTGCAATGTGGCGATGTGGAATTTCCCTCTTAATAGCTCTCCTGCACTGATTTCTGCAGAGTCCCTCTGTTATGCGTTACTCAGTCACCATCTTGCCGGAAGTCTGTAGTTTTGTTTTTAGTGAGCCTCTTTTTCTCCAAGGTTTTCTAGAGTCTCAGTCATTGTGGGTTTGGTTTCTGAGCCTGCTTTTCTCTTTAGGCCACATCCCCTCACCAGTCTCAGCAGTCTACTGTGGATGTCGGCCAGCTCCATGACCCTCAGACGTACACCCAGCATGCCATCCAGGTGCAACACATCCAAGTCACTGAGTCAACCTCCTCAGCTCCTTCAGCATCCCAGGTAAATTCTCCAGGGACTTGCCAGAGAAGCTAACATGGCTGCAGGCCCATGAGGAATTAATAAGGGTGAAGAGAAGAGACATCCGGGGCTTTAAATTGGTTCTTCCTGGTTCAGTTGTGACTGAGGACGTGAAACTAGAACAGACCCAAAGTTTTAAGATTTTGGTGAACTAGAGCAGTAACTAAAAGAGAAAAATTACTCCAGAAACTTAATCTCCTTCTTAGAAAATAATAACAGTATATGCATTGCATGGCAATCAGATCTCTTGTCTGTTGAATTTTGAGCAGTGCTGGAAACAACGTGCTCTGTGAAGATATAATGGTTAACTGCATTGCTTTGAATGCATGTCACTCTCTACCAAAAAAACCAAACTGAAAGAAAACACTATATCTACTGTCACTGAGTTGGTTCCAACTCTGAGTGACCCTATAGGCAGAGTAGAACTGCTGCTTTGGGTTTTTCCTGAGGAGTAGAAAGCCTCATCTTTCTTCCAAGGCTGGTGGGTTTGAACTGCTGACATTGTGTTTAGCAGCTCAGTGGGTAATGCACTGGGCCACCAGAACTCTTAGGTCAGTCTTCACATCCTGCCACGAATCCAGGTTCATGCTCTTGAAAGAGTGCACTACAGCTCTTCCAAGTCTCTCATTTCAGGCCTTTGACCTGTGTAATTTCCCATTTCTGTTATTGTGCCCAATCACCCAAATTTTAAAAATTCAGGTCTGTCCCAGTTTCACTTTGTCAGGATTGAAGTGGGATAAACTAAAGGTTGGAAGCCCTAAAGACATGATCTTAAGGCAAAGGCCTGCCTTCATTTCTTAGTGCTGCTAAAACAGGTATACAACAAGTGAGGGGCTTTCAAGCATCCAAATTTATTTCCTCAGTGTTTAGAGACTAGAAATATGGATTTCAGGAACCAGCTCTAGGAAAAGGCTTTCTCTTTCTGTCATCTCTCGGGGACAGCCCTTCTTGCTTCAGCTTCTGTTCCCACCTACCTTTGCTGTCTTCATGTAAAGTGACACACATCAGGGAAGGGCCCCATTTGCAAAAAAAATGTTACCGTATATACTAGAGTATAAGCCAACCCTAATATTTACCTAATTTACCACAAAAACTGCATAAAAATGTGCAGAAAAACTTGACTTATACACGAGTATATACAATAAGCATGTTATCTGTGTAAAACTGTGGTGATTTTATTTTCATTAATTTCTCTAACAACTTGATTGAAATTACCTTTTGGGACACTTTTGTATATAAGCCTATGAAAGCTAGAGTTTTATAGTTCCGCTTGCTTTTCATTCATTCTTTTTTATTTGGCATATTGTTTACCAACAATGCTTTCAGTATTATAACTCATATTATTGTTATTGTTAAATGATATCCAGTTGACGTGTGCTCATAATGACCCCAGGAGACAAAGAAGTATTGCCCCATAGGGTTTTCCAGGCTGTAGTCCTCAGAGAGGCAGACTCCCAGGTCTTTCTCCCATGGAGTTGCTAGCTGGATTTAACCTACCAACCTTTTGCTTAGGAACTATTTAATGAAGATGCCATCAAGGTCCTTGTAATTCCTATGTCTTTTTAAAATTCTTATTTTTGTGTGATTTGAGTGAAGGTTTCCAGAGCAAATTAATTTTTCATTCAACAGTGTGCGAGCATTTTGTTTCATGATATTCTTTGCAATTCCCTTAATGTAACAGGCGTCTTCCCACTTCCTCCTTGTTGTTTTAGGTGCCATTGAGTCAGTTCTGAGTAATAGCAACCTTATGTACAAACAACAGAACAAAACCCCATCTGGGTCCTGTGCCATCCTCACCATTGCTCTCATTTTTGAGCCCATTGTTACAGCCACTGTATCAGTATATTTTGTTCAAGGCCTTCCTTTGTTTTGATGCCCCACTACTTTACCAAGCATGATGTCCTTATCCAGAGACTGGTCTCTCTTGACAACATATCCAAAGTATGTGAGGCGAAGTCTCACCATCTTTGCCTCTTATAAGCTTTCTGGCTGTACTTCTTCCAGGACAAATTTGTTTGTTTTTCTGGCAGTCCATGGTGTACTTTCAATATTCTTCACCAACACTGTAGTTCAAATAAATCAATTCATCTTCAATCAAACTTATGCAATGTCCAGCTGTCACATGCATAAGAGGTGATTGAAAATACCATGGCTTGAGTCAGACCCACCTCAGTCCTCCTTGAGCTCCCCGTATTGATTTATCCTTTTTTCCTGACCTTTCTTGCCTTCTGATCTTTATTTTAGGGCAAATATTGCTCTTTTGGTCTCATATGGTTAATTGTTCTGAGGTCTATACGCCTCATGTGTGTTACTGTTCACTTTATAGACCTGTGTATTGTTTTGCTGGAAGTTGACACGCAGGCCTGGAATTCATATTCATCTTACTTATTTACTTGAGATAGTTTTCTCAACCAAATTGGAAATTCATGACTTCCCACTCTTGCTTTCTCTTTCTCCCTAGGTAGCTGGACAACCATTGAGTCCCTCTGCCCAGCAGTCTCAACAGGGGCTTAGCCCCTCCCACATACAAGGCAGTTCCTCGGGGCAAGTTCAGTCTCTTCAACAACAGCAACCGCAGCAGCAGCAGCAGCAGCAGCAGTCACAGCAGCCACCGCAGCAGCAGAGTTCGTCGGTGCAGCACACATTCCTACCCAATGCTTGGAATTCCTTTCGTGGCTATTGTAAGTCAGGGAAAAAGGGATGGTGCATCTCCAACTATTGGTCATAATTTTATCAACTTTATAATAGACTTTTCTGGGCTTCAGTATCAACTGGTCATTTTCTATATTCTGGAGTGCTCATAAGGAGCCCTGGTGATGCCGTGGGTTAGGGATTGGGCTGCTGGCCACAAAGGACAAGCCCACCAAACTATCTTGCAGCTGAGAAATGAAGCTGCCTGCTCCCATAAATATTGACTGGCTCAGAAATTCTAAATTGCTCGGAGCAATTCCTTCTATCCTATAAGTTCACTATAAATAAAACCAGCTCCGTCGCAGTGGGTTTGGGTTTGGGATAGTGCACATAGCCAAAAGAGATTCATGACTACCCTCAATATAAGGGGAGAATATATTAATGTAGGAAGTGTTGATGGTAATGTTGAATCTTTTTTTGGTAAGTATTGCTGAATGCTCATGTATGTCAATCATGCTAGACTCAGAATATACAAAGATTAATATTAATAACATTCAAAATAATGTTCGCTCATATTAATTAGTGGGAGCATTTTTTGTTCAGTGGTACAATTATCACCTTACATGAAGGAGACCCGCTATCAGTGGAGGCTTATGTATTGCTATGAAAGCTAAACGGTGTCAGTAAAGCTTCCAGATGAAGATAGAGAGTAGGAAGTAAGGATTGGTGACCTACTTCTGAGAAGCAGCCAGTGCAAAAGTTTTATCAATCACGCAGTTCAGTCAACAACTGATCATGGGGATGGCAAGGACTAGACCCTGTTCACTATTTTGTTGTCCATGTAGTTGCCATTTGATGGCAGCTAACAACAAAAAACAAAATGCATCAAGCTCTTCTCTGTTCAAGGAATGGTCCTAAACACACACTTTCCCTTACCCATTCTCTCTCTGTATTTAGAACCCCCCCCCCCACGTATTTACAGCAGGTAAGTAAGATTCTTATCTGCATTTTTCAAAGAAAGCAATTTAGATATAGAGTAATTTGCCCAAGGCACACCCCTGATAAATGAAGAAGTTAAGCCCAGGTACTCTAACTCCAGAGATTACTCTCTAAACCACCCTGCTGCTCTGCTGCCTCCCCGAGCAAGACAGTTTTGGGCTTGAAGAGACCAGCATCTAGTAAAAAAGGTAGTTATATAAATGGTTGATTCTCAAACCCTGAGGTCAATGCTATAGACATAGCTGCAAGAAGGACAGAATAGCTAAAAAGTGTAATGATCATGACACGCTTGGGTATAGACTGGAAATGAAGATGTACAAGGAACATCAAAAGCGGCCATAGTTGGATTGATAGAGCGACCTAGCAGGGTGGAGCTGAGAAGAGAGGAAGGTTAGTGTTGTCCTTTCTCCTTCCACTGGCTCCTCCTTTTGAATGTCCACCCCTGTTGTGAATGCTCCGTGGCTGTGTTAGATAGGTTTGTGTGGAGTCAGGCTCATAGCCTACCAGGTAGTTATTTTTACAATCTGTTTTCCTAATAGATATGCGTGGCCATAATGAGGGCTGAGCCTAGTTTCCAGGCAAGAAAAGATTCTTTTACATGTGGTAAATGCCAGTAGAATTTTGTTAAATAGATAAACATTTGTTCTCAGTTTAATTCTTGTGAAAGAAAACAAATTGCGGCCATCTAGCTCAGAAGCAACAGAGCCCACATGGAAGAAGCACACACCAGTCTGTGTGACCACGTGGTGTTGAAGGGATCAGATATCAGGCATCAAAGAACAAAAAAATCATATCATTGTAAATGAGGGTGAGTTCAGAGTGGAGACTCAAAACCCATCTGTAGGCAACTGGACACCCCCTTATTGAAGGGTCATGGGGAGGAATTGAGCCAGTCAGGATGCAGGGTAGCAACGATGATACATACAATTTTCCTCTAGTTCTTAAATGCTTCTTCCCTCAACTCTCATGATCCCAAATCTACCTTACAAATCCGGCTAGACCAGAGGATGTACACTGGTACAGATAGGAACTGGAAACACAGGGAACAGGGCGGATGATCCCTTCAGGACCAGTGCTGAGAGTGGCGATAGTGGGAGGATGGGGGGAAGGTGGGGTAGAAAGGGGGAACCGATTACAAGGATCTACATAGAACCTCCTCCCTGGGGGATGGACAACAGAAAAGTGGGTGAAAGAAGACATCGGACAGTATAAGACATGACAAAATAATAATTTATGAATTATGAAGGGTTCATGAGGGAGGGGGAAGTAGGGAGGGAGGGGGAAAATGAGTAGCTGATATTAAGAGCTCAAGTAGAAAGCAAATGTTTTGAGAATGATGATGGCAAAAAATGTACAAGTGTGCTTGACACAATGGATGGATTGTGATAAGAATTGTACGTGCTCCCAGTAAAATGATTAAATCTGTATTAATACTATTATGTGCTAGCATTCTAACTTGAAAGAAAGAATGTGGAATGGAAATTTTCTATTGGGAAAAAATTTAACCTATACAAAAGTAGAGTAAACAACATGAAGAACCCTTATGTGCCTGTTTTCCATCCTACAAGTTAATAATGCAAGGTCTGCTTCCTTTCCTCTATAGCCCCAATCATTCTCTCCCTGCGCTGCAGATGAATTATCATCCAGACATCTGACTGTTTCATCCACACAAATTGTATATGTATCTCTGCAAGAAAAGTAGTATTTTAAAAAAATAACACCACTACCGTGATTATATGTAAAGATGAATAATAGTAATTCCTTAGTACCTTCAACTTTATGATTAGCTCATAAATGTTTTTGTCTAATATACATTGTGTATGCGTGTGCATACCTATACATACCTGTCAGTGTGCTGTACTATAGTGGCTTGTGTGTTGTGGTGTTGGTGGAAGCTGTGTCACTGGTATTTCAGATGCCATCGGGGCACTGAAAACAAGCAGGTTTCAGTGGAGCTGCTGAAAATGAATGGGCTGTGTACTTTGGAGGTCTTAGCCGCTGAAAACCTTACAGATAGCATCAGAACATTAGACACTGAACACCTCATGCATAGAAGCAGAACATTGTCAGAGATCGTGCCAGAAGATGCTGGAAGGCGCTCAGAATGAGACTGAGGAGAGTAAAGCCTGCAGAAGTAAAGCCTTCGGGACCTTCATTTGCTGACGGGGCATGACTCAGAATGAGAAGAAACAGCTGTAAACATATATTAAAAACTGGACCTGAAATGTACAAAGTATAACTCTAGGAAAACTGGAAGTTGCCAAAAACGAAATAGACTTTCAAACAAACAAAAAATAGAATGCATACATACTGATATTCTAGGCATTAGTGAGCTGAAATGGATAGAATTGGCCATTTAAATCAGAAAACCATATGGTTTGCTATGGCAGAAATCAGTGATTCAAGAGAATGG
>NW_022109491.1:57397762-57399835 GCF_000313985.2 Echinops telfairi
TACCCTCCCTGTTTCGCCACTCACACCACTGGTCCTGTAGGGCGCATCTGCCCTGGATTCCCTGTATTTTCAGTTCCTATCTGTACCAGTGTACATCCTCTGGTCTAGCCAGAAAATAATGTCTTAAAGTCTTTTATTATTGTTGTATTATTTCTCTTTTAAATTCTATCAGTGTTTGCTTTCTGTGTTTAGGTGCCTGATGTTTGTGTGTGTGTGTGAGATTGATGCATCTTCTTGGTTACCGTATATGCTTGAGTATAAGCCTAGTTTTTCAGCACTTTTTTTTCCTTTTTAAAATAATTTTATTGGAGGCTCATACAACTCTTATCACAATCCATCCATCTATCCATTGTGTCAAGCACACTTGTACATTTGTTGCCATCATCATTCTCAAAACATTTGCTTCCTACTTGAGCCCTTGGTATCAGCTCCTCATTTTCCCCCTCCCTCCCCACCCCCAGAACCGTTGATCATTTATTTATTATTATTTTGTCATGTCTTACACTGTCCGACATCTCCCTTCATCCACTTTTCTGTTGTCTGGCCCCCAGGGAGGTGGTTATATATAGATCATTGTGATTGGTTCCCCCTTTTTACCCCACCTTTCCCTTACCCTCCTGGTATCGCCACTCTCAGCACTGGTTCTGAAGGGACCATCCACCCTGGATTTCCTGTGTTTCCAGTTCCTGTCTGTACCAGTGTACACCCTCTGGTCTAGCCGGATTTGTAAGGGAGAATTGAGGTCATGATAGTGGGGGTGGGGTGGGGGAGGGGAGCATTAAAGAGCTAGAGGAAAGTTGTTTGTTTCATGTTGCTGTGCTGCACCCGAACTGGCTCATTCAGCGCATTTTTTCATGCAGTTTTTGTGGTAAAATTAGGTGCCTCGATTGATAGTTGGGTTGGCTTGTACTTGAGTATATTGCCCTTTTATCACTCTAAACAGTAAGAAAATATGACTACAAAATTAAAGACGCCTTTAGTACACTAAAATACCAAAATGTGAAGCTCTTTATTCTTAGCATATTCACCATCTATTTTTATGCACATCTGAAGAGAGTGTTTCCATTTCTCTCTGTATTCTTTGATTTACCGAATGTCGTAACAGTAGGTTTGACATCTTCCATGGACCCAAGTCATGTTCCTTTTAAATGGTCTTTGAGTTTTTGAAATAAAACGATGTCAAGATCAGGACTCCCAGGCAGATAGGGTAAAGTTTTCCAATGAGATCCTCACAGGCTCTTCCTTGTTACCCGTCAAGAGTAGCCAGGTAGATTGCTATGATGGAAAGAAATGACTCAGCACAACTTTCCTTTTCCCCACCAGTGCGGTTGTTCAGTTCTTGAAAACTTCTTCCTGATAACTCCTGTGATTGTCCTATCAAGATTACGTCCTTGGAACTTCAAGAAACAATTTCCATAATCTTCTAAATCCCAAACCAAACTCAGTGTCATCAAGCCAATTTTGATTTATAGCAACATTATCAAGCAGGTATAACTGCCCCCTCTGAGTGTCCAAGACTGTACAAGAGTAGAAAGCTTTGTCTTTGTCTCGTGGAGCTGACCGGTGGTTTTGAACTGCTGACCTTTCCGAGCACAGTCCAACTCGTAAACCACTCTGGCACCAGATCTTAAGTTTAATTAGCCCAGTAGATTGATAGGAAGCCACTTGACAGAAGCCCAACGAGACTAAGACAAGTGCATGACTGAGATAACCTGTTTGCAGCACCCACTGGCCACATGTTTTGTTTGATACAGACCCTGCATGTAGAAACTGGGACCTGACTCACAACCCTGTTTTATTTACCCTTACTATCTCTTCTGACAGAATTTGACTCCAAAGCTACTTTGTATGATATTAAATTTATTACTCCAGCTGTCTTCTGGTTATTATTTGCATGAAATATTTTCCCCACATTTTCACTTTCAATCCCTAGTGTCTTCCCTTTTAAGATGTATCTCTTACAAATAGCATATACAGTGAACCTTCGTTTATCACGGTTAATCGGTTCTAGATCCTACCGTGATAAATGAAATTCCGCGAAGTAGGATTCCTTATTTGTAAATCAAATATTTT
>NW_022109491.1:57400049-57409283 GCF_000313985.2 Echinops telfairi
GCCTATGAAATGACTTAAGGGATGTACTCTACAGGTGGGTCACCGTCTTTTTCCTCTGAAGGAGCGAGTGTAGGCAGTGGGTGCTGTTATGCAAAAACCGCGATAGAGTGAAGCCGCGGAAGTCGAAGCGCGAAGTGGCGAGGGTTCACTGTAGTTGGATCATGTTTTTTATTGTTGAATTTATTCTGCCACCCTCTCCTTTTCATTGGAGCATGTAGTTCATTTGCATTCACTGTAATTACTGGTAAGCAGTGACGTCTGTCATCTTGTTACTTGTGTTTTGTATGTTCTTATAAATGCTTTTATTGTGTTATGCTATTTTTGTATTTTATTAAGGACCACATATTCCAACTGCTTATGTTATCAGAGTTTTTCTTAAATCTATATGCTGTTTCTTTTAGATTGCATTTTATGTGTTGAAGAAACAGATTTCTTTGTTGATTAGTTTTTCCCATTCAGGATTTTGTGGGTTGCGTCCCTGTGATATCATTTAATGTACTATTTTTATGCTCCTCATATTCCTTGTAGATTGATGATTAACTATAGAGACTTGAAAACATTCAGATTCATTCTCTGCTGACCGCCCAAGATGCTTCATAGCAAGGGGCATATTATGGTTGGTTTTCTCTTTTTTGTGTTAGCAGCCATTGAAATTAATTACCTGCTCCATTAGTTCACTACGGATGCAAAGTTGTGGTACTCTAATTCTTTCATGCTTTATTTCTCAATACTTAGCGACAAAACTTCTCTAAAGAGAAGATTTTTACCAAAACTACCCAGATACCCTGCACAAAATAGATATTTAAACAATTGTTTCATTCCTTTACCTCCTAGTTTTCAAAATAATGACGTAGATTCCTAGTATTTATCCAAGGTGACTCACGAGGAGTTTGTGTGTGCTTTAGTATTATTCTGTACCCATGAGCTATAACCGCTTTGCTGTACTCCAGTCCATCACAGTTGTTGTTCTTACAGAGATTTGGGCCAAGTAGGCGCTTGTATCCTTTTGACAGAACTTTAGTAATAGTGTTAGATAATGTCTTGCTTTGGGACATGACAAGACATTCTCGGCTCACCTTATAGATCTTCTACCGCAGTTCTGGAATCAGCCATTGTCCAAAGACATCCTGCTTCCTTCGAGTAGACCCGAGACCCCTTGTAGAGACCATAAACTTGGTGCTAGGGAGACTTTTTATTAAAATCATTTTATTGGGAGCTCTTCCAACTCTTATAACAATCAGTACTTGCATCCATTGTGTCAGGCACATTTGTACATATGCTACCATCATGATTTTTAAAACATTTTGTTTCTATTTGAGCCCTTGGTATCGGCTTCTCATTTTTTTGCTCCCTCCCCCACCCTCCTTCCCTCAAGAACCCTTGATAATGTATAAATTATTAGGTTTTTTAGAAATCATTTTAATGTGGGCTCTTCCTGCTCTTATCACCATCCATCCATCCATTGTGTCTAACACATTCGTACATGTGCTGCCATCACCGTTCTCAAAACGTTTTCTTTCTACTTGTGCCCTTGGTATCAGCTAATTTTCCCCCCTCTTGTTTTTTTCATGTCTTACACCGACCACTGTCTTTCTGCACCTACTTTTCTGTTCGTCCCCTTGGAGGGGGGGCGGTTAATATGTCAATCATTGGTATTGGTTCCCCCTTTCTCCCCCCACCTTCCCTCTACCCTTCTGTTATCGCTACTTTCATTATTTGTCCTGAAGGTTTGATCTATCCTGGATTCCATGTATTTTGAGCTCTTATCTGTACCAGTATACATGCTCTGGTCTGACTGAATTTATAAGGTAGAATTGGAGTCATGATAGTGGAGGGGAGGAAGCATTAAAGACCTAGAGGAAAGTTGTATGTTTCATCAGTGCTATACTGCACCCTGACTGGCTCATCTCTTCCTTGTGACACTTCTGTGAGGGGATGTCCAATTATCTGCAGATGGGTTTTGGGTCTCCGCTCCATCCTCCCCCACGTTTACATCGATATGATTGCTGATCCGTTCTTATAGAAGATGCATTAGCTTCATCAAGAAATCACTTCAGCATAATAATTTCATGGAGCAAATCCATGGAAAATGCCTCAGTGGACAATTTGACCTCCAGTTAGGTATTTGTTTCTACAATTTGTTCTAAAATCTGAGAACACTGACCTGTGGTTATTTTCTGTTTTTCAGCATCTGAGATCCAAATGATGACCCTCCCTCCTGGTCAGTTTGTGATTACAGATAGTGGTGTAGCAGCTCCCGTCACCACTGGCCAAGTCAAAGCGGTTACTCCGGTAAGCTATTCTGCTTGGGGGGTTTTCCTACCCAACATTTTTACCACTGTCCTTCCCCACCTCCTATATCAGAATTTGAGCTACTTTCTCTTTATCCCCATAACACCCCATATACCCTTATTACAGCTTGTTTATTGATTTACTCATCTGTCTTCTCACTAGTAGATTATTATGAATTCTTTGAAAGCTGGAATTTCATCTCTATCTGTTTTTGCTCAATGCTTTGCATGGAAACTGGAATATAGCAAAATTTCAATAAATGTCTATTCAACTAATAGCTACAATAAAACATGGGAGATCTAGAACTTGATGTTCTGGACTGCCATGTTTTTTGAGTCTTGCAAGTTTCCACCTTTGACAGGGTGCAGTCTTACCACTTTTCTATTGCTTGTTGTAATGGACAAATGCTTTGAACTTCCCTTCTCTTATAGATTTCTGTCTGGCTCTCACAGGTTTATTGTAAAATGAAACTCTGTATCAGTATACATGGGGATTCATAACTGACCACTTTCATGTGCTTCTTAGAAAGGAGCCATGTTGCAACAATGCGTTAAGCATTGACCTTCAGCTGAAAAGTTGGAAGTTCAAACCCACCAGTCACTCTGTGAAAAGATGAGGTAGTCTCTTTCCATAAAGATCGGCAGTCTTGGGAACACTATGGGGCAGCTCTACTCTGTGAATCCGTATTATGAGTCAGACTCAACTTGACAGCCCTGGGTTGTTTTTTGTTTTTTGTTTAAAGTATACATGTCCTTAAAACTATTATTCTTCAACTGGATTAGGAGAGGATAATATACCATATATACTCGAATATAAGTCGACCCATATATCAGCCGAAGCACCTAATTTTACTACAAAAACTGCATTAAAAATGTGCAGAAAAACTCAGCTTATCCACGAGTATATATGGTAATGAACCAATTATGAAGCTATCTTAAACTCCTTTAAGTAATTCGCACACCTCCTTTCCTCAACCTGCTCCCAAGAACAAGGATCCCTGGTGTCATAGTGTGTTCCAAGTTGGCCAAACCTCAAGGTCAGCAGTTCAAATCTACCAGCAGCTCTGTGGAAGAAAGATGAGACTATCTTCTCCTGTAAAGAGTTATAGCAGCCTTAGGAAATCCTAGGAAGCAGGTCTGCTTTGTCCTATGGTCCCTGAAGCTCATTGTTATCAGTTAGAACAAGGCCAAGGGACTACTGTGGAAGTACACCATCATTTGTTCATATGTAAGTTCATGGTAAAGCTGGAGATTTAAAATAAGCCCAAACCATACAACCTTGAATTGATTTCAGAGACCATTTCAAGAACACATTTGATACATTGACCACTACTGACCAAAGACTAGCTGAGTGGTGGATGACATCATGAAAATTGTATGATGAAAGCAGAAGACTGTTAAAAATAAAGGAAATTAAAAAATGGATCACAAGAGACACTGAAACTTGCTCTTGAATGTAGAGTAGGTAAAGGAAATAGAAGAAGTGATAAAGTAAAAGACCAAACAGAAGGTTTCAAAAAGTGGCCCAAGAATGAAAAGTATTATTATAAAATGTTCTTACATTGGACAAATCCGCTGGAAAAGAGCTTGTTAAAGTATCAAAAAGCAAAGATGTCACTTTGAGGGCTAAAGTGTGTCTGACCTGAGCATCGGCATGCAAAAACTGGACAGTGAATAAGGACGACTGAGAAGAGTTGATGCCTTTGAATTATGGTACTGGCTGAGAATATCAATATTCCATGAATATGGAATGGAATATTTAAAACAAATGTGCCTTGGAAGAAGTTACCAGAATGCTCTTCAGAAGTGAGGATAGTGAGGCTTTATCTCTTGCACTTAGGGCGTGTTATCCTGAGGGACCAGCCCTGTAGAAGGACCACATCTTTGATAAATTAGAGGGTCGTTGCAAAAGGGGAACACTTTGAAGGAGACACCATGATGACGACACAGTGGTTACAACGATGGGCTCGAACATAGGGGTGATTTTGAGGATGGCACAGGGTGGGCAATGCTTCTGTTTCTTTGAGTTGGAACCAACGTGATGGCACCTAACAGCTGGAGAGGTGTAGACACTCAGAGGAGCAAAGCATTAGTTGTCAATGAGAATAATGACTAATGTAAAATGAAAGCGCCACATTGATCTCCTCAGTGAATTGTTTTTGTTCCCTGTAGCACTCACCCCCCCCCTTTTTTTTTTTTACCACTTTTGACCAGAAATCCTTAGAGAAACTAGTTATGACCACGGATATTCCCTCTCCCTCCAAGCCAATGTGTACACACATTTGAATGTCTGTTTTCAGGAGCACATCGCTTCTCTAAAGCTCACCCACGGACATCCTAAGGGTCAGTTGACTTTAGGTGGAGAACCATCGCCTAACCCTAGAAGGCGACCCCACATGGGAAACCAAATCTTCACCAGAAAGCTGCTTGGCAAGCACTGACTCCGGCACACAGCTCTAGATGAATCACGTGGGAATTTGGTTTTTGTTTGTTTATACAGTGCTTGGAAAAGCTACTGCCTGAGTTTTCCTCTGTGACTTTCATTCTCTGTTTCTTTCCTAGTCACATCTGACATACTCTGTCTTTAAAACATATTCATATCTGAAAAAGGCAGCTGCAGGTCTATGAAGAAGTTTTCACAATCAGAGGAACAATGAGAAAAAATTAAGACAAGGTGTGAGTTTTCCAATAGCTTGAATTTATTCAAAGTAAGGGACTTTATTTGAAGATTATATTCTTTTAGTGCTTGTGAGTGTTACATCCCTTTCAGATTTTAAATACCATCATTTGGGAGAATAAAATGTTCAGATTTAAAAAGTTTTTTTGCAAGTCTTTGCAAAATCACTCCTATGTTTGAGCCCATCGTTGTAACCACTGTGTCGTCATCTTGAAGTCCAGGCAGCATTGATCTTGACACCTTGCTTCAGGAGCCATTTGCCTCTTTATGTGACTTTAAATATCTTTTAACATCTATCTTGTATTAATCTACAAATTTAATTGACAGTAAACAATATATTTCCCCCATTTCCACATTCTTATGAGCAACGCAGTACCATATTTTCTTTGCCGTGTAGGTTACCATTTTGATGCAGATTTCTAGACCCGATAAAGTGTAGGTATAGAACTTTCTTTAAACTTTCTTGACTATAACATGTGCTAGAAAAACCAAAGGGCTCCCATGAATTACTTATTTAGTCAATGACTGTTGCTGACCATTCCTTCCCAAAGGACTGAGGTGAAACCATCTCTCATGGAGCCCGATTTTAGTGTCCCCTTGTAACACTTCTTTGCATAGTCCTTCATCCTCCCCCAAATCCTCCATCCTCTTTGAAGCTTCAAATTTTAAAAAAATCCTCTTCTTCCTGCCCTAGGGTCATTATGTGTTATCAGAAAGTCAGCCAGAATTGGAGGAAAAGCAGCCTTCTGCCCTTTCCAGTGGAGTCCAGGTCCAGCCATCTGTACACGAGTCCTTGGATCCCCAGACAAGCAGCCAACAACAGACCACTCAGTACATCATCACCACCACCACCAATGGGAATGGAAGCAGTGAAGTGCACATTACTAAGCCGTGACTTCCACCCGAGGGATAGAATCAGGCAGTCCCATCATGTCTCTTCTAATTCATCAAGTCTTTAAGCTTTGGACACTTAGAACGCTGCTTTTACATTTTTATTATTCCCTCAAGAGTTAGAAACTACAGTTTGGACATTCATATAGACAATGGAGTTTATGTTACCAAGGTGATCTTTACCAAATCAGCTCATCAAATCCTAGTGAGTTTATGCAATTAAATGGCAGAAATCTCAGAGGAAAATTGTTTTCAAGGTGAACAGACTTTGCCCCCTCTTAAGTTGTTTTTTTAACATTCAAAGTCTTACTTTTCCTTTATGGAATTTTTAAGTGGTCTTTTGTGTTCATGTGGAAGGTGGAGGAAAGATGCATCAGTGAAATGGCTACTGAACGTAATTCTAAGGCATGCACTGAAAGAGGAGTGGTGGTGTCTGGTTTTATAGATCAGAGCTGCTTTCTCTTGTGATTGTTGAGTTGTCCTATTTTAAAGAAGGGAGCCTAGTGAAAACGAAAACTGAAAATGGTGACTCAAAGGTTTGGTAGTGATATTTTGAAAGAAAAATATCATTAAAATTTTGCTTATTGCTGACTTTTTAAAAAACATTCCTTTTTGTTGGGGATGGGGGTGGGAAACTTGTCTGTGGGGAGTACTTACTATGGAATCTGACCTTCTGCTAATTAGGTTAGAGCCTTGTATTCTGATAGCAGTTGCTACAGAGGTGGATTCCCTATAAGGGAACCGGTTACCTGATGTCAGCAGAATTTAAACCCTTGCATTAAAGCTTTGCTTTCTATTTCCTGGTTGTGATTGCATTAAAAAGGAGATATTCATGTAAGATAAATTATTAGATCATATATATGTATATGAAAATAAAATAAAAATCATCACTGCCTTGCAGGATCCATTTGCCACTCATTGGTAAAGGGTGAATACCATGCCTTTATCAGTGGAATATTCGACCCTCGTTCTCTGAATTCAATGTATATCAGTACTTTTAATGGTATCTAAAATGAACATTCCTTACAGTTGGAAGAGAAAGTGGCCTTCCTCCTGTCTTACACTTTAAACTCAATGGAGCTTTTGGTAAGATGATCGATCGGCTTCATACTTAGGGGAAAAATAAAAATATGCGGGGGCCATTTTTCTAACATAGTAAGGTAATTACAAGGGATCTAGAAGAAGTTTAATCTTTATGACACAATACTGTTTGCTGGGAGAGGAAAATAAATCTGCCTCAGTTACAGTTTTTCTGATGTGTCCTCCTAGCTGCTTTAAATTCAAAAGAGGAAAATGATATTTTCCTTCTTTTTATTTTACATTCCAATTATATGCATAAAACCTCTCACAAATCATTATGTATTTTAGCAACTTTTTGTGACATAGTTACTGGCAGACTTTTAAAAATAATGATTGCATAACAAAATTTATCACTACATAATGTAAAGATCTAACTCCTAATGAAATTAATTAATTTAGTTACATTTTGGGGTAAAATTGATTCTATAAATGAAGAAACGCAGTAGCTTCTTTATGGGAAAGATATCCTTTGGAAAAGCACACATTTCTGTGGACATAACTCTAGTCATATACAGACTTTGCACTTTATTTTTGAGATCTCATTTAACCTCCCCCAAAATTGGGTACTAAGCGAACTTGAGAAAGATATTTGATTACTCTAGATCTTATTTGTTAAAAAAAATGTTGATATTTTCACCAGAAAATATTGATGTAGAATCACAAAATAGAGGCTCTGGGTCACAAAGCCCCACCAATGTAATGGCTGTAAATACCTGGATTTTTACTTACTTGTTCCAATTAGAAGGACTCATTAGGTAAAATATATTAGACTTTGTCAAAAGTCCAATTTCATTGTTTGTAACTTAAATTTATTTGGTCCCAATGGGTCCTTTTTAATATGAACCAGTCAGGTATCTCTCCCTCCCTCAGGAATAATTTATTGATTAAAATGGAAAAGTTCCACTGAATGGAATGTTCGTTTTATGCCAGTTATTTCAAGTTTTAAAATATATGGAGAAAAACGTGGAAGTACTTCTTTGTCGCTTTCCCTTTTAGTTGTCGTTTTCTAATTCTTTTGCCCTTGTGTGGAATAAGTAAAGACTCTAATATTAATTTGTATGTAATCAACCATAACTTGGGTTGTAGTCAATGCCAAATAGCATTGCTTTAAGATCAGGTATTCCCCACATTCATCTCGAAGACATAGATTTTCAAACGGACTTGAATTTGAAGAGTTGTGAGATGATAAACCACCCGAACTAATTTGGAAACTGTATATGTAGTCAATGTTTATATTTTGGCCTCTCTCAAGGTATTTGACACTGTAGAAATCATTTAGGACAGGGTGAAAATTTGAGAGTAGGTTATGTATATATTTTACATTTTAATTGTTTGATTTGGAGCCAGATAAATAGATATTTCATCATGTAATATTCCTGCTACTCTGGAATAACCTATTGTTTTGATCTTGTTGAATTGTTTTCTGATTTGGAATTATCCTTTTAAAATCTCTTAGGATAAATAGGGCTAAAAAGCACTTCATGAGATGCTAAAGCTGACCTACTGGTCGAAAATATTGACTATATCCTGTTATTTAAATGTGAACATTTATTGTACATTCAGTGAGGTATAGTGTTAATAGTATTGTGCTACCCAGCAGGTGTAAAAATTAATACATTTTTAAAAAATAAATGTTTCTTGTGTGAATATGTAAAGATAATTCATTTAAAAAAATCCCAATTTACAGTGTTTTGACCCTGGGTCACTCCAGGCTGGTCACAGATTCAGAATAAAGGGGATTTGTGATGACAACTCTGTAATGTTTTTCCCTGCCATATGTACCTGGTGTTTTTAAATGAAATAATCTCCCCAGAGTGACAGAGGAACCAAGAGCATGCCTGGAGTCAGAGTGCGTTTTATCTATAAGTAACTTTTTCAACGAAGAACAGGTCCAAATCCATGAGGGAGGTGGATTCCATTCTTTCACTCATTTTCCTCCCAACAGAGATAACTGACCATCTGAAAGGCTGATGAGAACCATTCCAAGTAAAATTCATGGGCAAAATTCAGTAAAAGTAAGAAAACGAGTATAAATACAGGGGAATATGATCAAGTTTAATGTAAATGCACTTCTGAAATTTGCATACTTTCCTGATGTTGAGGTCTGGGAGAAATGAGACCCCCTCTTCAGAGGCAAGGCTGAAGAGTTCGACTTGGCCATTGTTTTGTGTCTCAAACCACTGGTTTTCTCAGCGGTGACACGCAAACTACTGCCGCACAGTTCAGCGCAGCTGCAGTATAAAGGGAGTGAGTGGATCCAAGGTGCTTCGGTGCTAGGGCACAACATGCTCCCAG
>NW_022109491.1:57409658-57417696 GCF_000313985.2 Echinops telfairi
GAGGCGTGCGCGCATCGGGACGTCGTGCGGGAGCGAGCCCGTTCTACTGCCGGAAAATCATAGCGGGCTGGGGGACCCGGCCCACAGCTCAGGTGCGGGCGGGTCGGGGTCCCCAAAGGGTGGAAATGTTCTTGAGGAGCGGAAGGGGGAAGCGGCTGGATCTCCGAGCGTGGGGGCTCCAGTGGGTGGAGGAGCGAGCGAGCGAGCGCACCGAGTCTCCGCTGCCCCCGTGGGTGGGGGTTAAGGTTAGGCACACTGTTGGGGGAGGGGCCGAGGGCTAGGTAGGTCTGTACTGAGGAGGCTGGATCCGGGCTTGGAGCTGCGGTGGGGCGGGGCCCGGTGTGCAGGAGTTTGCTGCTGCCTTCACGGATTTGGAGCTGGTCTAGGTACTTGCTCAGGAAGTCATGGGTTTGGCTTCTGTGTTGGGGAGGGCCCAAAAGGGGAGAGGAGGTCGCCGGCCAGGTGCAGAGGGAGGGCCATTGAAAGAGGCCTTCCTGGATTGCTGAAGTGGCCATAGCCACCAAAAGGACCTAGAAACCCTTGGCTTCCGGTGTTGCCAACACCGTGACAACTGCCAGCTTTTTGTATTTTGAGGCCCCGATCAAAATAGTGATAGAGCAAAGGTTTTCTCTTGGGTAGATTCATTTTAGCTAGATGTTCACCTTAGCTGAGAAAGCCTGTAAGTTGTGCGAACAGGTGATGCTCTCAAGAGTCAGAATATTACCTTTGCAGCTGTTATCCTTACTGTGCCAAAGTTTACGCTAAGTACCAGTCTATTTTTCCTTTTCTATTTTAAAGTTGTAATAAATTCATGCCATGCGTTTTCTCATCTACTCCCACTAGGAATGTTGAGGATGTTGGGATTTCACCATGGATAGTGGGGTACAGTTGGAGGCCTCTCACTTTCCTTGACCCGACACTAATCTTTTACCTGTTTCTTTATATAGGTTGGGAATCACCTCAAGTTAATTGCAAATGATGTAGTGGAGAAGTGTTTTATCTTATAAAACGTATAATAGCTACGTTTTAGCATTTGAGCGAGTCTTGGAAATGAGAAGTATCTTTATTACATAATGTAAGCTGTCAGGAGAGAATTCATTACAGAATTTCAGATTGCAGATAACAGTAGAGAAGACCTGTTGCATCAGCATTTCATTGTACGGATGTACATTGTGCACCTGGAGAGGTAAGATTTGTGTAAAGTCACTGGGAATTAGTGGCCAGCAGTCTGGTATTTGGGCTCTTAAATTTTTCTGTGCTTGTTAGCCTAGTTAGATTAACTTCATTACAAAAGGAATAGGAGCTGGAGAGAATGGGTTTAGTAAATGCTTGTATTGTGATTGACTTTAAATTCTTTGTGGTACATTTAATGTTAACTCCTTTGGCCCCACCTTTTTGTCTGATTCTGGTCATAAGCTAGCTTCTATCAGAAAATGTTTTAATATGCACTTTCTTAAGGTGATCAACAGTGTTCAGTTACTACAGGAAGAATACATTGCCCTGTGATAAATATCGAGTGCACTAACCAAATGCATATTGACCACTGACATGGTCAGCTTCTGGAGCCTCAGGAGTCTATGTGGATTATTAATAAGGCCATGTTAACATAAGAAGTCTATGAATTTAGGAGTTAGTATATGAGCATCCTGAGAAACAAGAACCCTAACATGAGGCGTCAACTAAGTCCACATATGAAAAAGCACACCAGCCTGTGTGATCCAAGGATTGTAAACAATAAAACCCAAATCTGCAGGAGGGAATGGTATCAGCTTAAATTGTGAACAACCGTTTGGGTGACTGGAAACCCAAAATCCATTTTGTGTGTTTTTCTATATATATAATACTGGATAGATAAATCTATGGAGACAGTAACTAGATTGATAATTACATAGGAGTCTGGCAGGGGAGCATGGGGGGAAAGGGGTGCTAACAACTAGTACAAAAAGAAAATTTTCTGAAGTAGATTGTGGTGGTGATTGCACAATTTATATGATTGAATTAGCAAATTGTATGATATGTGAAGTGTATTCTAGTAAAACTATTTAAAAAAAACCAACCGTACCACATAAGATTTGGAAATTTGGATGAAAATGCTTTGGTAGAAGGGATGGAGAGGGGCAGTAGCTGTTTAGCTGTAGTTAGGGGGTAAGGAGGATTAGAAGAAACTACAGCTGTTGAGAGTGAATGTCTTCTGGGTCTGAATCTTTCCTGCAAGAGTTGTGGTTCCCAGGATTTCTGCTTTCCTATATCTGAGTGGTAAGGAGCTCTGGTGGCATAGTGTGTTACATGTTGGGAGTCTAACCTGAAGATGAGCACTTCAAAACCACCAGCTGTTCCACAGGAGAAAGATGAAGCTTTTTACTCCCATAAGGATTTGCAGTCTCACAAACCCACAGAGAGAGCGTGCTTTTTCTTCTAGGGTCGCTGTGCGTCAGAATCAACTCGGTGGCAGTGAGTTTTGGATCTGGGTGGTAAGGAGCCCTGGTTGTATAGTGGGTTACACATTGGACTGCTAACCAAATGGCAAGGTCAGCTGTTCAAAACCACCTCCTGTTCCATGGGAGAAAGATGAGGTTTTCTGCTCTCATAGAGGTTTGCACTGGCAGTCTCTGAAACCCACCGGGGCAGTTTTCTACTCTGTTCTATGAGTCGGAATCAAACCACAGTTTGGTTTTTTGTTTTTTCAGAGCTGGTGCAAAGAGTGAAGTTTGCTGAGCAACTGTTTGCACTTTGAAAGTTGGCACTTTGTATTCTACCCAGAGGCATCTTCTGAGAAAGACCTGAAAACCCAGTGGAGCGTAGCTTTCTCTGACATGTTGAAGCTGACTAAACTGGTTGGTTTTTTGGTTTTATTTAAGGTATCATTGAATATATTGATCAAGAGCACTTGCGACAAATAAACGATGGATTCCTTGGATCATATGCTGACGGATCCTTTGGAACTGGGTCCTTGTGGAGATGGCCATGGCACCCGTATTATGGAGGACTGCTTGCTGGGAGGCACCAGAGTGAGTCTGCCTGAGGACCTCCTAGAGGATGTGAGTATTGACCTTGCTCTTCAGTTCAGCCGTTTCCTTCTTTCAGCTTTCTCCGAGGAACGCTCCTGAACCTTTTCCACTTCCTATAAATGTCCAGTCTGCTGTGCTCTTGTTTCTTTTTCTACATTACTGCTAGAGTACGATTTTTTTTTTCAAGTGTAACATTTTACATTCCAGTTAAAGTTTAAATTAAAAGCTACCTCCTGCATGTTTAATAACGTGTCAGAATAGTTTGGTAATATGACATATAACTATTATTTTAATCAAGTAATTTATGGTCATTAAAAAGTTTTATATTCTAATAGTAAAATTAGCTATGTGTTTCCATCAAAATGTCCCCGAGTGACACAAACACTTTATAAGAGTTTGACTACTAACTGAAACTTGACTGGTTTGAAGCCACCCCGGGATACAACCTTGAAAACCCTATGGAGCACAGTTCTATTCTACATTATATGTGGTCACCCTGAAATGAAGCGGAATTCCTGGGTGCTAGATTGTTGTTGTTTGAAATTATTCAAATGGCTACCTATGGTGTGAATGATTAAATAAAACACAGACATATTATTTGTTCATAAGGTAACCTTGTTAAAGTGCCAGACCATGCCCTGAAATAGAATGTCAGCATGTTGACTGCGTTCATGGACTAGATGTATAACTAACACGGATGCCATTTATTATGTTATGTGCAAGGCCTTGTTGATGTCCAGACACGTTTCTTTTGGTGGTTTGGACACATTTAACACCTAGGCAAGTATAGAGATACTATCGAGAGCCCTGATGGCACGATGGCCAAGCATTTGGCTAATGAACATTTGACAGTTCAAACCCACCCAGGGACATCCACAGGAGGAGGACCTGGTGGTCTGTATCTGTAGAGATGACAGCCAAGAAAACATTACGGGCCTGTTCTACTCTGTCGTACAGGGTCTATAAGTTGAAATCAATTGACAGCTTACAACACTAACAGTATAGAATTTATTATCTAGGAATCGAAGACTATAGCCTTTAATTAAATCTCAATGTTAAGAAAATAAAAGTACAAAAATAGATAAATAAAGAAAAGTATTCAACAACCAAGCCAGTAAACATCATGATAAATGGAGAAAAAATTGAAGTTATCAAGGATTTTATTTTACTTGGATCCACAGTTAACAAGGATCCAAACATTTGCAGTGGGCAGATCTGCCAAAGCTCTCTATTAAAGTGTGACCAGAGCAATGGTATGATTTTGAGGACTAAAGCCCTTCTGACAAAGTAGCTTCAATCACCTCCTGAGTGTGCAAAAGCTGCACGAAGAAGAAGGAAGACTTTAGAAGAATTGATGCTTTAAATTCCAGTGTTGGCGAAGTACGTGTATTGAACATACCATAAACTGCCAGACGAATACACAAATTTTGTCCTGGTAGACTGTTCTTTAAAGCTAGGATTACAAGACTTTCTCTCCTGTACTTTGGACATGTTATCAAGAGGAACCCGCCTTAGAGGAAGATGTTATGCTTTATAAAATAGAGGACCAGCGAAAAAGAGGTGGATCCTCAATGAGATAGGTTGACATAGTGGATACAACAGTGACCTCCAGCATCGGAATGCTTGTGAGGATCAGGCAGTGTTTTGCGTTGATGTATAAAGGGTTGCTTGTGAGATAATTTCTTTTCATTTTTACTCAAAATTTTAATTTCAGTATATCAAAAGATTGCAAATAAAATGGAAGCTGCCATTGTGCCCTTATCTACTCCTCCTCTTATCTGAAGTAGTAACTACCAAACCTGATGTCGATTTATCTCATCTGTGTTTTTTAGTTTTGTGTACTGTACTCTTTTAGGTAAATATTGTAATTATTTGTTTAGTGTAAGCAATGACTTGTTTTACTGGATACAGTGTGTCAGCCATTGAATTAGAATGAATAGAAATAGATGTGCTGGGGGAGATCCTGGACACTGAGGCCGAGGGTCTTTTGATTTATGCATGTGGAGAAGTCTCCGAGGTGGGTTTGCTCTCTCCGTTGTCTTTTGGCTCCCAATTATCCTTAGGAGAAAGACAAGTGTTGACTGTACTTCAAGTTCCGTGCTACTTTTTCTATTGTCGGCTGCCTCCGCTCTCTCTACCCTGTCTACTGCAGCCAAATAATATTTGAACTAATTTTTTTAATAGAGAAAGACCAAAATACATAGAAGAGTCTTATCTAGTTCTGCGTAGTTGTGTTGGTGCCAAGAGGTGGTGGTTCATACAACAAGGAAGTTATGGAACGGTTTAAAATTAGGAACGGCATGTGTCAGGTTTGTATCCTTTCATCGTACTTACTCAGTCTGTATGCTGAGCAGATCATCCCTGGAATTGGACTTTATAAAGAACATGACATCAGAATTAAGAGGAAGGGTCAAACCTGTGATATGTAGTTGACACAACCTTGGTTTCTGAGAGAGGACTTGAAGCACTTACTGATGATGATCAGAAACTACAGCCTTCGGTATGGATTACATGTCAATATAAAGGAAACAAAAATCTTCACAACTTCACTAATGCCACCATCAGATTAAATATAGAGAAGACTGAAAGCTGTCGGGGATTTTACTTGACTTACATCCATAGTCAACACCCATGGAAGCAACTGTCTAATGCTGTGCACTGGGCAAGTCTGCTGCCAAAGACTCCAGCGTGTCCTATAGCAAACCTGTCATGTTGAGGAATAGGTGTGCCTGACTGTTTTCATCGCTCCATACAGTGGGCTTCGAAAGTTTGTGTAAATGTGTAATGAAAAGAAATTTATTTTTAAAAAGAAATTATTTTTATTTTAGTATTTTACACCGTCCACTGCCTCCCTTCACCCACGTTTCTGTCTTTATTGGAGTAGAAAACCCTGTTTTTCTCCATCTTTCTCCCATGGAGAAGCCATTGACCTTGCAGTTAGCATCACTATGTCTTAAGACAATGGCATTTTTACCATGAGTTGTTTGAAGTTCCCTCAAAAATGAAAACAAAAACAAAACAAACAGCCACAAGATAATCTTAGAAGTAAGGATACTGAAATTTTGTCTGAAGAACTTGTGGACATTTTATTACGGGGAAAGCATTCTGGAGAAGGACACCATATGTGGCAAAGTCACAAACAAACTTGTTGCCTTCGAATCAGTGCTGTTTCATAGTGACCCTCTGTGTTTCCAAGACTGTAACAATACGGAAGTAAAAAGCCCAGTCTTTCTCCCTCAGAACTGCTGGTAGTTTCGAACTACTGACCATGTGGATCATAGCCCAATACAGTGAAAAAGAAGAAAGTAGTTGCAACAATGGGGATATAGGAATGATTGTGAGGATGGCACAGGACCAGGCCTTGTTTTGTTCTGTTGTGTATGTATATTCTGACTGTGAGTTGGAACTGACTTGCTAAAACCTAACAGCAGCAAGTGTAGTAGAATTGCCACCCATGAGTGCCTTGAATGAGCAGACATTTATTTTCTCATACTTTTGGAGGCTAGAAATCCCAGGTCAGGATTCTGGCTGTGGGTGCAGGCTTTCTCTGTTGGCCTTGAAGGAAGCATGTCTCCAGCTTGTTTCCTGGTCCTTTGGAGATCTTCATGTGGCTTGGCATCAGTCATTCCCCATCTCTACTGCGTTCCCTTGTTTAATCTCATTTATCTCAAGCGAGCTCTACTCAAGATAAGCCCTACTCCAGACCTACCTCATTAACATAACAAAACCAAGTGAGATTGTAATGACAGGTATAGAGGCTAGGATTTACAATGTACATTTGGAGTGGGGTGGGGTCAGGGAACCTAGTTCAATCCATAACAAAGAAAATATTAAATGTGTAGATACTTATATGTAGGAAAATGAATACCCATGTAGCACTACATAGGATAAGTAGATTATCGCCAGTAACATAGGTCCCCTCGTCATCTCTTAATGTTTCCCCTTTAGGACTGCCGCCCTTTTGTACTAATGGTTCTTTTCTTTTGAATGTTTTACTCTGGGTTTTCTCAGCCACCATCTATTTTCCCTTTGCTCTCCAAGTCCTTAAATATCACTCCCATTTGTAGGCTTTCTGGGACTGAGTGTGCTTCTCCTACTATCTTCTACTGGAATACCTTTCTTGCTAAATTACCCTGTATCTCCGAGACCTATTCACACCTGCCTTAGTACTTGGCACAAAGGAGATACTAATTGTTGAGCTGATTGTTGCTTTTTACTCTGAGCAAATGTCCTCACTTTCAAGTTCTCTCCTACTTTAACTTTTTCCTGCTAATAAGTTAAAGCAGATTTTAGATGTCCAATATCATACCCCTTGTTGCTAGAGAGGAGCTTTGGTGACATAGTGATTTTGCGCTGGGCTGTTGACTGCAAGGTCAGTCATTCGAAAGCACCAAACACTCCTGGGAGAAAGAAGGCTTTCTACTCCCATAAAGAGTTGCCGTCTCAGAACTCACACGACCCTTGTAGGGTTGTTGAGTTGGAATTGTCTGAAGGACAGTGGACTTTATTGATCAATAAGGTTACCAAAGGGTATTCACTCCACTGAGATACCTTCCTTTAGATTATCGTTGAGTGTATGATTTTGGTCTGTTAGTCTCTATTGTTTAGAGAAGTGAGTAAGGATCATTGGAATTCTAGGTTAAAAACCTTTCATTTTTATCTTGCGTACTTTCCTCTTGTTTTTCCTAATTCTTCTAGCCTGAGATATTCTTTGATGTGGTCAGCCTCTCAACATGGCAAGAAGTACTAAGTGACCGTCAACGCGAATACCTCCAGCAGTTCCTGCCTCACTTTCCGGAGGACAGTATGGAGCAACAAAGCCAGCTTATCCTGGCCCTGTTCAGTGGGGAGAACTTCCGCTTTGGAAACCCTCTGCATATTGCCCAGAAGCTCTTCCGAGGTCTGTAGCGCAACCTGTTTCTTTGGTGGGCGGTGGAAGGTGCACAAGAAGTTCACCAGTGTGGGTGCCCCTTTTGTTGTGTACATTGACTTAGCCGAGAGCGGTTTTATGCAGCAGTTGGCAGGCCACT
>NW_022109491.1:57418622-57437185 GCF_000313985.2 Echinops telfairi
ATAGCCGGGCATCATCAGCTTTCTTCACCACATTTGCTCATGCACCCATTTGTCTTCAGTGATGATCTGTTGTTGTTTTTTTTTAAAAAAAACAAACTGAGATACATACCCACCATCCCAGTAAATAAATAGAATGTTACCAGTGTCCCAGAAGTTCCCTCTAGAATACTTAAAAATTGAAAAAAAAATTTTAGCCATTTGCTTTATTTTATGTACACATAGCATCCACACATCCTGTTGACTTCAGATGACATGTCTGTGCTCTTACATAATCACAATCCTGTTAACCGAGACATTTAACATTGGCAAATAATACTATTTGATATTAGTTCATATTAACATTTTCTCAGTGATTTCCCCAAATATCCTTTATTTGTGCGTGTGTATTCCTTTAAATTCTAAGATACATTCATAGTTCCTTTAAATCCAGCATCTGTTCATATTTCGTGCATTCTATTTGGATCTTGTGACTGTAACACTTTGAATTTAGGACTCTGCCTTTTTTTTAACTTTTCAAAACACACTTTTTTAACAGCCTAGGATGTTTGAATTGTAAATTTCTCATTCCTGGGAACTCCTTGTTTTGTAATCAGAATAAAAAGATTTGGGCAAGAATACTGTATGATGGGAAATTTTAAGTTTATTCCCTCAGGAGGTATGTAATGCCAATAACGTTTCATTGCTTATAATGACTACTATGATTTGTTAAGTAGTGTTTGCTGAACCTCTTGATTGTAAGGTTTATTTTTTTCTCTCTTTGTAGTTAAAAAGGCTTATTATATCTTGAGAATTATATCTTGAGACCATATGACAATTTTTTCCCCCAAAGCCTTTGTTTCTCCAGTCCTTTTATATCCATTGATTATCCTTTTGTTTGGAAATTAAGGATTCTAGAATGGGATCAGTATTTTTTTTTTCCCTTCTATATTTTAATTTGTTGTTGCTATTGGATATATATGCAGCAAATCATACACCAAGTCAGTAGTTTCTAAATGTACAATTTAGTGACATTAACTAGATTTTTTGAATTGTGCAATAATTCTCAACCTCCCTTCTGTGTTATTTATCTTCATTAGCATAAACTCACTGCACCCTCAGGTTAATATATAATCTTTTGAGTTACTGTTAATTTGATTCCATATAGATAAGTCTTAAAGCAACCTAATGTTCAAGGCAGATTTTTTTTTTAACTTGTTAAAGCTAAACTGGGTTGGTATGAGTCAGAATTAACTCAAAGACAATGGTTTTTTAAAACTGGCTCAGATTTCATGAGGTCCTTTCGGCTTATGGTTTAAAAATAACTTAGAGCAGTAGTTTCAGGGGTTCTTTTATGGTCTAGAAAGACTAGAGTCCATGAGATTTTGAAATTCTGTGGTACATTCAGGATTCTTCTGTAGAATTTTTCATAAAAAGTTTAGTAATGATAGCCAGACACCATCCAGTTCTTCTGTCCTTATGGCAAAGGAAGTCGTTTCATTATTCACGCATTTCATTTGCTCCTGTTCCCGACTCTCCTTCCTCTGTTGCTCCTCGTCCATCAGTAGAGACTTAACTGGTTATCGTTGGCAGAGGTGTCTTTCACGGAAGCCGGGGCCTCAAGCCTGAGTAACCCATCTCTTCTGGCAGAGCAGGAAAGAGGGACACTGATAGATTTGAGAGGGACTGTGCAGTGGACCTTCTGTATTTCAGTACTGTTTACGGTAATAGTAAATGTCCTGCCTCCGACAATAAGGCGGTCTGGTAATGATCCAAACAAGGATGTTTAGGCAAGAATATTTGTGTGTATCATTCTAACCAATGCTGTATTTTAGCACTGTGTTTCTAAAGATAGTTGCATTTCCATGGCTTTTTTGGTTATCAGTCTTAAAATGAGCTATCAGTGCTTTTCAGTGTTCTTTTACTTTTTATTTTCTTTACTGATTCTGTTTTAAATTTGCCTACACCTCACGTACTACCTGATGTCTTATCTGATGCTTTGAATTTAGACAAAGTGTACAACTTTCACATGCATATGAGGTGATTGAAAATATCATGGCTTCGGTCAGGCACACCTTAGCCTTCAAAGTAACTTTGTTTTCAACACTCTGAAGAGGTCTTGTATAGCAGATTTAGCCAGAACAGTGCATCATTTGATCTCTTGACTGCTACTTCCATGAGCATTGTTTGTGTATCCAAGCAAGATGAAATCCTTGACATCTTCAATCCCTTCTTTGTTTTCCACTCCCTACCCACTCCAACTTAAGTATATTCACTTCCTTTCTGGCCCGTTGTTTGTAAGTCAAAGGAAGAAGACTTTCTTCCAAGGTGAACACTGCTCTTTCCTCTGTTACCTCGTTTGGGACTGTGTTGCCTCCGTTCACTGCTCTCTGTCCCCTGTGTGTTCACTCTGTGGGTAGTCACTTTCCACGTGCTTGTTCAGTCTGCATATGTGTTCAGGGGTGGCCAGCTGAAGAAGCCCTCAACCACCTGTCCCCTTTATTGCGGTGTTTCTTCCTCTTTTTTTACCCCCAGACTTGAAAGGTGTTCATAACTGTCTTTTTCAGTTACTCTGATTTTGTTCACTGGTGGCTTTCCATTGGTACCTCGTTGAGATTTCTCTTAGTAGTGCTACCAGCATGCTTTTTGTTTGTTTGTTTCTGTTGATTAAAAGGAAAAAAATCAGAATGACAGTCACTAGACTATACCATAAACATCCATATGATCTTAACCTATTTCACCAACTAGTAACGTTTTGCCATATTCATATTTTCATTATTATTACTGCATTTATTTTTTTTTACTGTTCTTACTACTTTAAAAAAATCACTGTTTCAAGGAAAAGTTTACTCATCATGTTATATCCCCATTTAACATTTTTATACACATTGCTCTGTGATGTTGGCTACATTTCCCCCAATGTGTCAGCCTCCTCTTTTATTACATTGTTTGCTCATTTTTCATTAATCTAGCTTCCCTGCTCCTTTCTATTTCCCTGGTGGCGTTGTTGGGCAAGCATTGGACTCTTGACCACAAGCTTCATGGTTCAAACCTGTCAGCTTCTCTGCAGGAGGATGAGGAGGCTTTCTGCTTCTGTGAAGTTTTACAAAGCCCTGGAAACGCACATTGGTGCTGTGAGTTGGAATTGACTTGATGGCAGTGGCTTAGTTTGGGTCTTTTGTTTGCCATTTGGTGTCAGATGGTTTTAAGTGCGCACAGTACTCATGGGTGATACTGTGTATTTTATAAGCCAGTCTTTTATTCGGATGAAAGGTGGCCACCAAGAGTGGCTTTTAGTCTTCAGTTCAAAGGGTAGCTTGTAAGGGGCAATAAGACGAGCAAAACTACGCTCACTGACCTCCAGTCCATTCCAGCTCATGGCGACTTGAGAAGATGGGGTAGATCTGGCCTGGTAGGCTTCCCAGATCCTCTTTGCCAGGGTATAAAGTCCTTCTCTTGAGGAGCAACTGGCTGCCTCAAACTGCTGATGTTGCTGTTAGCAGCCCAACTTAGAACCATTACGCCACCAGGGCTCCTTTACCGCCAGTAGTCTCCTCTAGTTTCTATCAGTCTAGGAAATGTGGCTCTTTTTTGGCGTTTAAGTTGTTGTACATTTGTTTCCTTTTCTGTTGGGGACCTGCTCTTAGGATGATCCTGATCAGAACTGTTGGTGGTGGTAGCTGGGACCACCTAGTTCTTCTGTCACTATTTTCTTTTAATGGCTCCTCACTGTTGTCTCTCCTTGTAACCTATCACTTCTCCTATGTATTCTCTATTACAATTCAAGAAACATCTTCCCTCATACTTTGTAGCACTCTGCTATAAAAACTTGAAAAATATTTATAGCTAGTAATCAAACGCAATATCTTGCTTTTCTGACCCTCTGCCATCTGTCCTTATTTCCAACTTACATTTTTTTCCTCTTCTCCTTTACCCACTATTACTATCATTTTGTTGCCCCATTTTAGAATGTTGCATATAAAACTGCCTTAAAATTCTCAGCATTCATCTCTGGAAAGCAAGCACTTTCTCTGAACGATAAATAGCAAACTGAGAAAAATCCTGTTGATACACTTAACTAATACTGCCCATATTAAAGTTTCATAGTCCCACCATGTCAACACATCTCTGTCATCGTACTGACCATGTGATCCCGAGAGCAGCAGATTCTGTTTCATCTCCTCTGGACCCTCCCGATGCAGCATTTGACACGAGGACTGCTGCTTTCACCTGGCAACTTTGCTGCCCTTGCATCAGTGATTCATTCGTCCTGGGTGTCTTAATATTTATGTATCCCGCCTTTCTTTGCCAACCTCTCTTTCACTTATTATTTCTGTTTATATGAGAGGGCTTTAAAAAGTTTGTGGAGAACTTCCATTATCTTTTAATTCCATTTTCTACAAAATTTTGAAGCCCTGTCATACTACTGTTCTTTAAGTTCCATCTCCCTTCTTTGGATACTTAGCCTGTGTTCATTCACCATCTCTTTGCTGATCTTTTTCCCCCAGGCTGGTTGAGCCACAACTTCTGCCCAGCTACCATAATAGTGATCCTCTTAGAACTTCAGTTGCTTATTTACTAGTGCCTTAACTTAGAATTCAATCTTTTTAAAAAAAATCATTTTATTAGGGCTTCATACAACTCTTATCACAATCCATACATACATCAATTGTGTAAAGCACATTTGTACATTCATTGCCCTCATCATTCTCAAAACATTTGCTCTCCACTTAAGCCCCTGGCATCAGATCCTCATTTTTCCCCCTCTCTCCCTGCTCCCCCTCCCTCATGAACCCTTGATAATTTATAAGTTATTATTTTGTCATATCTTGCACTGCTCGATGTCTCCCTTCACCCACTTTTCTGTTGTCTGTCCCCCAGGGAGGAGGTTATATGTAGATCTTGTAATCGGTTCCCCCTTTCCAACCCACCCTCCCTCTACCCTCCCAGTATCGCCACTCACACCACTGCTCCTGAAGGGATCATCTGCCCTGGATTCCCTGTGTTTCCAGTTCCTATGTGTACCAGTGTACATCCTCTGGTCTAGCCAGACTTGCAAGATAGAAGAATTCAGTCTCTGTAAGAGAGCCTACTACTTCCACTGAATTGATTATGGCTGATAGTGACCGTATGTGAGCTTTTAGAGGCTTAGTGGGAGCAGATAGCCTTATTTTACTCCTGCTGAGTGTCTAGTGGGTTTGAACCACCAATCTTGTGGATAGCATTCTGACACTTACTGACAGCACTACCAAGCCTCCTAGCCATAGGCTACAGGGCTCTGTGTACTCTGGTCCCTTCCCAGTTATCCAGCTTTGTCCGATACCACTCTTCCCCATTTTTTTCATTGTACTCTCACCCAGTGCTGGTGAGTAGAAATATTACATGAGCTACATGTTTCATTTAAAATGTCTTAGTCATCTAATTAAGAAAAGTAAAAGCTGATAAAATCGATTCTTATCATTATTTTTCTTATCCAATATACCCAAAATATTATCACTTCAGTGGAGCCTTTTATTCTGAGAGTGGAGGAGCCCTTGGACCAAATACTATCTCTTATCTGGACCTTGCAATAGTTCTGTTTTCCCATTTAACTCATTCTCCAATTCACATCCTTGAAGTTATTTCCTTTGCGCTTGGGGCAGAGTCATGGCATCCAGGCTTGTGGTTGTACCCTTCTGTTCTTCTGAGTCTTCTGGTACCACTGCTCCTCAGGCCTAGAACTCTCTTCCATTTTGTGAAGTGCAGTGTCCTCTGCCTAAGGTAGACATTTCCCTGCTTTCATTTCCTTAGTTCCTTTTTATTTCCTCTTAATTTTTCATTTTTAAGACTTTTCAACATAGAAAATGTTTGGAGCATGGCATGTGCAGTGAACACCCATGTAACCCTTCTTAGCTGTTGAACGTCAGTGATGTTGGGCAGGCTTCATTGTATGTATTGTTTTAGAGACGTTTTTCCTAATTTAAAGGAACTCTGGGGGTTCAGTGGTGAAAGCACTGAGCTACAAACCCAAAAGTCAGTTGTTTGAACCCACCAACTGATCTGTGGGGGGAAATGTGGCAGTCTGCGTAGAGATCTACTCTCTGAGTTCCTATGTGTACCGATAGCTATAGGGTTCTTTCATTCCATGGGGTTTTTTGGTCCAAAATTTAACTCCCTCAATTTCTTTTATAGCCTTTAGAGAATTTAGTAGTATTTCTTTATTAACCTTTTTTCTATGACTTCCACTTGACTGTAGGCTCCACAAGAACATAGATAATCTTTTTTCCACCTGTATTTTGTCAGCTACAGAGTCTAGCACATTTCAAACATTTGTTAACTATTTGCTGACTGATTACATATGGGTGACCCTCTTTTTGTTTTCAAGATGGGCACTTTAACCCTGAAGTGGTCAAGTACCGGCAGCTGTGCTTCAAGTCACAGCACAAGCGCTATCTCAACTCTCAGCAGCAGTATTTCTACCGGTTGTTGAAGCAGATTCTTGCTTCCAGGAGTGTAAGTCATATCTGGAACTGAATGTGAAATATAGGCAGTGAATGCCAAGAGTTCATGACTTAAAGAAGTGTTTCAGAATGTCAGTGATTAAATCATGACATAGTTATAACTTGATTGTTAGGATATTTATGATCAATTTCAAGATGTGCCCTGTTTTTGACGATGTTGAAACATGGAGGGAAATGTGCCTCTTAAAATTGATGAGATAGAGTAACTTCAGTATTCTATAAGATATGTAAGTGGATTTCAGGCACGTGGTAGATTACTAAGAAAACTAGATTGCTCTAGAACTGATGTGTAAGCCTGTATTTTGATGGGTAAGAAGTACAGTAAGCTAGATGACTTCCTGACCCTCGACCAGCTGAACAGTTCTTAGATTTGTTTTGTTTTTTAAGCGATTCTTTAATCTTTGGTATAGAACTACTCATACAACACAATCAGTATTTAGTCTTAGTGTAACAGTCCAACACAAAGATTTGAAAAATTTCACCACGGAATAATCAACCTGGGCCTTTTAAAGTTTGTTTGAACAGATTCATATCTGTGAAGGGTTCAGAAAGTTGGTGGGAAACTCCATTATCTTTCCATTCCTTTTCTCCATGAACTTTCTGAAGCTCCTCTGTGCTTCTCTGGACCCTAAGGGAAGGGGATTGGGTTTGTTAAGCACTGAGGGGAATTGTAGACTTGCAGAGTGCACATTGCTCTGTAACAGCACTTCTTAACCTGTAGGTCACAACCCCTTTTGGGGTCAAACAACCATTTCACTGGGGTCACCCGATTCATAACAGTAGCAAAATTTCAGTTATGAAGTAGCAACAAAAATAATTTTATGGCTGGGGAGCGGTCACCACAGCATGAGGAACTGTATTAAAGGGTCATGGCATTAGGAAGGTTGAGAACCACTGCTCTATAACAAGGTTTGAATGATAGTGAATACCACATCTGATTTTATCTAGGATCTTTTGGAAATGGCGCGAAGGAGTGGCCCGGCCCTCCCCGTCAGACACAAGCGCTCTTCCCCATCCCGCACCCCTGAGGAGCGGGAGTGGCGGACCCAGCAGCGCTATTTGAAAGTCTTGAGGGAAGTGAAGGAGGAATGTGGGGACACAGCTTTATCATCTGATGAAGAAGGTGAGTGTTAAGGGGCTCCTGTGGGGTAGCTGGGCTGTCAGATTTACCGTTGGAGCCAGCACTGGTAAGTCACCTCCTCAGCAAAGAAGCCCTCGAAGTTCACTTGTTCTAGGAGGGTTGCCGGGGATGGTTGGCAGATCTCAGAACACCTTGATGCTTAGGTCACTGGGACATTCCTGTTAGGTGGGAAATGACTCCATGATGATGCTTACCCTTCATGCTTACGTGACATTGGAGTTTAGGTCAGATCGTATTGGACAAATCTCTGCCTGGCAGGACTCCTTCCACAGTCGGCTTGTCTCTGTGCCACTTGAGAGACTGCTTTTCCCGTTACAGGAGAGTAGTAGTGACTCTTGGCCTGCTGCAGTGCGACCCATCTCTCTGTTGACGCCTCTCTTCCTGAAAGAGCTGTTTAAATGACCTAAGTGTGCTCCTGTCCATCTGGGGAAGGGTCAGAAAGGAATGTGGAACCCTGGCCTCCATGTGGTTGGCTTAGCCTTGTTGAACCCAAATGGCCACTTACCCAGTCTCCCCTATTGGAGTCCACAGCCACGTTGGATTTACAAGAAACATTTTCTTTTGAAGATCTCAGCTCATGGCTTCCGAGCTCTCCCGCGTGTTCTCCTAGTCCTGCGGTGCCCCTCCGGGTGGTGCCCACGCTTTCAACCATGGATATGAAGACGGCAGGTGAGGACTGGCTTGATGGGAAGTCGGTGTGTGGGTTTGGCAACTTCCTTAGTGAGAGGCAAGCGAGGACTGGACTCTTTGCCCACTTAGTAAAACAAAGCAATGTGGCGTAGAACTAGGAGCTTTGGGCCAAGATTTTGAGCTACTACACTTTTTTACGTAGTGGGTGCTTCCCAGAGTTTAGGTAATACTAGCAACTGGATATGAAATGTGGACAGGGAACTCAGAGGTTATGTGACTTAAGGAAGTGGTTCAGAATGCCAACAATAAAATCATGCTACTATTGTAACTTAGTTTGAGGATTTTTATGATCAGTTTTAAGATGTATTTTGATTTCGGAGCTATTAAAACAGAAAATACACATCTTTAAAGTGACGAAGTGGGAGGGTGGGAGCAGGGAGGGAGGGGAAAAAATGAAGAGCTGATAGCAAGGACTCAAGTAGAAAATAAATGTTTTGAGAATGATGAGGGCAACAAATATACAAATGTGCTTGGCACAATGGATATATGTATGGATTGTGATAAGGGTTGTAGGAGCCCCCAATAAAAGGTATTTAATAAAAAAAAATACAGTAGTGAAATGTAGTTGCTTCAGTATTTACTAAAATAAATAAATGCACTTCAGACCGTTGGGGGCACTATTAGAAAACTAATTGATGTGTAAGTATGTAGAAACCTCATAATACCCTGATGGGTTACACCAAGCTAGATGGCCTCCTGGTTGTGGACCTTCCTTCTCTTGAAAACAGTTGTCCTTGTAGGAGCTGACTAATGGGTATTTTGAACTAAAGAAGCAGGATGCAACATCCCATAACAAAAAAGCTATACAAAGGGATGATAACAACAAGAGCGGTAATCAGAACCATAGCAGTTCCTCAGAAAGCATTCACATTGGAGAAGAGTTTTTATTGGGCATCAGAATCAAAGATTCTAGGACTCTTAATGTTTTAGGACCAGCTCAGTAAGTAGCCTACGTTTTTGGTCATTCTCTAGAAAAGTTCAAGTGTTAGTCTCGTCACCATTTCCAGATTTTTGGTACTTGTATTACACAGGAAGATCACAAGGGGGCTGAGGACATTGGAGATGTGAGCATCGTGGTAGTGACCGATGTAATCCCCGTGATTTGATTTGTTTCCTCTCAGATAAAATCGAACTGGGTGACAGTGACTTGAAGATAATGCTGAAGAAGCACCACGAGAAGCGGAAACATCAACCAGTAAGACGAATTGGGGGTGGTCACTAATAGTTGTTGATTTGCCAAGCCTGCACTGCATATCTTAAGGAACACCAGGTAGTCACACAACCAGAAAGGTGGTTTCACACCAAAGGTGTGAAAAGACGACAAGTCTTTTCTGTATTGGGTTTAATCTTTACCACAACTCCAGGTGGGCTGGGAATCACCACTGACTGTATTGGGTTTAATCTTTACCACAACCCTGGGTGGTCTGGGAATCTTTACCTCCTTGCTCATGCCCAGAAGTGTTCACAAGTGTTCAGGCTCTTTCCTTAGGTCTGCAGCCAGAGTCTGTCCTGTGCTCCTTGTACTTTTTCACTGTTTCTGTTCTACTTTTATCAACTCAAGGCAATGCGTGTAAAGCTAAGCCATAGGGTATAGTGGAGAAAAGATGGAAAGGCAGTTCATCTGCGATAGAGCAGTGATGTGGGAAGAGAAACCCCACATTAGAAACTGGAAGTGTCTCATCTGTCGTTTCCATAGCTGATACTGGACAAATTTAACTTCTCTGGACCCCATTTTCCTTATAAAATATAAGACTGTTTGAAGAGCACATGAGATAGGGAATGGGAAAGAGTTTTGTAATCTGTAAAGAGTCGTGGATAGAAAATAGGGCACTGAGTTCTGTGCAAATTGTCAGGAGCAGTAGTTTTTATATTTTTAATTCAACGGTATTCCTCCAGCACCTTATACCAGACTGTTTTTGTTAGGTTAAATTGACAAAATCACCATCAAGTTTAGCTTCCTTTTGCATTTTTAAAACGGAATTCCTGATTTCACATCTAGGATCACCCAGACCTCTTGACAGCGGACTTGACTCTCAGTGACATCATGACGCGAGTGAATGCTGGCCGGAAGGGCTCTCTAGCAGGTACACGACCATGTGCCCCACCTGGTAGCCTTCATGTGACTTATGTATCAAATTCGATGAACCTGTCTACACACTTTAAAAATAAACCCAGCCTTCTTCTTGATAACTTGTTTCTGTCATTGCCTTGTATGGATGTATGTGCTGGGGAATGAAAAAAAATCTGTGTAGCAGATTAAGAAGTGTGAAAATTAGTCATTAAAATCTCATTTATTATCACTGAGATTCTCTCTTACTGGGGCCTTGGGAAAATAATCAGTTAAGGCCCCTCATTTTTGATGCAGAAATTTCAGTTCTACCATCGACAGGCTTCTGTTGCTTTTTCTTTCCAGCCCTGTATGACTTGGCTGTCCTTAAAAAAAGGGTCAAGGAAAAAGAGGAAAAGAAAAAGAAGAAACTGAAAATGATTAAATCAGAGGCAGAGGACCTGGCTGAGCCTCAGAGCAATGCTGAGGGGATTGCACCTCTCTCACGGGCCCCGTCTCCACTGGCAATACCTGCTATTAAGGAAGAGTAAGTGAGCGCAGAGCTTTAAGCTCAAGGCTGAAATGTTGAATGAGCAATACATGGTCCTTGCTCTGAGTGGACGTGAATGAATGGCATTGTGTTGAGAAGCAACCCCAAGTCTCCGAGATCTTGCTAGGAAAAATGGAGGGCTCTAGGAGGTCTGGAGCGCTTGAATCAGTAGAGGGATAGTATGTTGTTGGCCTTTCTGATGTTACATTTTTCTTCCCTCGTTAGGCCTCTTGAAGACCTCAAGCCTTGCCTTGGAATCAATGAAATATCTTCTAGCTTCTTCTCTCTCCTATTAGAAATCTTGCTGCTGGAGGGTCAAGCTAGTCTTCCTATGGTAAGAGTTTTGGAAAAGTCAAATGTTCAGTGAGGTTTTCAAATCTTAGACTCTTATACGTTGAGAAATACAACTCTTGAGTTTCTTCCAAAGTTCTGCAGCCAGCTTAAATCGACCCCAGTGTGCCTGGCGTGTCTGTGCTGTGGCTGGTATAGAGCAGAAAGCTGACCTGAGCACTCCCTTTGTTTCCCTCAGCTAGAGGAGCGGGTTTTGGATTGGCAGTCATCTCCGGCCAGCTCCCTCAATAGCTGGTTCTCTACAGCCCCCAACTGGGCAGAGTTAGTGCTACCAGCCCTGCAGTATCTTGCTGGAGAAAGCCGAGGTAAGGTGCTTTTTTTCTTGTAGAATCTGCTGTGCCCCTCCCCAACCCCCCTTTACTACTTAATTCTTCTAATAAACTGTAGCCTTTGCACTTGGAGGCCACAAAATCGTGAGCATTCCAATACTATAATAGAGCTCCAGGTTGCCAGCTATTGGCTGAATAGTTGTTAGTGTGTTTCTGTCAGTTAGTGAAAAGGAGAGCACTGCCATTCACATATTTGGCTTGATATGTGCCTGTGTCTTTGCAGCTATTCCTTCCAGTTTCTCTCCATTTGTGGAATTCAAGGAGAAACCCCAGCAGTGGAAATTGCTTGGTAAGTAGTGCCTGTTATTCACCTGCTCTCTGTTGTGGCTCTTTGGCCTTCCAATTAGTGCAGTTTAAACCAAAATTGGATAGAACTGAGTAGATCTGCTCCAGAGGGTTTCCAAGGCTGAACATCGTTATAGGAGCAGACAGTCTCGTTTTCTGTGGAGCAGCTGGTGGGTTCACACTGCTGACCTTGCAGTGAGCAGCCCAGTGCTTAACCCACTGTGCTTAACCCATTTAGCAGATTAGAAAAGCAGGCAGCCTGAATGAAATCAAACCTTTGCATAGTGAAAGAATCCTTCAGGATCACTTTCAGATGTTTAGGATACAGATTTCAACTTCCATTGAATTTTGACTCACCAGAGCGGAAGGTGAATGACCCTTTTGTTGCGACCTTGTGCATAACAGAAGGAAACAGTGCTGATCCTGTCCATCCTCATGATTGTTTTCATATCGGAGCCCACCACCAGCCACTCTGTGGAAGTAAGAGAGACTCTTTACTCCCCAGCACGTACAGCTTTGGAGACCCACAGGGACAGTTCTACTCTTAGAGGATCATTGTGAGTTGAAATTGACCGAGAGGTGATATTTGTCTTGTTTGCATAAGTAAGTCCAGGAGGAGGAAGTTCCTGTCGGACACATGAGGTCACCATGAGTCAGAAGGGGCTTGGCGGCAGCCACCAGCACCACGTTGGTAGTTCTGTGTTAGCTTCTTGATGGCCCATCAGACTGTTACCCATGGCAGCTGTCCCAGTCTGCATTCCCACCAGCAATGCAGAAGGATTTCAGTTTCTCCACATTCTCACTAACAGTTGATATTTCCTGGGGTTTGTATTTGTTTGCCCTTTATCTTAGCCATTTTCAGTGTGGAGTGAAGAGAATTGCATTGTGGTTTTGATTTTGCATCTCTAATGGCTATTCAATTGTTATGAGTCAAAATAGATTCACCTCCCGTGTGCTTGTTGGGCCTTTGAATGTTCTCTTTGATGAAAATCTGTTCAAGTCCTTTGTCTTTTTTTTTTTTTAATAACCGGTTAGAAAAACCTGCAAGAGGTCATGATAATTTGAACCTGGTTGAAGAAGAAAATAAATTTGAGAAAATTTTTAGATAGAAAAATCACAGAACTTGGATCTGGAGAATAATGGAAGGGTAGGTCTAGTCAAGTGTGGCCTCTACTAGATTTTTAGCTAAGGGATGGAGGTACTTCCTTGACAAAAGCAGTTAGATTTGGTGAGGTTGAAGAGCATGAGTCTAGTTTCAGGTGCTGAGTTTGAGATGCCTCTGAGGTTAAATGTTGAGTCAACAGTGGGATTTGCGGGTTTAGAATTTGAATCAGAGTTAAAGATAGAGAGTTGTTGACCTATGAGGGTTGGAGGGGGCTTCAAAAAGTTCATGGGAAAATGGAATTGAAAAATAATAGAATTTTCTACAAACTGTCAGAAGCCCCGATATTTATACTGTAATTCTAATGCCAAAGGCATAGATCAGCCATTCTCAACCTGTGGGTCACGTGACTCCTTTGGGGGTTGAACGACCCTTTCACAGGGGTCGTCCGATTCATAGCAAAATTACAGTTATGAAGTAGCAACAAAAGTAATTTTATGGTTGGGGGTCACCACAACATGAGGAACTGCAGTAAAAGGTCGCGGCATTGGGAAGGTTGAGAACCACAGGCATAGATGAAGAGGTTATCTAAATGAGGGGAAAAGAGGACCTTAAGCCAGTCTGATTATGTGTGCATCAGTTTCATCTGTTTGACATTTCCTTAGGCTAACTGCTATTCCCTGCCTGCTCCAAGCAGGAAGCTGCCCCTCCCTGAGTCCTTGGGACTTGACCTTTGCCTTTCAGTAGTTGAAGTAGGCAGGCAGTGGAAACAGTCTTTAGGACTGTTTCTAGGTTTAGGATGGAACTAGGACTCTGGCTGCAGGCCCAATGAACCAATGCCTTTGATTTCGAGTGCTTTATCAGTGTAATAGTAAAGAATTTTGTTGGAAAGGGGGACATAGAATTGAGCTGAATTGGGAGAAAGTGAGTTGGATGCGGCTCAGAGGTGTAGAAAAATTGTGACAGGGAACTGAAGGAGTATTTTTCTTTTTTTAGACTTTTTATCATGAATTGAGTGAAGGCTTACAGAACACACCAGTTTTCCACTCAGCAATTCATACTCATTTTGTTTCATTTCATTGATTGCAATCCCCACAATGTAACATCATTTATCCCACTTCCTCCCTGTGTATTCATTCTGCCTTATTTCCTAACTGTTCTGTGCTCTAGAGCGTTGGTAGCACAGTGGGTTCTGTATTATGCTGCTGACTATGAGGTCATCAGCTCAAAACCACCAGCCACTCCACGGGAAAAAGATGAGGCTTTCTACTCCATAAAGAGTTGCAGTCTAGGAAACCCACAGGGGCAGTTCTTCCCTGCCCTGTGGGGTCACTAGGAGTCAGAATCCTCGATGGCAGTAATCTTTATACCTTTTCTGTGCTTTGCCTTTGGATAAATGAACCACTTTTGATTGCAAATAGTTGATTAATCTAAGGTGTATGTACCTTCCATATGTTGTTCCCCTTATAGATCTATCTGTTGTTTGGCTGAAAATTGAGCCGTGGAAGTGAGTTCATTTCTAAGCCTAAAGCCTGCTTATGGGCTTAGGAATTTTAACAGTCTCTGCCAACCAGATGATCTCTCCAACCTTTTTTATGCTTTTGAGTTTTGTTTCCTACTTCCCTTCATGCAAGACCTTCAAACGTGATCCCCTTCAGAACCATTGGTAGTGGTAGCCAGGCACCATCCAGTTCTGCTGGTCTCAGGCACATGGAGACTGATACTTGTCTGGTCCACTCGTCCACTAGGCTAAAACTCTTTCCATGGAACTGTCTGCGTTACCCAGGGAGGAATGCAACTCTTCTCCTGACTGTGAAGGACATGATTATGAGACACTGAATGATCATTATTACACAGGGTGTAAGGATCAAGGGAGAGGCAGGTTTCAGACGTAACCAGGACATACAGGGAGTGCTGTGAGAATACAGGCTGTAGGAGATTTTGCTGATAGTGATGCGGCATTTCTAGAAAACACACTGGGAGTGAGGAGTGTTGAGAGCATTCTGGGGATGGAGGTAGTGTGTGTTACTAATTAAAGCAAAGATCAGAGGGCCAGTTCTCTGAGAAACAGAAATGGGAGTCATTGCATTATTAGCGTCAGAACCTGTCTTAACTTTAGGGAGGATGATAAGCAGGATCAGTCAAAGCTGCACCCCGTGAGATGGAGGTCTCTAGGTGAGCCTCTACTCTATAACCTTTTTACCAATCTGACGTTAGTCGTTCTTCCCAGGCTACTCATTACTTCTCTTCTGGGTGTGATGATCTATGTAAATGTCACACTGAACCCACAGATCCTGTTGTTGATGACCATGTTGTTCGGTACCATTGAGTCGGTTCTGATCCTTAGTGACCATGTACACAACGGAAGGCAGCACTGCTCGATCCTGTGCCATCCTCATCATTGTTCCCGTGCTTCAGCCCATTTGTGTAGCCACTGTGTCAGTGGCTCGAGGGCCTTTCTCTTTTTCACGCCCCTCCGCATTACCAGACTTTACCACAGATTTGCCTCAGAGTTAAGTGGTTTGTTAAGGAAAAGGTATCATTTAGGATTGAGGTCAGAAATCAGGCAGGCAAAACCCCTTCTTGGGTGTAGTATATCTCTGTCTGCAGCTCTTGACCAGACAGGCCTCCTCTCTGCTTTCTCAGGATGGGCTGCTCTTGATCCTGCCATTTGTCCCCACTGGCTCTAGTACTGAGCCCATTGGGCCTGTGGCCACCAGCTTTTCCTGTGCCAGTCCTCTCACTGTATTCATGGTCCCTTGACCATGTTCCAGCACTTCTCTTGCTTTCAACTTCTCTTCCTTCCTCTGATTCTTCCTGTTGCTACTGTTTTTGCTTCTTGGTGTCTCTGTGAGTGTAAGTAGCTAGATAAGATACATGTCTACGTGCTGCAGTAGAAATCAGAACAAAGGGGTACAACATGAGGGCACAGAAGGAAAGTGGTCATCTCTTTCTTGGACAAAGGAAGCCTGTCTCTTTCTTGGAAGAACCAAGGAAGTTGAGCTTTTTCCTGCTCGACACTTCCATACTGCTGCGCCAGTGCTTTGTAGCACACTGTCCATCAAAAGCCTTTTATAACCCCCAAGAATAGTACAGCTTCACTGTTAAACAGTTATGCTGTTACACAGGCAAGTGCCTCCTTGGCACATCCTTGTGAATCAACTATTAAGTGACAATTCAAGAGGAGTGGTGCAGGCAAATAGAATGGCAGAATTCCCCTAGCTGAGAAGTACATGCACAGGATCATTGCTGTAGCTTGTCACATGTCTGGCAAGTGAGGTGAACGTTGGGGTTTTAATTACATTTTAGTTATTTTACTTTATGTAATTTTGCTTTTCTAATAGGTCAGTCCCAGGATGATGAGAAAGAATTAGCTGCACTATTCCAGCTGTGGTTAGAGACTAAAGACCAGACTTTCTGTAAGGTACGGTTTTAAGAAATACTGGACCCTTCTTTGTAGATTCTCAGAGCCCTTAAGTTAACTAGACGGAGCCTTGGTGTCAAAGTGGAATGCTCACCACAAAATCCTCCGTCCAAAACGACCAGCTGCTCCACAGGTGGTGGGAGGATGTGCTCCTGGAAAGGGTTACAGTCTCAGAAACTCACATGGGCAGTTCTTCCCTGTCCTGTAGAGTTTGGTTCTAAGTTAATGGGAATCTTTAGTCCATTTACCTCTTAATGCTTTTGCTTTTCCCCAGCAAGAACACGAAGACAGCTTGGATGCCACGACTCCTGTCCCCCGAGTGTGAGTATAATGTGTTTATGGTGGGAGGATTCCCAGGAAATTTTAGCTTAAGGTGCTGCCATGGTCTTGCTGACATTTCTTGAAATTTGAGGGCTATAATGGAGCCTAGTGATTAGAGGACTCCACTGGTTTCTTAACTGTTTTAGCATACCTAAGGAGGGTGACATAGCACTGGAGGCATTGTAGTTACAAGGTGGAACAATTTGAAACGAGGTGAGCAATTTGAAATCCCCTGCTGTTCCTGTGAAGACTCCGTGTCTTGGAAACACACAGGGGCAGCTGTACTCACTGCTATAGGGTCTCTGTGAGTTGAAATCAACTCTATGGCATTGAGGGATTTTGTTTTGTGTTTTTTTTTGTTTTGCTTTTAAATAGGGCAACACACTTGTAAGCAGTTGAGTGGCTCCCTGTGGAAGGGATTTTTTGTTTCCAACTCGTAAGTCTTTATTTTTTGTTGTTGAGAAAATTATATAGCAGAACATATGCCGATTCAATAATTTCTACATTTACAAGTCAGTGATAAAATATTCTTCAGGTTGTGCATCAGTTTTCCAAATTGTTCCTCCTCCATTAAAATAAACTCACTGCCCTGAAGTTGCCTTTCTAATCGCTCAAGTTGCTGTTATCAATTTGATCTGATGATCAGAAATTATTAAAAGAGCATGATGCTCAAGGTAGACAATTCGTTTTCTAGCTAAGCTAAACTATTACTTCATTTTAAAATACTTGAGGTTCAAGATGTAATGCATGTCTCCGAGCAGTAGTTTATGGTATTCATCCACTCGCTGGCTCCATAAAGTCTGCATCCTGTGCGAGTCTGGATTCCGTGAGGGAGTGTGACTGACTGGGTAGGTGGACATCCTTTCTTCCCTACATATGTCCCTTCTGCTGTTCCCATTGAAGAATGGTTTCTCCAACCCGACTTCTTCATTCTGTGTGACACTAAGTGACTTGTTGGAGGGCAGTGACAGGACTCTGACTAGTCACCAGGTCTCTTGACTCGTGCTCCTGCGTTCTTTCAATGACGTCCTCTCACGATACTGTTTCCCGTGTTGGGGTGGTCTTTTTGTCCAATTCCCAAGCACCAGCATGAAAACGCCAACCTTCACCCCAGTGCGGAAGAACCACTACCTGATGAATAGGGTTATGGAACTCAATGTTTGACTACTTCCCCTCGAGGGAAGCGAAATCACCCTGTCATCTAACAAACTTAGAATCCTTTGTTCTTCAGGGAAGACTTTTTTACTGCCTTTAGATTGGGTAAGCTTGACAGCAGTATTGGAAATAGCAGGGAAAAGTATCCGTCCTTTTTCTACCTACACAATACTTTCTAGATTTTTAAAGAAGTGATTTTGGGAACATCAATAGGAATTATTTGCTAGAGTTAGAAAGTGGACTTTGGGGAGGGGAGTGGGGAAAGAAAAGAAAGTGGACTTTTGACCTTTGTAAAAAGTAGAAGTGTTGGTGAACTATGAGATTGGGAAGAAGCTGTGCATCTATCAGCATCATGTTGCTGAGGGGATGGAAACATTTTGGAGAATGATTCTGGGTGCTGAAAAGGGTGTGAATAACTTGTTACTCCTAAAAATTGATTTACAAAACTTCATGTTCCAGAAGAACTGACTATGTGGTGCGACCCAGCACAGGAGAAGAAAAACGGGTTTTTCAGGAGCAGGTAAGAACTACCTGGGACCTGGTAGTGCTTGATCAATGGTAATGTAACCAAGAGGAATTACTGAAACTCAAATGAAGGCTGAGCATGATAGTGGGGCAAGAGGAGAGTAAAAGGAAATAGAGGAAAGAACTAGGAGGCAAAGGGCATTTATAGAGGTTTAAATACAGGCATG
>NW_022109491.1:57437595-57442969 GCF_000313985.2 Echinops telfairi
CTCTAAAGTGCATCCTGTGAAAGAACCATGAATTTGTTGCCCAGCTTGCTTTCAGCATATACTAAAGATGTTACTTAGCTAGAAATGTCTTCAATAGATATAGTGTCTAGGGTCTTAAAGGGTTGAAGATAAACAAGCGGCCATCTAGCTCAGAAGCAACAAAGCCCACATGGTAGAAGCACACCAGCCTGTGTGATCACGAGGTGTTGAAGGGATCAGGTAGCAGGCATCAAAGAACAAAAAATCATACCATTGTGAATGAGGGGGAGTGCAGATTGGGGACCCAAGACCCATCTGTAGGCAACTGGACGTCCCCTTGCAGAAGGGTCGCAGGGAGGAGATGAGCCAGTCAGGGTGCCGTGTAGCAACAATGAAACATACAACTTTCCTCTAGTTCCTGAATGTTTCCCCCACTCCCCACTATCATGATTCCGATTCTACCTTACAAATCCAGCTAGACCAGAGGATGTACCCTGGTATAGATGGGAACTAGAACCACAGGACAGATAATCCCTTCAGGACCAGTGCTGAGAGTAGCGATACCGGGAGGGTAGAATGAGGGTGGGGTGGAAAGGGGGAACTGATTATTGTAATCAGATCTACATATAACCTCCTCCCTGGGGGATGGACAATAGAAAAGTGGGTGAAAGGAGATGTTGGACAGTGCAAGATATGACAAATTAATAATAATTTGTAAATTATCAAGGGTTCATGAGGGAGAAGGGAGTGGGGAGGCAGGGGAAAAAGTGAGGAGCTGATTCCAAGGGCTCAAGTAGAAAGCAAATGTTTTGAGAATGATGATGGCAACAAATGTGCAGGTGTGCTTGACACAATGGATGTGTGTATAGATTGTGATAAGAGTTGTATGAGAAAAAAAAAAAGTTGTATGAGCCCCCAATAAAATGATTTAAAAAACAACACCACCTCACTGTTAAAAAAAAATTAAAGAGCTACCTGGGACCCATTAATCTCTGCATCAATGGGGGCATGTAGAAGGAAGCTCGTGGGTAACTGACTCTTTGTGGGTTTAACTTTTGGGGGGGAAATTCTGAGAGGTTCTCTTTGTTGAGATTGTCTCAGAGGGGCAGAAATTATATAAAGAAAGGGATTAAGGAATTCTTTGATTGTCTTTTCTCCCAGGGGAGCAGAATTCTCTTATATTTACCTTCTTGCCTTTTTGCTAAGTGACTCGACCCCTGAGGATCATCCTTTCTCACATCCAGTCTCAGCATTCCTCGTGCTTCCTACCTACTTCAATCCCTCTAGGTAGATCCCCTGATTATAAAGGAACCGGCAGGAGCCCCGTGATTCTGACTTTAGAGCCTTCCCGCCCTTTCTTTGCAGGAGCGCTACAGATACAGCCAGCCCCATAAGGCATTCACTTTTCGCATGCATGGCTTTGAGTCTGTCGTGGGGCCGGAGAAGGGTGTTTTTGACAAGGAGACCTCACTCAACAAAGCCCGAGAGCACTCCCTGCTGCGCTCGGACCGACCGGCCTATGTCACCATCCTGTCTCTTGGTGAGTTGTGTATTTATTGCAAGGATTCCTTTGCTCACTCCAAAATGCTACTACCCCACCTACCCTCTCCCGTAGAGGGAGTCTTTTGAGGTTTGGATATAGTACTAGGAACCTTTGAAGCTTGGGAGGTGAAGTGAGAGGTCTAACCCAAGATGCATTCTAGGAACTGGCATTTCTTCCCCGAAGTCAGAGCTCACTATCATTTCACTGGGGAAGTGTTCACAAGTCAGCTGATAGTTGAGACATGGGAGTAGGAATTTGCTTCCTCCAGGTTCTGACTCCATTAAATAGGGGTTTCTTGGACCTTTTTTGTGCCATGACTTCTTTTGACACCTGGTGTGAGACCTGTGGACTCCCTTCTGAATTAAACTTTAAAAACTTTACATGTACTGTTAGAAAAGAAGCCTGTCATATTGAGATTGCTAGCAGAGTATTAAAGCAAATAGATGCAGAAATACATGTCCTTTTTAATGGTAGATCACAGGCTGCAGCAGCAGGTCTTAAAATTCCCAGAGATTCCAAATAGTGGCGAGTCTGAGTGGCAATAGCATTTCAGCTGTCTGCGATAACATAATGTGATGTGGAACGGTGACTTTTTAACGTCACAGGCGCTAGCACTATGGTGATTTGTCACCTTGGTTCATAATTGAAGGAAAGGCAGAGTTTTAGTTAAAGATGTAATTTTTTGTTTCTCACCCAAGTTCATGGACCCACCTAACTCTAAGGTGTTCATGGAATCCCTGTTGCCTGCAAGAGTGAAGAGTATGCAGGAAACTCAAGTGGCAGAGCTTGTCAGCCACCAAGGGGCAGTGTCCACCTAATGCCGAGTCTTGGTAAGGTAGAGAAAACAGCTGCAGGGAACCTCACCGCATCAGAAACAGTAAAGGGACAGGGCTGTTGTTCCTCAGTAGATTTGGCTCTGAGACCTTTCACCTTCTGCCTGTGCTAGTTCGGGATGCTGCAGCTCGGCTGCCTAATGGAGAAGGCACAAGGGCGGAGATCTGTGAACTGCTCAAGGACTCTCAATTTCTTGCACCAGATGTCACCAGCACACAGGTAGGATGGAGAAGAAATCTGAGTTCTGCTTTGTTCCAGATGGGTGGGAGAAAAATGAGGCTCTTTACTTTCATAAAAAATGTAAGGTCTCAAATCCAAAGGAGAAGGTCTCCTCCTCCCGAAAGGATTGCTGTAAGTCAGACTCAAGCGGCTATGAGTTAGAGTTTTATGAAGAAATGTAATGATTTAAATAAAATGAATAAGCTAGGGGAGGAAAGGGTATTTCAACAAAAGTATATAACGATGCTCTAAAGTGCATCCTGTGAAAGAACCATGAATTTGTTGCCCAGCTTGCTTTCAGCATATACTAAAGATGTTACTTAGCTAGAAATGTCTTCAATGCTTAAAAAAACTATTTAAAGTCTCATAGGGTTTCTTGTTTTGCCAAATGATTTATTTGGTGAGCCGTTGGGAGTGTCACAACCAGACTGAGATAGAATCTATGTATAGTTGACTTCTAACCAGTGTCTAAATAACTAGCGTGTATGTTTTCAGTGTGTATTCTTAATAACAAGAAAATAAGTTCTTATTTAAAAAACCCCCAAAAGCCAAAATTCCTATGTTATATGGATCTGCATGTCTCGTTCACCTTTCTTCTGGTCTGTAGGTGAATACAGTGGTGAGTGGTGCCCTGGACCGGCTTCATTATGAAAAGGACCCATGTGTGAAATACGACATTGGGCGCAAGCTGTGGATCTATCTGCATCGCGATCGCAGCGAAGAAGAGTTTGGTGCGTGGGCCTCTGAGGCAGTGGGTCCTGCTAGACGAGGGATGCTGTGACTTTTGATCCTATTTCTCTTGCTCGCTCTTTTCATTGACATTTAGGCAGGCAGGTCTCCCAGAAGGAGGAATCAACCTGCTAGTGGGGCCACCAGGAAGGTCTTGTTATCACTTTATTGTGAATTAGGTGAAAGTTTACAGAGCAGATCATCAATTTTACATTCAACAATTGATACACATTTTGTTTCAACTCATCCATTTCAATCCCTTTAATGTACTATCATTTATCCCACGTCTTCCCTGTGTTTGCTGTTTTTATTCCTCCTCCTTCTCTAAGCCCCTGTGCCTGGATAAGTGCGGCACTTAGGCTCTTTCAGGGTTGGTTATTCTAACGTAGGGGTGAGTTCTGTTTCAGACCTGACGGGTCACCGAAGGCCATGGTCTCACAGGTTCCATCAGTCTGTCAGACCAGACAGCCGGGTATCTTAGGATTTTGAGTTCTGCTCCGAGTTTCTTTCCCTCTCTGTTCAGGATCTTCTAATTTGATCCTTTGTATAGCAGTTGGTAATTGTAGCTGTGTATCATCTACTTTTTCTGATTTCAGTGTTGTGGAGCCTGATGCTTGTGTAGTCCATGAGGTCATTGGAGTGATTTTTTTTTGTTGCTTTTCTTCTTGCTTTCCTCTTGGATTTGAAAGACCAGTAACTGCACCTTAGATGGCTGCTCATAAGCCATCTTAAGCTGCACCTTAGATGGCTGCATCATAAGCCTGTTTTAAGACAAAACAGGATGTAGAACATTATCATTGTGAGCTGTTATTTCAGTCAACCTGAGCCTAATCCTGGGCATGTGCCCAGCAGCTCATTCCCTTCAAGGATTAGGTCCAAGAAGTGCCCCCTGTGTACTCTACCACGTTAATTTATGTATTTGCCGCAAAGGTCCTTCACCTACTCACTGCCATCGAGTCGATGCCAACACATAGTGACCCTGTGGGTTTCCAAGACTATAGCTCTTAAGGGAAGTAGAAAGCCTCTTCTTTGTCCCGAGGAGCTGTTGGTGGTTTTGAGCTGCTGACCTTGCTGTTATCAGCACACCATATGAACACTATACCAACAGGGCTCCATACCTCTGTATTTTCATGAGAATAGTCCCACTGTTCTTTCCCCACCTCTTGAACCTGCTTATCTATCCAAGTCTGAATTTGCACTATTGCCGGATTGCGTGTATGACAGTATTTGCCTCTGTTGCTTTAATTTACAAACCTCGCAGTGTCTTCTTGTGGGTCTGCCATTTTTTCCTAACCTTCCTCTTATTGTATAGTGCTTTTCCCTTCACTAAAGTTAACACTGGGCTACCCAATTTAGCCCCGGACTTCCCCTCCCTCTACTGGTAACCTAAGAAAATGGTCTGGGTGTGTGTGGGAGGTACATATGGTCTCCTTTGGCTGCCCAAGGGAGAAGGAGAGTCCATCTTCACACCAGCCCAAGGGCAGTGGTCACAAGGCAGAGGGCACATATGTGTACAACCTCTATCTTTCTTTTCTCCGTTGTGACAATAGTGTTTCCTCCCACCACACTCTGTTACCCTGCTGAGTTCGATAACCCCCTACAATGGCGACACACACCTCATAGACAGTGTTGAAGGCAGGATCAGTAAACAGTAAGGATTCAGATATTGGCCCACAGACGTGCTGCTTCTCAGCCAGCAGCCATGTCTGTCTTTGGTCCTCAGCCCCATAGCCACATGGTCCTTTGTTCCCTGCTTTGTTCCACAGGCCAGGAAGCCCACCTGCTCCTCTGCCTCGTAGTCTTGGGTCTCAGAACTGTGGCTCTTCTGCTCTGGTCCTCTGGTGTCAGTGTGGCATGGCTTCTGCCTCTGCCACTTCAGGCAGGGATTTAAGATGTCTCACTACTGACCCCAGGAATTCTCTTGTTTTTTGCTTCTGAGCAAGAGGGCTGGCTCTCTTATACACAGAGGAAACTGATCAATCGCTCTATCGGTGTTTCACACACCCTGTTTGCATCGTCTCAACCCAGTTATTTGATGGGTGTTACAGACATGGATAGAAGAGCTAGATG
>NW_022109491.1:57443069-57448702 GCF_000313985.2 Echinops telfairi
GTGTGTTTATGCCATATATTAAGGTACCTAAATTTTTCCTTATGTTTTCATTGATGATCTTTTTAGCTGTAGGTTTTACATTTAGATCTTTGATCGATTTTGAGTTCATTTTTATCCAAGACTATAGCTCTTAAGGGAAGTAGAAAGCCTCTTCTTTGTCCCAAGGAGCTGTTGGTGGTTTTGAGCTGCTGACCTTGCTGTTATCAGCACACCATATGAACACTATACCAACAGGGCTCCATACCTCTGTATTTTCATGAGAATAGTCCCACTGTTCTTTCCCCACCTCTTGAACCTGCTTATCTATCCAAGTCTGAATTTGCACTATTGCCGGATTGCGTGTATGACAGTATTTGCCTCTGTTGCTTTAATTTACAAACCTCGCAGTGTCTTCTTGTGGGTCTGCCATTTTTTCCTAACCTTCCTCTTATTGTATAGTGCTTTTCCCTTCACTAAAGTTAACACTGGGCTACCCAATTTAGCCCCGGACTTCCCCTCCCTCTACTGGTAACCTAAGAAAATGGTCTGGGTGTGTGTGGGAGGTACATATGGTCTCCTTTGGCTGCCCAAGGGAGAAGGAGAGTCCATCTTCACACCAGCCCAAGGGCAGTGGTCACAAGGCAGAGGGCACATATGTGTACAACCTCTATCTTTCTTTTCTCCGTTGTGACAATAGTGTTTCCTCCCACCACACTCTGTTACCCTGCTGAGTTCGATAACCCCCTACAATGGCGACACACACCTCATAGACAGTGTTGAAGGCAGGATCAGTAAACAGTAAGGATTCAGATATTGGCCCACAGACGTGCTGCTTCTCAGCCAGCAGCCATGTCTGTCTTTGGTCCTCAGCCCCATAGCCACATGGTCCTTTGTTCCCTGCTTTGTTCCACAGGCCAGGAAGCCCACCTGCTCCTCTGCCTCGTAGTCTTGGGTCTCAGAACTGTGGCTCTTCTGCTCTGGTCCTCTGGTGTCAGTGTGGCATGGCTTCTGCCTCTGCCACTTCAGGCAGGGATTTAAGATGTCTCACTACTGACCCCAGGAATTCTCTTGTTTTTTGCTTCTGAGCAAGAGGGCTGGCTCTCTTATACACAGAGGAAACTGATCAATCGCTCTATCGGTGTTTCACACACCCTGTTTGCATCGTCTCAACCCAGTTATTTGATGGGTGTTACAGACATGGATAGAAGAGCTAGATGCAGAAATTCCACTTTGCCACACCATCAGTGAATGATTTCTTTAGTGTGAAAGCCTTTTCTTGATGTTTACATTAGTGATTTTGTACACAGGAACCCCTAGTTTGAGGATGGGTGGGCTACGTATTAGGCTGTTAACCAGGAGGTAAGTAGGGAACCCACCAACTGTTCCATGGGAGAGTGATGAGCTTCCCGCCGCTGCCCATAAAGTGTGATTGTATCGGACCACCGCAGGGCAGTTTTACTCTGTCCATGGAGTTGCTCGGAGTTAGAATCTACTCAGTGGTGTTGAATTTTAGGTTTTGAGTTTGGTCTTACAATGTTTGCCCTTTTGTGACTAATTGGACTCAGCATAATGTTCTCATGTTGTAAGGTGCTTCTTAGATTCATTATTATTCTTTAATTTTGTATAGGATTCCCTTTTGTGTATGTGCCAAATGTTGGGCATTTAGATAGTTTCCATCTTTGGACTTTTGTGAGCAATGCTGTGAGGAACTGGTTGTGCACATGCACACTCATTGGGCGGCTCTTCTTCCTCTAGGCTGTGTACCAAGTAGAGGGTCCCTGGCCCCTAAGGGATTTATGCTCCCAGTTTCCTTGAGGCAGAGCCTTAACACTTTGCACAGTGGTGGCACCGTACTGCATGCCCACTAGCAGTGTAGGCAGGTTCTAGTCTCGCCACACTATTGCCAGCATTTGGCTGAACTTTGCTGTGAATGCGGAGGTGAGGTGGTAGCTCATTTTCTTGTTTCATTTTTTAATGAAAACACAGGTCACTTTTATTTATGATCAAATAATTGCTACAAAGTGCTTAGTTCCTGCTTTAAAACTTCATGATGAATGTGGTGTCAAAGAAAGCTTTTTGCCTTCTTTATGAGAAATAACCCACAGTGGGTTTCAAGAAGTAAATCCTGAAAACAATTCACCATAATTTCCCTTTTCCACGAGATCGGTAGCTCCTGTCCAACAGATACGGTAGAGGAGAGAACTACACATCTGTGGATCAGAGTGTTTGGCAGACATACCAGATTGAATCATCCCACAACCCTCTGCTCACAGAGGAAAAGAGGGCCCATGCTTAATCTACAGTTGCGTTAGATCAGCATGGCTAGCGCCTAGCACCACTTGACATTCATCATCGGCATTAAAGTCCACTAGAGATGAGAAAGGAAAGTTTAATTTTCATTAAAGAAAGAAGAGTAGTAATGTATACAGGTTGTCCTTCACCAAGGAGAAATTGTGGAAACTTGAGTGTCAAGGACAGAGGATTGCAGCCACTGATTTAGATGCCAGTGAGAATGGAATAATAGCTAGTTCTCTGGGTTAAATTATTCCGATAATAAGTATTCATTTAGCGCTTGATAAGATTAAATCAAGGGTTTGCCTTTTTTTTTTTTTTTTGCAGCTCAGGCCACTCTTCTCTGATGTGTTGCATGGAAACCTCCTTTCTTTGGGGCTCTGCGTGCTGCATTCCTCCCTGGTAGTTCGCTTTGGCTTGTGAATATAATTCTCTGTGCATCAGAACTGCAGCTACATTATTGAACACCATGTCTAGCGCGGAGTGTTTTGTCTGTCTTGTCAGCTCTGATGCCCTTTTCCGCATAGATACTGGCCAGTTTTAAGATTTCAGTCATTGCATAGTCTTCCTGCTTCATGACCTCTCCAAGCAGATGGCTTCTTGCTTGAAAAAGTTTTTCCACACTTTCAGGTTCATCACATTTAAATGCTAAGTTGGTCATCAACTCATAAGTGTAGATGATGGCCTTGTTACCACTGTGATAGTCACGACAGCACCATACAAAATTAGCTCATCCTTTTCAGACTCATCTCGTGATACATAACTTGGCTCGCTTCAGCAGCTGGATAATTCATCGGCTGCCCTCTGTTGCAGTAGACCTTGAGAACCGTGCAAGTGCTGCCCACCAGCAGCAATGGCCTTGGGACCCAAGCCTCCATCAGGCCTGGCCTGCACCAAACGGTTCAGGCCCTGCAGCCTACGGGAAACCTCCACTGAGGCCCAAGTCAGAAGCTGGTACATGCTCGCGTGGGGGACCTCTGTACGATTGGCATCTTGTTGTTTTGATTTGTATCTCAAATGGTTGTTGATCACAAGCATTTCATTGTAAATTTATTGGCAGCTTGCATGTGATCTTTGTTGAAGTGTCTGGTCATATTGTCTATTGTTTGATAGGCTATTGCCAAAATGGTTTCTCTGGTGTGCGGGTCCTTTTCCAGTCTTTGGTGCAAGCTTTTGATGCACCTAAGTGTCTAATTTTTAGGAGGCCCCGATCATCTCATATTTTCCTTTATGGTTGATAGTGTGTTTATGCCATATATTAAGGTACCTAAATTTTTCCTTATGTTTTCATTGATGATCTTTTTAGCTGTAGGTTTTACATTTAGATCTTTGATCGATTTTGAGTTCATTTTTATACATGGAGTGAAGTGTGGGTCCTATTTCATTCTTCTGGATGAAGATACAATGGATATCCAGTGTAGCCAACACCGTTTGTTAAAGAAACTCACCGTCCCCATTTATGGTTTTCACCTTGTTGAAGCTCAGCAATCTGTTGTTGTTAGGTGCCAGTGAGTCAGTTCCAACTCATGGTAGCCCCACGAGCAACAGAAAGAAACCTGCCCAGCCGTGTGCCTGCCTCCTAGTATCGTTATGTCTTAGTCCATTGTTGCAGCCCTTGTGTCCATCTGTCATGTGAGGGTCTTCCTTTCCTCTTCTGGCTGACCCTTTACCAAGCACGATGGCCTTTTCCTTCTTCTGGTCTCTCATGACAGCATTCCCGTATGTTGGATGAAATCTCACTGTCCTTTATTCTAAGAAGTATTCTGGCTTGTACTTCTTGCCAAACAGATTTGTTTTTTTCTAGCAGTACTTTATATATGTTTCACCAACACCATAAGTTCAATGCTTCAATTCTTCTGCATTCTTCCTTACTCATGATCTAACTTGTGGTGCACAAGGCAATTGAAAATGCCCCTGCTTGGGTCAGGTACACCTTATTGACATCTTTGCTCTCCAGCACTTGAAAAGTGTCTTGTGCAGGTTTTCCCAACACACTGTTGTGTTAGGTGCTGTCAAGTCGGTTCTGATTCATAGCAACCCTTTGTACAATGGAATGACACTGCCTGGGCCTGCGCCATCCTCCCACTTGTTCTTGGTTTGAGCCCATTGTTGTAGCCACTGTGTCAGACCATCTCATCGAGGACCTTCCTCATTTTTCACTGCCCCTCCATTTTACCAAGCATCGTGTCCTCCAGGGGCTGCTCTCTCCTGATAACCTGGCCAAAGTACACGAGATAAAGTCTCATCAATGCAGTATGATGTTTAGCTTTTTGATTGCTTCTTCCATGAGCATTGATTATGATTCTAAGCAAGATTAAATCCTTAACAATTCTTTTCTCTCTTTATCATGATGTTGCAACCTATTGGTCCCGTTGCAAGGAATTTCATTTGCATTACATCGAGTTGCAATCCTTATGGAAACCTACAGTCTTTGATTTTTGATAAGCAAGTTCTTTAAGTAGCTTGCATTTAGCAACCAGGATTGTGCCATGTGCATATGGCAGATATTTAATAAACTTTTCTCAAATCCTAATGCCATGCTCTTCTTATGTCCAGCTTCTCAGATTATTTGCTCAGCATACGGACTGAATACGCATGGTGTAAGGATAAAAGCCTGAAGCAAGCCTTTGCTGATAATGTCTCTTGGTCCGTGTACAGGCTCCACATGAACACAGGGAAGTGTTCTGGAAGCCCTCTTCTTCTCATTGTAAGCATAGCTGTATTCCACAGCACTGTATGCCTTTTCACAGTCAGTTCTGTTCTACTGTCTGTTGTCTTGACACTGTCACTGACAGTGACAGTGATTGCTATGGCTGTGTAGTAGGATTTGAGATTGGGACATGAGAGGCCTCCTCCTCCATTCTATTCTAGTAGTGCTTTTCTCATCTGCTGCCCCTTTCCATGGAAAGCTGGTGATTAGTTTTTCCAGTTCTTTGAAGAATGATATTGGAATCTGGATCAGGATTGCATGCTATCTATAGATCACTTTGGATAGTGTTGGCATTTTCACAGTAATCAAAGTCTTTCTATTCACGAGCGTGGCATATTCTTCCATTCATATAGATTTACTTTGGCTTCTTATAGCAGTATTTCAGTTTTCTTTTCTACAGGTCTCTTATTTATCTTGTTTGGCTTATTTCATAAGTATTTCATCTTGGGGCGGCTAGTGTCAATGGTATTATTTTTGTGATTTCCTTTTCAAAGCTTTCTTCATTGATATACAGGAATCCAGCTGATCTTTATATGTTGCTCTTGGGCCCTTGCCACTTCTCTGAATCTTTAAATTAGTTCCAACAATTTTTTTAGTCAACTCTTTGGGGTTTTCCATGTATTGAATTATATCATCTGTGTGTTAGTCTGGG
>NW_022109491.1:57449550-57459493 GCF_000313985.2 Echinops telfairi
AAGCAGTATTGTACAATCGCTACCACAGTCAGTTTCCAAGTATTCTTTTTCTTCTTGGATTCCTTGACGTCGTCTCCCTTTTGAACCGAACCCACTACCACCACTGAACCCCACTCTCCCCCAAACCCTGTTCTACATGCTGTCCCTATAGGTTCATCAGCCCTGGGTTTCATATAGTGAAAAACAAGAACATGTAACACAGCTTCGAGAGGGTGACCCCAGTGAAATGACACCTCTGAGGTAAATCCTATTATGAACAAGCAAAAACGAAACAAATACAGAAACTATTGAAAATTAGATCATGTGCAGCAGCAGATGGGGGCTCAACTGTTCAAGTTAGGTTTATCCCTTTGATCTTCTATACGCATCTCTCCAGGGCACTCTGGTAAGTAACCACTTTCCTCCCATCTCTCAATTGTGGGTAGAGGGAGTTCACCGAAGGCCTCTTTCTTATGTAGTTCCCACAAATGTATCTTGGGCTCCCACCATCATCCATAGCTTTGCTCTGATACTAATTCCTCCTTCGACTTCAGATTATATGATATACAATCCTACGGTGACTGTTGATGGTGTGCTTCTTCGTTGTGGACTTTTGTTGACATTTCACTTAGGTGGGTGCTTGTTTGGAGACAAGCGTTTAAGACCAGACGTTATTTTATCTGATAGCTGGGCACCATCTAATTTCTTCACTACATTTTGCTGTAGCACCTGTGTCCTCTGTGTTCCCTCCCTGGGTGTGAGTATCAAGCAGGGCATGAGGTCAGAACTAATTGTTCTTAAGTTGGCGCTAGGATTTAGTGCGAGTAAAGAGCATACTTGTTTGGCACCTGTTTGCTAGGAAATGCTTTCGTTTTTCTCAATTGAGGGTCCTGTTTACCATTGGCTTTGTATAGATGCTCTTCAGTAGGTTAAGGAATTTCCCTTCTGTTCCTATTTGTTTTGTGTTTTTATCAAGAGCTAGTGTTGGCTTTTGTCAAATGTCCTTTTGGTGTCTGCTGTGGTTCTTTTCCTTTGGCTTATTTATATGATGTATTACATGGATTGATTTTCTAGTGTTGAACTATCATTGCATACCTGGTATGATTCCTACTTGGTCGTGATTTTTTTGATATGTTATTGGATTCTGATACGTTATTGGCTATGACTTTGCAGAGAATTTTTGCCTCTATGCTCCCAAGGGATGTTGGTCTGTAACTTTCTTCTTTAGTAATGTCTTTGTGAGGCTTTGGTTTTAATGATGCCATTCTCCTTAGAGTGCTGTTGTTGAAACTTACTCTTGTTTGCAGAGAGGATTCACCAGGCACACGCAGCAGCAGCAAAAGCCAGGAAAGCCCTTCAACAAAAACCCAAGCCCCCCTCCAAAGTGGTAAGTGACCTCAGTAGGACATCTGTCCTGTTGATTTCAGGCACTGCAGAAGCTACACCTTCCTTCAGTTGAACCTTCATGAAATCTCCCTCAGGACTGTCTGTACCTTTGTTTGCAGAAGTCTAATAGCAAGGAGAGTTCGATGAAGGTCATTGGGAGTGGCTCCTCAGAGCAGAGCGCGCTGAGCCTCAGTGACTCCAGCATGCCGCCCACCCCTGTTACTCCAGTGACTCCCACCACGCCAGCCTTGCCTGCTACTCCTCTCTCCCCTCCACCAGTCTCCTCGGTGAGCAAAAGTGCTCCGAGTACCGTCTCAGAGCCAGCTAAATCTAGTTCGAGGTAAGCGCTTCTCTTTCTTCCCCAGCTTTCTCCCTCAAATTCTTGTGTGTTCCTGCCCTAAGGTCTTTTGCTTTTTTTCTTGATTTTCCTCCTAGTGTTCTTCTGGTGTCCTCACCCACAATGCCCCAGCTGGGAACAATGCTTTCCCCATCCTCCAGCCAGACTCCACCAACTTCTCAAGCTGCTGCCCGGGTAGTGAGTCACTCTGGCTCTGCTGGACTGCCGCAGGTGCGTGTTGTGGCCCAGTCCGGCCTTCCTGCTGTCACCCAGCAGTCCACAGGATCCACGCAGACGCTGTCACAGATGCAAGCAGGGCCTCAGATCCGGGTTCCAGCCACTGCTGCACAGACCAAAGCAGTGCCCCAGGTAACAGGGGCTCTGAGGGGGATTGGGAAGGAGGAAGAATGGACCCAGTGATGGTTGCATGATCCACATGGGCACGTCCTGAGATTATTGTTAGTAGTGCTAATGTTGAATGCAGTAACTCATGTAATAATTCGTGGGCCTGCCTTTGCTCTTGGCTGAATTATAGTAACTGGTTGTGTAATTTTAGAAAAGATTCTTCACCTCTATTTACAATTGCATTATAAATACATTAATACTCATTTTTAGTGTATAATTAGGGTGAAAATGAGGTGTTACATGTAAGTGTGTACTGAAAATTAAGAGTTCCTACAAATACAAGCAATGTACAGTGCTCATTTTAGAGAGCAGTGAGTCTCACACACTGTTAATATTATTAACTAAGCTGTGTTGTGAAGGGGCCCAGCCGGAATCAGGAGGAAAGGTAACTTGGGTGGTGGAGATTCTGCTTGATCTACACATTAGTGTCTAATCTGAATTCTGGCCTCATGTTCCGAACTAGACAGTGATGGCCACTGTTCCAGTCAAAGCCCAGGCCACCACAACCACTGTGCAGCGGCCTGGAGCTGGGCAGACGGGGCTCACAGTAACAGGCCTCACTGCCACTGCCAGTTCTGTGAGCAAGCCAGCCACCAGTTCCCCGGGAAGCTTGACTCCAAGTTCTTCCACAGCAACTGTCATTCAAAACGTCACAGGGCAGAGCATCATTAAGCAGGTAAGTGAACACACTCTTTGGATGGGAGAATCTGGGAAAGGACGTTAGATCTTCACTCCTTAACTTATCGGGATTGCAGGTGTGTGCTCCCAACAAGGACGGTATAAAGCTTAAGAGTTATCTTCTGTTACTTTCCATATAGTATTTCTGTGTGTTGTCTGAGCCTTTGGTATTCGGAGTAGACTATGAGTGAAAAAGCTAAGAGTACACTACTTTTTTGATGTGGATATAAAAAGACAGCCATTAAACCTCTAAGAATTGTTAGAGCAGCTACTAATACTGGTGCTCGTAGTAGTTATTGGGTCCTTGCACCATCCTAAGGGCCTTATAGATAGAAAAATAATTCCATCCTCTTTAACACTGGGATGTTCTCACCATGGTATTTACAGTTGCCTTATATGCATGTGGAAATAGGACATCAAATAAGGAGGACCATAGAAAAATTAAATGTCTTTGAATTATGGTGCTGGCAAATAATATTGAAAGTACCATGGACTGCCAAAAGAACAAACAAATCTGTCTTGGAAGGAGGACAGTCAGAATGCTCCTTTGAGGCGAGGATGGTGAGACTTGTCAGGAGAGGCCAGTCCCTGGAGAAGGACATCAGGCTTGATAAAATGGAGGGGCAGCGACAAAGAAGAACACCCTCGATGACATGGATCGGCACAAAGAGCTCACACATGAGGGTTGTGAGGGTGGCATAGGGGCTGGGCAGTGTTTCGTTCTGTTACACACAGAGTCACAGTGCGTCGAAACAGACTCAGTGGCTAAACAGCTTTATGGCGTAGACCTTTTTTTAAATTTGTTTTATGTTGTGATTTAGGTGAAAGTTTTCACTACAAATTAGATTCCCATCCAGCTCTTCATGTATAAATGGTTTCGTGACAGTGGTACCATCCCTGCAGTCAGTGCCATCACTCTTGCTATTTCTATCCATCCATTTTCCTGCGAATGACTCCTTGCCTTCTCATCTTTTACCCAGTGGTGCAGTTTGATTTTGTGTAATTGGTGTGTAATGGAGCACATCCCTTGGGGGTATCCCAGTTTATTTTATAGGTGACTCCATTCTAAAGCTAAAAATTTGCCTCCAAGCTGCCATCAAGTTGGCTCATGCTCATCAAACAAACACTGTTGGTCCTGCGCTGGCTTCATAATGGATGTTATTTTTGAGCCCATTGTTGATGCCACTGTGTTAGTCCACCCCCTTTGTCAGTCTGTCTTATTGAGGGTCTTCCCCATTGTCTGTGATCCTCACTTTATCAAGTATGGTTTCCTTTTCTAAGTCCTACCTGGTTAACATATCCAAAGTACAAGAGAATGAAATCTCACCATCGTCACTTTGAAGGAGAGGTCTGACTGCTTCTTCCAAAACAGATTTGTTTGTTTTTCTGGCATCAATGCATAATGCAAATGCATCAGTTCTTCCGTTTTCCTTCTCATCATTCAGCTTTCACGGCCATAGGAGGCAACTGAAAATAAAATGGTTTGGGTCAGAACAAAAAGATGTCTTTTCATATCATTGCTCTTGAAGACATTAAAGAAGTCTTTTTTTGATATGCTTGAACAATTGAATTGTATGATATGTAGAAGAAGTGCCAATAAAACTTTAAAAAAATTTTTTTTAAAAAGAAGTCTTTTGACTGCTTGACTGCTGGCTTCCATGAGCACTGATTATAGCTCCATCAGGAAGCAAGGTTGTGTCATCTATAGGTTGCTAATGAACCTCAGAATGTATTGTGAAAGGATACAACCCTGATGCACGCCTTCCCTAATGTTAAACGTGCATTATTCCCTTGTTTTGCTCAAATGGCTGCCTCTTGGTCTATGTACATATTTCACATGAGTGCAATTAAGTGTTGTGGAATTCCTATTCTTCTCAGTGTTTTCTGTGGTTTGTTAGTGATTCATGCAGTTTAATGCCTTTGGGATAGTCAATGAACACAAGTGAACATCTTCCTGGTCTTCTCTGTTTCCAGCCTCTCTGGATCCCGCTTGAATTTCTGGCAGCTCCTGTCAGTGTACTGCTGCATTCATTTTTTAATTGTCTCAGCAAAATTTTACTTGCATGTGTTATTGATCATATTGTTCCCAAATCTTCATTTCTTTGTGTCACCTTTGTTTGGATTTGGCACAAATATGAATCTCTTCCAGTTATATTTGACCAAGGAGCTGTTTTCAAAATTTCTGACATGTAGCACTGAGTGCTGCAAGTGCTGCATCAGTTTTCTGAAACATTTTAGTCAGCATTCCATCGATTCCTGGATTCTTGTTTTTCACCAGTGTCTTCAATGACTTCCTTCAGCATAATTAATTCTTGATCATACGCTATCTCTTGAAATGGTTGAATGTTGACCAATAATTATTTTTTAGTTCAATGACCCTATATATTTCTTCCATTAAAGAAAATTGTTATTAACCTTTAGTACTAAGTGTTGAATTAGGAATCATCATTTTCTGGTGAACCATATTTTACAAGATTTCTTTCCCCTAAGACGGAGGGAACTTGCTTCTTCCTTGGGCCTCCTGGAGACAAACTGCTGGGCTGTCTTCAGGGCTTGCAGAGGCTCCGTCCATGGTTGCTCCCTGGCGGCCATTTCTCTCCTCTTCTCTTCTCTTCTCTTCTCTTCTCTTCTCTTCTCTTCTCTTCTCTTCTCTTCTCTTCTCTTCCTTCTTCTTTTGATGCTTCTTGCATAAGTCAATATTTTTCTTATAGAATTCCTTAATATTTCAACTCAAGGTTTATGAATTTTTTCTTCACTTTAAGCTAAACATGTTCTTCCCTTTTGGTTTTGTAATTCCAGGTCTTTTTGCGCTTTCTTTTCGAGAGTAAGTTTTCACAATTTTTTGTGACATTCATAAAATGTCTTTCTTTCCTGTTGCTTTAATGACTTCTTGCTTCTTAGAGCCCTGCTGGCATAACGGGTTACGCTTTTGGCTTCCAGCTGCCATTCCAACCACCAGATGCTCCACAGGAGAGGGATGGGGCTTTCTCCTCCCTTGAAAGAGTTCCCAGTGTCAGAAGCCCACGGGGAGTTCTGTTCTATCCTGTAGGGCTGCTGTGAGCTGCATAGATCAGTATGTGACTCAACTTTATGGCTGTGAGTTTGGTTGGTTTTTGTTTTGATTTTTTTCTACATGCATGCTGATAGTGGTGCCATCCCACTCGCAGTCTGTTGTTAGGTCTCCAGATTGTGCTGGGATAGAGTCATGGTTGTATTTTGGCTCTTGTTGACTTGTATTTATTTGTTTATTTTCAGCTTCTCTGAACTTGGGTGTGAGTCGTTGATGGTCTGTTGAAACAGCTTGGCCCTGGCATTGTCTGATGAGACTGAGTCTCCCTCATCTCCTCCCATCATGTCGTTGTTTGATTCCATCTGGCATGATTCAGCTGTATAGTTGTTGTTTGTGTTGAAAAAAAAGTTACTGGTTTTGCAAAATTCTGCTATACGATCTCCATCTTTGTTGTTATCACCATGCCCATATTTTTCAACTTTTGTTCCTTCTTATTTGTTTCTAACTCTTGAATTCTGACGACCAATAATTATCAGTGCATCTTGACTGCATGTTTTGTTCAATTTCAGACTGGTAGAATTCTTCAATTTCTTATTCACTGGCTTTATTGAATGGTCCATAAATTTGATTAATAGTGGTGTTAACTACCGTATATACTCGAGTATAAACTGAGTTTTTCAGCACACTTTTTATTCAGTTTTTGTGGTAAAATTTGGTGCCTCGGCTGATATTCGGGTTGGCTTATACTCGAGTATACACGGTAGTTTTCCTTATAGATGTATACATATTATCTTATCACAGCATTGTACTTCAAGATAGATCTTAAATTGTTCTTTTTGATGATGAGTGTGACACTGTTCCTCTGGAATGTACTATTCCTGGTAGAGTAAACCATGTATATGATTGTCTCAGGGCTACATGTAAAGATTGACCACAGATAGACGCTAGTAAGTTAGTGGAGTTGATGTGTGAATCCAACAGTCGAACCCCAAAGCTCATGTTCTTATTGCCATACTACTGCTTACAAACGGTGGTTGTTTTAGCTGTGAGTACACAATTTGGAGATAGTTGGGGAAATGATGGTATATACTGTTTTCTTAGGTGGTATTGAGGGTAGTTTTCAGTATTGCCCATAGTATTGTAGCTATATTTAAAAAAATTTTCTTTTATTAGGCTGGAGATGAGCATAGAAGTATTGATTAGTGAGCTGACGTATCTTGCGTTTACTAATGTTCTAGTTATTAATATTCTTAGAACATTCTAGTTCTTCCTTCTCCTCAACTCCCTTCCCAGCCCCCAATCATGCCAAAAGGAAAGGAAAGATAGAACAAGATCGGCAAAATTATAAGCATTGTCATTGAGTGGGGATACATGGATTTGTTAGGCTGTTCTGTTATTTTGTCAATGAAAGAACGCTGGTGGTGTAGTGGGGCTAAAAATCAAACAACTAACTGCAGAGTCAGTGATTCAAACCCACCAGTTGCTCCGACGGAGAAAGATAGGCTCTGCATACCTGTTGCTATGTAACATCTCAGAATCCCAGGAGAGCAATTCTGCTCTGTTCTTAAAGCTGTGAATCATAATCGACTTGACAGCAGAGATTGGTTTGTTTGTTGGAATTTTGTGAATGTTTATGATTTTTCAAAGTTAAAACAAATTTATTTGTGAAATTATACTTCCTGGTCAGCTTACTATTTTACACCTTCATCAATATTGTTCCTTCTCCCTACAGGTGGCAATCACCGGGCAGCTTGGTGTGAAGCCCCCAACAGGCAACAGCATCCCTCTCACAGCCACTAACTTCCGTATCCAGGGCAAGGATGTGCTGCGTCTGCCACCCTCTTCCATTACCACTGATGCCAAAGGCCAGACTGTCCTGCGAATCACTCCGGACATGATGGCCACGCTGGCCAAGTCCCAGGTCACCACAGTCAAACTGACCCAGGACCTCTTTGGGACTGGAAGTAGCACTGCAGGCAAAGGCATTTCGGCTACCTTACACGTCACCTCAAACCCAGTCCACACAAATGAGAGCCCTGCCAAGGCCAGCTCGGCCAGTGCCCCTTCTTCAACTCCAGCAGGCACCACGGTGGTCAAGGTGACTCCTGACCTCAAGCCAGCAGAAACTTCGAGTTCAGCATTTCGCTTGATGCCAGCGCTTGGTGTGAGTGTGGCAGACCAGAAGGGGAAAAGCACAATGGCCTCTTCAGAAGCAAAGCCGGCTGCCACTATCCGCATTGTGCAGGGTCTGGGCATGATGCCTCCCAAAGCAGGCCAGACCATCACAGTTGCAGCCCATGCCAAGCAGGGCACCTCAGTGACGACCGGGTCCGGAGCTGTGCATACGTCTGCAGTGTCCTTGCCCACTATGAATGCAGCTGTGTCCAAGACTGTGGCAGTGGCGTCGGGGGCTGCAAACACCCCCATCAGCATTGGCACAGGAGCCCCCAGTATGCGACAAGTGCCAGTTAGCACAACAGTTGTGTCCACTTCCCAGGCTGTGAGTAACACTGGTGACCCGGAATAGCTCCTCTGTTCAGGAAGCTTCTAAAGGCTGACATGAGGGAAATGCTCTAAGAACTAGGAATTCTTTGATTCAAAAAGAATTATTTTCTTTTGAAATTTAGGAAAACACTTCTTTTATTGCTGTACACTTCTATCATCTGGGCTAATTATGGCTAGTAATTCAGTATTTATCTTCCTACTCCTTTTCCTGGGAATTTTCATGCATGTACACATAGTTTTTAAAAATGCACGAGGGAGCTGTCCTGCCCCCTCTGTCTTGGGCGCTCTCTAGGGCATACACAAATAAATAGATCCTGTCCCTTTTCACGGTGCCTTAGACTAATGGTATGTGCTCGACTAGTGGCTCAAACCCATCTAGTGGTACCACGGAAGACAGGCCTGGCAGCACACTTCTGTAATAAGTGCAGGAAACAGAGCCCCTGTGGGGTAGTTCTGCTCTTAACACGTGGGGAGTTAGTTGGAATTGACCCGCAGGCAACTAACATCAACATGCATATTAATCCATTTGAACTCTGTGAAAGGATACATTTTTACTGTTAAAAATGATGGTCCTTAAAAAAAAAAATGATGGTCCTCGCACATGTTTTTATCTGGTTTTGATCATGTATAAGTACTTCTAAAGCATATGTGTGTGTTTGTGTGTGTGCTGCCAGAATGGTTATCTCAGCAAGCCAGCTCCCACCAGCAAGCCAACCCCTGTTTTCCCTATCCCTAGGTTCACACCAGATGGCACTTGTCTTTATACAAGTACCTGACTGGTGAAAGGTGGTTTCTGTTTCATTTCTGTGGTTACTAAAGTGGAGCGCTTATGTTTCTGGGTGCTGGCCGTTTGCTTCTCCAGTGGTGAATTGCCTCATTTATCTATGCTCATTATTTGAGGCGACCTTTTGTATAATAATAAGAGTTAATTCCTTATTCAGTAATCTCTTAGCCTGGAGCATAGAGCCTTTTGCTCATTGTTCACAGCTGTACTGATCAGCTCTGATTGTATAGAAACCCTTTTGTGGTTTCTAGTTCTCCATCTTTCTAGCTTGTGGTTTTGGTTTTTTTGGTTTTGTTTTATTTGAATCATACAACTTTTATCACAATCCACACATAAATCCATTGTGCCAAGCACATTTGTACATGTGTTGCCATTATCATTTTCAAAACATCTTCTTACTACTTGAGCCCTTGGTATTAGCTCCTCAATCCCCCCCACCACCATGAACCCTTGTTAATTTATAAATTACTATTATTTTTCCATGTCTTATACTGTCCAGTGTCTCCCTTTATCCCCTTATCTGTTGTCTATCCCTTGGGAGGGGGTTATAGGTAGGCCATTGTGATCAGTTTCCCCTTTCTTCCCCTACCTTCCTCTTCCCCTCCTGGTATGGCCACTCTCAATATTGGTCCTAAGGAGTTTATCTGTCCTGTGTTCCCTGTGTTTCCAGCTCTTATCCATACCCATGTACATGCTCTGGTCTAGCCAGATTTGTAAGGTAGAAATAGGGTCATATAGTGGGGGTGAGGAAGCATTAAAGAACCAGAGGAAAAGTGTGTGTTTCATTGGTGCTATACTGCACCCTGACTGGCCTGTCTTCTCCCTGCGACCCTTCTGTAAGAGGATGTCCAATTGCCTA
>NW_022109491.1:57463046-57464991 GCF_000313985.2 Echinops telfairi
AATCCTATTCTTGATAGAAAGATAGTACCCAGTGGCATCTACCCTATCCCCAGGCTTGGTAAATACAGTCAGAGCATGAGGTGGAGCAGGAAGTATTAAGTGTGCTTTCTTTCCCCTTATCTACTCAGCTAGTTTGACTAGTTCTTTAAGGGAAATTTTAGTTGATCTACTGGTATTCTGAAATGTTTTAAATCAATAAACATTCTTAGGCAATGAGAAAATAAGACTGTAAGTAAATCCACTAGGGTACACCATCTTTAGATTCTGTACTAACCGTCTGTCATTCTCTGTGTGTTGCCTTTTTGGCGACACCCTGGAAGTAAACAGTCCAGAAAAATATGAATTTGGGGACCTAACCTTGCTTTGCTGCCGAGTGCCTCACTACTTTAAAACTAGCTTGCTCACGGGAAAGGTCAATGTCTTTTTTTCTTAGTGTCCTTTTGACCCCACCTTTGATTTCCTTGAGGTAAGATTTTACTGTCTACATTTTATTACACAGTAAAAGCATTAAAAATCAGTCTAAACACTGGTAATATTGCTACCTTATCCTCGTCACCCTGGAATCCCAAAGGACCTGGGCTTCTAAACGTTCTTTCCTGCTGTTTGTTGTTCTGCTTAGGCCTTCTTAGTTTGGGCCTGGACCCTCCCCCCTTGGGTTTCTTATCAGTATCCCGTAACTAACCGCCCTATCTCCAGGAGAAACCGAAAACTCCTGGGCAGTATGACCTGTTGTAATCACATGTGCCCTGTACCTGCCGCTGAGCTCGCATTCCAGGAGAGCAGGAGTGAGGGCGTTCCCCTGCCCTTCTTACCTTTACTTCCCCAGACAGTTACTATGGGTGCCATATGGGCAGCTCCAGAGCCGCTGGGGGGCTGAGCATCCAGGACCCCGATAAACTAGAGATAGATATATACTTCCCTTTGTGATTAGTACACATTCTACCTGATCCCAAGGATAGGGATTCTGTATGGCCACTCTTCATGTGACATGAAAGAGGAGGATACGAGATCCAAAGAGACCTAGCCTCACAGTATATGAGCATTTGACCAGAGTTTGTGCCCACTTTTTTGAGGGCTGCGTCGATGGAACCTCAGGCGCACTGGGGTCTTAGAGGCTGAGAGGGAGAAAGGCATCTGTCTGCTTGCTCCTCGGTTCTTGTATGCCTGCGGGTGGCACTGGGGTCCCAACTCATGAGAACTGATGGTTTTTTCTCTTTAGGGGAAGCTGCCCACACGGATCACAGTTCCACTCTCTATGATTAGCCAGCCCATGAAGGGCAAAAACGTCGTCACGGCGCCCATCATCAAAGGCAACCTTGGAGCCAAGTAAGTGTTAAGAGTAGGGAGGAAACACTCAGAAGGGTCAGCAGGCACAAGTGTCTCTTGTCAAAGAATGCAGTGGCAGCTGGTTTTCCGGGACCTGCCTTCATTCAGTGTCTCTCATCTGTTGTACTGTTTTAGGTCCAGAGGATACAGTAATCATTAAAACAGACAAAAACCTGTGCTGTCATGCTTAGGACGTTAGGAGGGTGAGGAAGAAAGCATATATTGGATGATGGTGCACACTGGAGAGAAAGCTGGGAATTGGGAAGACAAGAAGGGGGTTAGCAATGGCGGTTTCTTCAGATGTGACAGTGAGGGAAGACTTCACTTGGATATTTGAACCTGATGGTGATCTTCCAGTAGCCTTTACCTAAACAGAAATCAAAAGAGCAAGATGCAGTCAGCCTGGTGGTCTCAAGCCAGCTTGTGTAGCAAGGCTGTTTGGAGAACAGCATCTTATCAGGAGCTTGGGCATCTCTGGGACAGTTAGTCCAGTTGATTGAGGTACAGGGACCCGAGCTATTTTATCCATAGCATTGGGAGCTCTGGGCTCCTTCTCCACACTCAGGGACGCACAGAAGCTGGAAAAAAGAACGTCTAGTTTTCACTTCAGTCTAGAATG
>NW_022109491.1:57465348-57467026 GCF_000313985.2 Echinops telfairi
TCTTGCCTGTAATGCTCTTAAATGATGCCCCCACCTGTATTTTTCAGACTATTGATCAGAGGTTTTTCTCCTGGCAAGCAGGTACGGATCCAGACTGTTCCAGCATCCCATCTCCAACAGGGCACAGCCTCTGGTTCCTCTAAAGCGGTCTCCACTGTTGTTGTGACCACAGCGCCGTCTCCTAAACAGGCACCTGACCAGCCATGAGTATGAGCGAGAATGAGGGCTTCCAAAGAGACCACACTCTGTGGGCTTTTCTCTCTGAAACGCAGGCCAAGGAGGTTGCACCAGTCCTCTGAAGTGTGTCTGTTTAAGCATGACCATGGTGGAATGATGGCAGCGGTGTCCTCAGTTCTGCAGCCACAGCCCACAGTGGGGCACACTGACAAGAGGTCACGCCAGGATGCCAAGGCATGATTCAGGAGGAGATGCTGCAGTGGGATTGCACACGTTCTCAACTGTCACTGAAGCCCGACTTTCTCCCGAGAGGAAGACATTGAGGGAGATTTAGCAGTTGCAGACTGTGCCTGCAGAGAATAAGTTCATTCTACATGTGGATTGTGTTTATTAGTTTCTGGTCTTCTCCATGACTAGTGTGTTTGATGTGCATTTTGTACCCAGAATGTTTTATGTTATGTAACTTATTTTTTTTTAAAGAACCTATTGTACATCTTTATCAAATAGAAACTTGGACTTTAGCCCCTATAAAGTGATCACTTATTCTTTTGACCAGACTGAGAGAACACCAAGATTCTTAGTAAGTTGATGGCTTAGTAACTTGATAGCTACATATTAATTGAGAGGCTGTGAGATGGGAAGGAAGATGGGGTTGGCGGAACTTGATTGTGGTAGATGAGTTTAGCCATCAACTTTGTCCTTTCGTCCAGGCTATCGGTGCTCAAGTCCAAAGCCAAGTACATATAGTAGGGCATGCTGCAGCTATGCTACTCATGCAGCTCATACTTTGCTGTAGTGGGGAGGTTTTATATTCTGCTTTGCCTTCACATCTGGAGTAAAAAGAAACTGTTCTGTGGGCTGGCCACATGTTTCCATAAATAAAGTTACTAGAACATAGCCATCCCCATTGGTTTATGTATTGTTTCTGGCTGATGGTGAGTTATGACCAGAGTTGAGTAGCTATGAGAGCAACCAGGTGGCCCTCAAGTCATAAAATGCGTGTAAGGAAAAGTTTGCTCAGCTCTGCCCCAGTGCAAAGGTGGCGGCAAGAGAGATTTCAGGGTGCACAGGGGCAGAGCACAGGAAGCACCACCCTCAGAAGAGTCCAGTCTTGAATTTCTGTTTTTGTTTGTTTAACTCTTTCTTGTGATTGGAGTGAAAGTTTACAGAGGAAATTGGTTTTTCTTTTTCTTTTCTTTTTAAAAAAAATTATTTTATTGTAGAAATATATTTTATATGTACATTTATATGTACATTTGTTGCCATCATCATCAGTTACTCATTTTTCCCCTCCCTCATGAACCCTTCATAATTCATAAATTGTTATAGCTTTGTCATAAGTGACACTGTCCGACGTCTCCTTCCACCCTCTTCTCTGCTGTCCATCCCCCAGGGGAGGCTATACTTAGATTCTTGTAATTGATTCCCCCCTTCTACCCCACATTCCCTTCACCCTCCAGGCATCGCCCCTCTCACCACTGGTCCTGAAGGAGTCATCTAT
>NW_022109491.1:57468756-57477305 GCF_000313985.2 Echinops telfairi
CTGTCCTTTGTACTCCCTCGGGGGCTGTCTGCACTGCTCCCATGGTTGCTCTGCTGCATGCTTTTTGTGGTTTGCCGCGGTGTCTCAGGGTCAGTCTGGGCCAGTCCCGACAGAGTCTCCAGTGTTGTCCCCCTTAGAGCCTGGCGCCGTCAAGGGATGGCGTGTCTCATGGTGGGATCAGCCATATTGTCCACTCTGTCCACTGGCTGCTCAGAGCGGGTATGTCGTCCTCCAGGCCTGGTGGGTCAGGATGTGCTCCACTCTCACTTCCGCCCCCTAAGTGCTCCCATGTGCTCTGATCAGACATGCCCCTCTCCCCTATTTTGTTGTTTGTTATTTTAATGATTTTGAGTTTTGTTCCGTCCCACCCCAACTCTATCCAGGACCATTTATTGCGATCCTCTTCAGAGTTTATCAGCAGTAGTAGCTGGGTACCATGTAGTTCTTCTGGTCTCAGGTCCGTGGAGGGTAGAGTTCCTGTGGTCCATTGGTTCTTTGGATAGATAGTGCCCATGAGTCTTTGATTTCCTCGCTTTACACTGGATGGGGAGAGAGCAATAGGTGCACCTCAGAGGGCTCCTTGAAAGTTTTTAAGGATCCCCACCCCACCCCTAACCCCTCCTGTCACTACTTCGCCGAAGTAGAATTAGAACATGTGTCTGTGGACTTTATTATCCCACTTGACTTTGATATCACCTCAACTATGATCCTGAGTGTCAGCATCAGTATGAACTAGTGAGTCATTGATCCTAGTTCTCTACTTCGCAGCCTCCATCAAGCAACAAGCAGTGCACAATGATGTTTTTAAATGTAACAAGTAGTCAAAGCAGTGATTGGTGATATGACAGGACGCTTGTATTAAGGCAGGGATGTGGGTAAAGTGTTTGTTTTTTGGCCGTGATAGGGCTTTTCCAACTCAAATATGTCTAGATTATCCATAAAGGCCTTCTCAATCGATGGGAAACGAGTGGTTATTATTTGTGGACTCTGGGTAAGAAATGGCTTCAATGGCTGTGGCTGGGCTCCGATCAGGTTAGGCAGATTATGAAAACGGGAAAGACAGGAGCGGCTTGATGGGTGGGAGCGGTGGACAGACATCTCTTCTTACTACAGCACTTTGCTTTCCATTCTGAGAAGTGGTAATTGAGAGTGGAAGTCAAAGAGACCCAAGATGTAAATTCAGTCTTTAGTCCAGTTGTCTGTTACTGCCTTGCTAAGGAGGTGTGATGGCTGTGATGGGTTATGATGAGGCTTGGGGAAGACCGAGAATTAGAAGTCTAGATTGTAGAGAACAGAGGTGGATTGGCTGAGAAGACAAAGCTTTTGCTGACTGAATGGAGGACAGGCACATAAATTGATTTTATGGTGGGAGGTCAGGATTAGAGTGAGGGAAACATGAGTCTTTTCCTAAGGAGAGGAGCAGGTGCATGTATTTTATCATATTTACACATGTTTACACATCATTGTTACACCTTAGAAACAGATTTCATGTGAATACTCTGACGATTTCTAAATAAGTAAGAAGTACAATTTCAGGGTATTCCCATCTCAGGTATTTACTGCTGGTTACTGAATTTATTTAACAAATGATTGCCTCAGAATTTGACCCGGCATTCAACTTCAGTCCTACCTGCATGCTGTTGTTAGCGTGACTGTCTGCTTTGTGTCCCTGGATGTTTACGTCTTGGAATATGAAATAGAGCTAGGGGTGTAAAACAGTGGTGTGGATCAGGATGCAAATGTGTGATCACTGCTCTAGTAAGCCTACTGAGTCAACCCGTCCCTGGGATCTCACAGAATGTGGAACTCTGTTGGGTTATATAGCCAAGATTTGCACCAAATGTGATTCTTTAGTATCTAGATTTCAGGGAATTGCTAGGTAGCAGCTGTTGATCCTCTAAATCGCTGCTTGACAGGAATAGGTAAAACTCTTCGAGCCCATGCATTCATGACTGGATTTGGTGACTAGCAAATCCATTTGTATCCCTGGCTCTGCTGTGAGCGAGGCATCAAAATAAACTGCACTGCTTTACATCTATTCTTTACGTAAGCTCTGTGCTCTGTACAAAGTAATGCATTTCCTTGAAAGCATCTTGCCCTTTTATCTATAATGGAAATCTTTTCCATGGGGGTGAAACAGGTCCATCTTTCTAACCTCCAGTCCCCAAGGAAAGGCACAAGGGGCAAAGTATTTGTCAATAATTGTGCCTGGACTGTACCATCTCCATTTCTCCTCCCCTCCCACTGGTTCCCACTGCAGCCTGTACTTCCTCTTTCAGCACCAAGGACACTGTATAAACCCCCCTGCTCTGTAATGGCTCCTTTAGACTCCCTATGCCTCCTTGATATCCTTACCACAGCACAGGTGTAAGGTGGATGTTTAATAAATACTTATTGAAGGAAATTTGTTTTTTATCTTTTTTAAAGTGAACAGTCAGGCCTACAAAGTATAATCAACACTTTGTATTATATGCAGAACCTAGATTATGGATGAATTCTGTTCCTGTTCCTAAAGCTGTGTTTAAGTCTAATTTGAACCTAAGTAGGAACAGGTAGGTACAGTTCTTTCTTAGCTAACATAACTTAGTAGAACGTTTGTCTTAGCATATATTGCACAATGTACCTTTCTATGCATTAAACAAAAAAAGTAATCACTTCCAGATACACAAAATCATCTTTAACAAGATACATAGTGTTTTGATGCATGTTACAAAGAAGCATCCATTTGTTTGTATGAATTACTGTTCCTCACATTTGTATGAATTACTGTGGTATGACAGACCTTTGTGGGGTTGGTTCACAATGACGGGTAGCTACCAAAGTTTGTACATGCTTTTCTTTCATCTGTATCAGATTCAAGACCTTGTCATGTACTCCTACGACCTCTCCTATCATCATCCTCCATGGAGGCACCTTTGAGGAGTTAAAATGTTTGCATTTCAAATCACGTGGGTCACTAACTTGCTGATTTTACAGAATCACCTAGGGCCAACTCATCTCTTATGAGCACTGGTAGTGCAGTCTTTTAGTGGGTTATGATTATTAGGATGCATTTCGGCATGTGTAGGATGTCACTTTAAAAAAATACAGAAGTGAGAGTTGTGTCTGTAAACTGGAGGCACTGTCCATTTTATCATGCTTGGTATCTCTCATAAGAGTGTCCACTTTCTGGAGAAAGGAGGAAGTTAAGCATTGAACCTGTTGCTTTATTCACACCTCAAGTTCATCAGGCCACTTCCTGCTCTGCACTCAGTGCTGGCCCTGGGAACCAGAAGAAGCTTGCCGCGAATGGGGCTGACTTGTGTTTTCCTCTGTGAAGGGTACTTCACCAAGACATGCCGTCTGGCATCACTATTCCTGGTACCTGTATCTCATTCTTCATCTGATGCATTTAAGAGGGCAGTGTGGTAAGGGTGACCTGACTTTAGTTTCTGGATCCCAATGATTTCTCCACCGCTGCACTTTTTCAGTCTCTTCATAAAGCTGCAACAGAGGAGGAAACATGAAATTAGCTTGTGGGGAAGGGATCCCCTTATACCATTACACAGGGTTATTCTTAAAGCATTCTCCCTATCTGTCCAATAATATGTTTACTTGGTTACATAGCTGATTTCTCAAACAGTACTTGTTCACTCATACCCAGTAGACTAAGGGATTCAGGACTAAAAGTAGTTAATGTGATAATCGACGAGGCAACAGGATTAAAGCTCTGCCCTTTAATTCTGTTCCCTTCTGTTTGATCTTCATGGAACTCTTTCTGGGTGAGGTTACCTGCTTTTGGTCTATGGAATTAGTGGCGGGCTGGGGGAAGGGACAATACAATTTATCACAGCAAATGAACGTACACTGAAAGTCGTTGCGATTCAGGGTGGACTCTGCCATGTAATAGTTATGCACTGAACCTTTTGAAGCCGTGGTAACAAGAAATTTCGTGAAGCGAGGAGGCTCAAATGAGACAACATTTTTAGGTGCTTGCTTCAATGCCTGGAGCTCAGTAAGTGCTTAGTCATTCTCAGCTAAGATGTATAACTGAAGAGCACTTTCTCCTCTTGTGTATTGGAGTGTAACAGGACCTCTGCATGGTAGGCAGGACAAGCCCAGATGGGCTTCAGGTGACACACTGACAGAGGAAGCACGAAGGCCGGTATTGATCTCTGATCTAGAGTTGTCCACCACAGGCTTCAAGAGTGCCCGAACTGTCCGGAGCCTGAGTGTCCTGGTTTCTGTGACCACGACAAGCGATTGGTTGTAATACGTTTGTGGCACGTGGGGAGTACCTTGCAGATCGTTAGTGTTCACTCAGCACTGCTGGGTTATAACATATGGGCACTAGGGGTGCCAGTGATACACTGTGATACATTTATAAAGGGAGGGGTCGGTTAAAAGGAAAAGACTCCACAAGTAACCTTGGTCCAGACGTACCATTGAACAAGAGCGTAGTTGGAGAGTACAATGCAGAGAGCACCCAAGCAGTGCCAGCAGAAGCACATGGTGATGAACATGATATTCCCGTGATCTTTCTGGTCCCACTCAGGTCTTCCAAAAGGCGGGAACAGGACGAACCCAATCTAGTGGAATACAGAGAGAAGTCGGTCTGGGCGAAACAACCTTCCCTCCGGTGGCTGCCAGCGTTGCTCAGTCAGTCTCCATTTCTGACTGTCATTTCTTTCCATACTTTTATTAGCATGAGAAAGGTCCCTTCCCTTCAAACATTTGTAAAAATCATTTTAGATGTGCAGAATAGTCATGACGGTAAGGAGGGATCGGGTCCTTTCACCAAGCTTCCCGGGATGTGGACGTCTGCCGTAACCATGGTGTGTGGATCAAAGTGGAAGTAAACATTGGTGTCACCTTACTGACTAAACCACAAACTTGATTTGGACTTCACTAACCTTCCCGCTAATACACTTTTTTTTGTTACAAGACACCGTGTTGCATTTAGTTTGTAATAGCTCCTTAGTCTCCTGGGAGCGGGAATAATGTCGTGGAACTTGGGTGCCCGTATCACTCTCGAAAGCATTCGTTGCAGGTGATTATGTGCTCAGCTGCTAATCAAAAGGTCGTCAGTGATTGGAATGTGCCAGTGGCTCTGCAGGGAGTCAGACCTGCTTCCTTGAAGGTCACCCCAGGAAACCCTGTGGGCTGTTCTCCTCTGTCACTTGGGGACCCTGTGCATTAGAATCCACCTGAGAGCAGCTATAGTGCCCTCTCATTTATGATCGTTTCTGAGTTGGGGAGGCCTTTCCAAGCAGAACAATGGTCTTAAGTTGATTCTGGTTTTATTCCAGTTTTGGGTGTTTTTTTTAAATATTCAGAAGTAGAAACTGCAAACATTTATATTTCCTCCAGTGATGACCACAGCTTAGAGGAATATCTGCTTGCTCTGTGTGCTTCGTGGAATCTTAAAGCACTAGCCAAGTATTAGTGGATAAAATGACATAGGTTAAGGGATGGTGGCAGGGAGAGAAAAAATAGCTATTCAAACTTACTCACGTGGTATGTGAAGGCTTTATGTCCGGGCAACATGTTCCCTTCAGGATTTCTAGTGAGCATGCTCATTAGGACTTGCTTAATCCATACAGCGTATGGAGCATTGACTGGAATAATTACCTGCCAGAACCAGGTTCCCTGAAGAACAGTAAGAGTGGTTCGGAAAAGTTCCAGCACAATATTATCCCGGAGGATCACTTCTAGGAAGAGACAGGCGGTCGCACCAAACAGGGGAAACAGCAGGAGTGAGTGGATGTGTTGATCCAGTGGTGGTCGGTTTTGAACGTGGAAGTAGAAGAGGAGACCTGCCACAAACCAAGTTCTAGCCATCAGTAATGTACTCATTTGCACTTTATAGAGTATGCACTTGCTTTCATTAGCATGTCCTCCCATATTTATCTTAAATCTAGATTGTTCAGCACTTGGGAAATCAGTTTACAAAATAGGGAGTAACACGCAGATTAGACTTCATGCGTATATATGTTAGGTGGGTATAAGTAAAAACTGATAATACCTTTGTTTTTACCCTTCTAATAATTCCTATAGCACCCATTGGAGGGTTCAAAACCAAATGGGTAGGTGATTTATGACAAAAACTATATAAAGGAAGTCAAAAGCTATTGCTACAGAAAAAACCTAACCATTATAGAAAAGCTCAAAATGAAGTTACTGTTTCTCAGCATATCCCCCATGGAGGTCTGGACACTTGAGAAGCCAGTTTCATCTCTAACCTTTACCCATGCATTCTGTGCTCTTCCATTTACACCACTTCCAAACAAGTTCTGGCATCTGTGAGGAACTCCGATCCATTGCTTTGAAATGTATGTTGAATTCGGAGCGTGAGTTAAAGTTCTAGTCAATTAACATGGCCCTTCTAACTGTAATCCCTTGTAGCATCTTCCCCGCATTATAGGCCGATTTTGGAGGGAGTGCTGTGGTGTAGGTACTAAGGATCCCAGTGGGATTAGCGCTCCACTTCAGAGGGTCTGAACCGAGACAACACCTTTTGTTTCCTTGGGGACATGGTCCATGGAAAGAAAGACTCCACACCTCCAGCTGAGCTAGTCCCCTGTGTATACGAGCCATCTCGGCAGGACAGAACAGAGGAGTAACTCTGAGGCTATGTAACTGAGGCAGAACACAGAGGCTGAAGACCAAGAGCTGTTTCTGCGGTCCTTCGACAGTCTCCTTACAGCTTACGCATCCTGATGCGTGGTCACCTGTTAACTTCCCTAATAAGCCCCCATAATTGTGTTTTGTCTGAGTTCTGTCTGGCCATTGTAACAACTTATCAAACTTGGTGTAGTAGAGTGCCATTGGGAATGATTGGTGTCAGAATAGGATAAAGGAGCGTGGAAGCATTTCTGACCCAGCGCACATGCACGCATACCTCTATGCCACTTACTACGGGTTGAGGAGGTAAGGTTTCCCAAGGAAACTCATTTAGGACAGCCCTTCACTATCCTTGAATGATCAGGTACATTGTGGAGCTGGACGGACTTGTCAAAACTTTCCTGGCCTTCCCAGTTTTCCTCATAAGCCCCTGCAATGGTCCTTTGTCTTTCAAGAAAATCAAGATGATAAGCCTTTGCGGTTCTTCAGCAGTGAACATAACCTGAGCTGACCTCTCTGCTTGGCATTGAACTGGCCCACCAGATAGAGCCCTGAACTGTTTTGATGGGACTTTTTTTCAATGGCATGTTTAACATGACTGAAACACTGTATTACTGAATCGGTAACCATTCACTGATCACAAAGACATACTTAAATATGTTAGTGTGGAATAACCCCTGGGGCGCTGGACTGGACCCCTCGTAGCAATACTTATTTATGACGCTCAGATGCAGACTTAGACACATACATTAACTTTAAAGTCTCTGCGTCGAGTCCATTCTGTCATTGTACATACTGGAAATGCACGTGCACCCCATTCAACCTTTTATCAACCCTTCCCGAGGTACGGAGAGAGGTTGTTGGACTCCGCTCATACGAGCTGCCTTAGCAGTTGGAATGGGCTCCCTCTAGGTTTGTGACTGAGTTAAGATGACAACACCTCCAAACTGGAGGGTGGAATGCAGTGCGGTATTCCTGGGAGGGCTTTTGCAATCTTAGCTGGGGGCGGTATTGGAGCTTAAATTCTAAGCGCTTCATTTGCAGAGGCTATGGGTGATAGTGAAAGCCTTAAATCCATTTGCACCACCCTTCTGTAAATTAAATTTCCATTAAAATCCTTCTGATTATTAACCAAGGATATAGATAATCTTGGTGGCATAGTGTTTACCCATTCGGCTGTGATCCAAAAGGTTCGAGGTTCAAAACTGGCAGCCCATTTCATGGAAGAAAGGCAGGGTTTTCTATTCCTGTAACAGTTAAAGTCTCAGAAACTCACAGGGGGCAGTTCTGCCCTGTCCAATAGGGTCTCTAAGAGTTGGCATTGACTCAATGACAGTGAATTTTGGGTTTGGGTAGTTTTGCCCTCAGAGTGCAAGTGGGACTTGCCTGGGTATGTCCTTGGTGGAGATCAACTTACTGGGGACAATGACAAACTCAAACCAAACTTGCTGCCATTTCTGACAAATATCGACCCTGTATAGGGAGTCTCACAGTTATGCCTGGTCAGTTGTACCCTGACTGCCATAGTCAGAAGGCCTGGTAAGTTAATATGTCTCCCAACTGTGGTCCTGTTCCCACGTATGTAACTGTGATGAATATATTGATCTGCCACCAGCGATGAGTTTGTGACAGTTTCTTTTTGTTCCATACCTTCTTTAATTCCATTCCTGACCTCATGCTAATGACCCCCCTCATCAGGATGATTTGTCTGCCTTTGGCCCTTTAAGCCTTGTATTAGCGCTTAAGTTCTGATCACTCCAGTTTGCAAAAGGCTGTGATGGCAGTGATGGCCCCAAAATCTATTTGCAGGGTCCCAAAATAGAGTAAGCCTCTATTGAATGTTTTATGATCACCAACCAAGGATGTAGATAAGCTTATCCTCAGGTAGAATGCCTTGGAGAATGGATTGCTTCCACCCCTCTCCAACCAGCCCGGGAGGGCAGTCT